>NC_083320.1:20968365-21271321 GCF_963455315.2 Globicephala melas
GACACAGGTTGGCCGTCTGCTGAGAACAGAGCTATTTCCACCTGCATTAGAAGGAGGCCCGCTCAGACTAAATCACAGAGAAGGAACAGTCCCATTTATCACGAAGGTAAATTATCCTAATTGAGCGGTTAAGAGAATGCATGCTTTCTAGGTAGTTTACAGTAAAGGACCTCTTTCTCCTGGCTGCAATAATAGAAAACCATGGACCATCAGATCCATTTGGGAAAGCGCATTAGCATCCAGTCCACTCACCTCCTTGGTCCTCCAGCCCTTGTTTCCAGGAAATCAACCTCCCTCTTAGCAATCAGTTCAATATTATTTGAGTTTTTATTTTCCTCTTGTAAGCTTCTGAAAGAGCAGGGACTCTCTCCTTAACCCTACTTGTACAGCAAGTGATGTGTAGTCCTGTAAGTATAACATACTCAAGCCTTTCAGAGTCCCAGCATGAGTCTGTACTTTGAAATGATGGAGGTAAATCCCCACCTTCCACTACCCCTCAGTTTCCAGTAAACAGACAACTCCAGAATTCCTTCTCAGCACCCTCTCTAGCTTGCTACACGCACCTCCTTCTCTGCTTGTAAACAAATGAAAATACTTAGTTACTTGCTTTTCTCACAATTTAAAAGTCCTGTGTCATGCTATCAGTTGAAGAGATAGCATTTAAAAATATTAATCAAAAAACCATATATTTTTTGAATAAGCAATACATTCACATGATTCAAACACTGTACACATGTAAAAGCACATACAAGTGAAATGTTTTCTTCCAGCTGGAAGCAGATTTAACATGAAGTTATGTAAGCTTTGACTTCAGGGACCCTCATTTGCAATAGGCCTCTTCTAAGGTCCTGTACCTAATTCTATATTCATTTTGTATTATTTTTTCTTTAAAAGCTGCCCTGTCCTGGGACTTCCCTGGTGGCGCAGTGGTTAAGAATTGCTTGCCAATGCAGGGGACATGGGTTCAATCCCTGGTCCGGGAAGATCCCACATGCCACGGAGCAGCTAAGCCCATGCGCCACAACTACTGAGCCTGTGTGCTGTAACTACTGAAGCTCGTGCACTGCAACCACTGAAGCCGGTAGGACTAGAGCCTGTGCTATGCAAGAGAAGCCACCGCAATGAGAAGTCCGCGCACCGCATTGAAGAGTAGCCCCCACTCGTCGCAACTAGAAAAAGACCGCGCGCAGCAACAAAGACCTAACGCAGCCAAAAATAAATAAAATAAAATAAAAAAAGCTGCCCCCTCCCAAATTGTATAAGCTTCAGTACCTCCAAGACTTGCATCTGCATCTGCCTGCATCCCTGATTTTTAGCCACCCATCCCTTGCCCAACAGGCAACAAATGTCATCATTTTCTTGCATATTTTTCTGGATATATTTTATGTACATGTAAATAAAACCATATTTATCCCTCATTCCTTTTTCTATACAGGGTAACATGCTAGTCACATGGTTCTGCACTTTGATCTTTGCATTTGTACTGAAGTAAGTTAATTTCTTCCTATTTGGGCTTCCTCCATTATAAAATGGAAAAATTGGGCTTATCCCAGAGACTTCCTCTTAGGATTAAATGAGATCATATAGGGTTCTTAGCCCATTGCCTGGAACATAGGAAGTGATCAACATATTAAGCTGTTATTCTAGAGCTAAAATTTAAAACGTGCTACAAAGCTATGCTAATGCAAACAGTGGTGGGGCTGATAACATAACGACAGATGAAACAAAGTAAGAAGCCTCCGCAACTCTTTATTATTTGTCTGCAAGATGCCATTATCCATGATTGGAATACAAACACTAAAAAGAAAATGTTTGTCTCTTATAGTCTAGGGGAAGAGAGGAGATGTATGTCAAAAATACATCCCACATGCCGCAATGATCCTGCGTGCTGCAGCTAAGACCCAACGCAGCCGAAAATTAAACCAAAAAAAAATATATATATATATATGTGTATATATATATATAAATTATTTAAAAAAATGTGATGGTGGGTGCAGAGGGCCCACAGGACAAGGAAGGCAAAGTAGATGGAGTGGTACCTGAACTGGCCTTTGAAGGACAAGTAGGAATTTGACAGCCAGAAATAACCAGGAAAAGTGGTAGCTCCAAGGATGATCGGATCTCACAGAGTCACAAATGCGAGGAAAATTTGGTTAATTAAATGAAATAACTTTCGAGAGAGAGTTATAGATTGACAGGACGTTCTCCTGAAGGACACAATCTTTGGGGTCCTTTTGGCAAGTCTGAACGAGTAAGGGAGGGCCAGGAGTCCCTCGGTAGGGGGTGTCACGTGGGCTTTGATTGAATTTGGCATCTCAATCTAACTCTCAACCGCAACTGAAGTGAGGGGGGCGGGGGGAGTCTCAATGTTCACAAATCCAATCCCTCATGGACAGATTCAAAGCTTAAATCTTTAGCTAACGCTTTGTCAATAACATGTTCTAATTACATTTGAGGCTTTGAAAACATGGCTCTGTGTGATAATTGCTGTGAAGTGGATTTTAGTCACAGGGACTTATACATTGTACTTGTACAGAAGACGTAGAGAGCTTATGAAATCATGTCCTTTGATTGCAACTGCAGATCCTGACAACGCTTGGAACAACGGGAGCCCCCAACCACATCCCCCCTCCCCTGCTTCACCTCCTCCCCTGTGTATCCAGTGTATAAGTAACACTACATGTGCAAAATGGCCCATAGGTCATCTAACCATTCCCCAAGGCCAGATGGGGCTTCGGGGAAACTGAGTGCCAAGCCACGTATTAGATAAAATGAATCTTGCATCTTGATCTCAGAAATTCAAGAGCCCTATGGCTGAGTCAGCTTCCGGATAAACACAGGACCCAGAGAAGAACCAGTTCCCTAAGGCTCTGTCATTGGACTGAACACGTTTCAGACCTAAAGAGAGAGCCCCTGAGACTGTCTCCCCACAGCATGTGTAGGGTGGGCTTCTTCTACCCATCTGGCACCCTTTTTGCCAACTCCTCCACTCAGTCTAGATTTCCCTTGGCCCTCCAGTCCTCACCCAAACAGTGTGATCAGCAAGTCATTCAGAGAAAAGCTTTTTAATTAAGAGGAGAGCAACAAATGATTAAATCAGAGTCATTTATTACCCTGCCATCTGGCCAGGACTCCTCCTGGCCCCCTTCTCCTCCGAGCCTGCGTAGGCATAGAAAGGGACAAAGGGGATGGAACGTGGGAAGAACTGTCCAACCCTTCCTGGATGCAGGGAGGGGCTTTCAGGAGGATTTCTTGGGATCGTTTCCATACTTTGGAAACTTAGCCTCAGTTTCCTTACCTGTAAAGTGGGGGCAATCACATCTACCTCAGTTGCTTGTGAGACACCTGGCACAATGGCTGGCGTAATAGAGGTGCTCAGGAAATGTAAGTTGCATCTGAAGCCTGTAAATTACGAGCTTTGTTCTGAAGGCAGTATCAGCTGTGGCAGGAGTGAGGCAACGAAAGTCTTCCTCTGGTAAGCAAGCCCCAGCTGGTTCTCTTTCTGTTGTGACACACAATGGCATTCCCCGGTCCTCTCCCCCAAAAGTCAGGGAGCTCAGGAAATCCGTGCCCTCCTCTCACTCCTACCCCCTCCAAACCTGGATGTCAGGCACTATCCTAAGGGAAATGCAGCAGGAGCCTTCCGTGTCTGGTTTGGGCATGATAAGAAGAGGGGCTGGGAAAGGCTTAGAGTTGAAAGGGGCTAGAAATGGAACTTAGGGGTGTATTTCAATAGGTGACAGCTCAGCGAGGACTCCACTAGGTGATGTAGTGAAATAGACGCTAGTCCCTAAAATAAAATCGCCACAAATGTGACAGCTATGAATGAAGACTAACACAGGGACATTGAAGCCTCAGTTACCACAAGCAGCACTGCCGTCAGTGATGTGACTTCCAAATTGGTGAACAACTCCTGGTAAGGCACTGAACAAAATATAAAGTATAATCTTCCTGCAGTTTACATAGTAGTTCCATTCTTAGGGTATACTTAGTGTATATTAAAAGCCTTTTAAAAAGTCTTTCTGTTTACATATAAAATGAAGTTACATTCTAAAGCTCAGATGATTATAAATGAGTTTCCAGCTCTGTAAATATCTAGTGGGGGGCTTCCCTGGTGGCGCAGTGGTTGAGAATCTGCCTGCCGATGCAGGGGACACAGGTTCGAGTCCTGGCCCGGGAGGATCCCACATGCCGCAGAGCAACTAAGCCTGTGCGCCACAACTACTGAGCCTGCGGTCTAGAGCTTATGTGCCACAACTACTGAAGCCCACACGCCTGGAGCCCGTTTTCCACAACAAGAGAAGCCACCGCAGTGAGAAACCCGCACACCACAACAAAGAGTGGCCCCCACTCACCTCAACCGGAGAAAAGCCCACGCACAGCAATGAGGACCCAATGCAGCCAAAAAATAAAAATAAAATAAAATAAAATAAGCTACCAATAAAAATTAAAAAAAAATCTAGTGGGACATTTGAAAGTTGTGTGGAACGTGGCGTGAGGTATGTGTAAAATTGTTGCACAAGTTGCAATAGATGAAGCTGCTGGGGTTCCAGGCTCTGCTTGCCAGGAGCGGGACCTCTGCCCATCTTTGGGGCAAAGCAAATCACTCCACACTTTTCCAAAGTACCCCCTAGGGGGTGATCCTATGCTAGGCTAAAAATTAAAATGTGAATCAAATTAAATTAAATGTAAAAAAATTTAAAAGACAATCAAGACGTTTTAAATGTAAAAAAACACCTTGAGGGACTTTCCTGGTGGTCCAGTGGCTAACACTCCATACTCCCAATGCAGAGGGCCCGGGTTTGGATCCCTGGTCAGGGAACTGGGTCCCACATGCTGCAACTAACGATCCCGCATGCCTCAACAAAGATCCCACACGTGACAGCGAAGATCCCGTGTGCCACAACTAAGACCCTGCGCAGGCAAATAAACAAATATTAAAAAAAAAAAAAAAAGGCACCTGAGACAACTGAGAAATTTTGAGCTGGATATTAAATGAGATGAAAGAATTTTTGTTCATTTTGCTTGGTATGATAAAAAAATAATTTTATGTAAAACGACAGATGTGCATACAATAATGCAAAAATGGAAATTTCAGTGGTGACCACCTGAGTACAATATGTCTATGAGCTTTCTAGAAAATAGTTCCTGGAGCGGCTGCTCAACTCACAAAACTCATTCTTCTCTGGGAATGTCCTCCATACAGTATTCAAGGTGAGCCCTCGTTTGTAACGTAAACTGCTCCCACGCCACCCCCCCAACCCAGGTGACTGGTCTAGGTCGGGGTGGGGTACACCTGACCCAATCAGATGCTCCTTCACAGGAACCTGGCACCTTGACCTGGGAGCCTGGGGTGTGAGAGGTGTTCACATTAACAGTGCTCCCAGAGAAGACCCATAGACTTCAAGTACTCAGGTCTCCAGAACCACCTCGTTTCCTGCCCTTCTTTGGGTTTGGCAATTCAGTCCTCCCATGGTTTCTATGGGACACCATGGAATCCTTCCCCCAAATTCCATCTCTTTGTGCTCAAGCCAGCTAAAATCGATGCCTGCTATTTACAGCTAAAGAATCTTAGTAAGATTCTTTCATCCTGGAGACAAATTCCATATCAGGAGAGGATTTACAGATTAAAGATTGACTACCCTATAAGACAGGAATAAAGACACAGACCTACTAGAGAATGGACTTGAGGATATGGGGAGGGGGAAGGGTAAGCTGTGACAAAGTGAGAGAGTGGCATGGACATATGTACATTACCAAACGTAAAATAGATAGCTAGTGGGAAGCAGCTGCATAGCACAGGGAGATCAACGGTGCTTTGTGACCACCTAGAGGGGTGGGATAGGGAGGTTGGGAGGGAGGGAGATGCAAGAGGGAAGAGATATGGGAACATATGTATAACTGATTCACTTTGTTATAAAGCAGAAACTAACACACCATTGTAAAGCAATTATACTCCAATAAAGATGTAAAAAAAAAAAAAGATTGACTACCATAGATTAGGTCCCTTGGAGGTCAGAGCTGGAGAATTATTTGATTCTTCAATGTGGTTATATTTAGACAAACCCTGCAAAGAAGGATGCAGTTGAAAGTGGCAAATCACTTGTCTTTCTCATGTGGTAACATACTTTACCTTGCTTTTAATGGTTACATAGTATTACACTATGTGAATACATCATAATTTATTTAAGCAATCCTTTGTTGTTAGATTTCCTCCAATTTTTTGTTATTTTGTACAATACTGCAATGAATATCTTTGTCTCTAAATCTTTGTGCACGCTGATAATTATTTCTTTCCGATAATTCCTGGAAGCTGATTTCCAGGAGCTTTGTTGAGAGTGACTGTCTCCCAATATCTTTGCCAGCATCCAAGAGAGTATTTTTGGTCATCCAAAGTCAAAGAGATTACAAAATATCTTATAGTGGTTTTAATTTCTATGTGAGATTGAATTTTTTTTCTGCGTATTTATTAGTCATGTGCATTTCTTATTGGGAGGAATTGTCTATTCATTTACTTTTCTTAATTTTCTATTGGGCTTTTTTTCTTATTGATTTGTATTAACTTTCTACCTTAGAGATATTAATCTATTACGTATTGTAGCTTTTTTTGTGGCTTCAGTTTATTTTTATTTTGTGTACAATTCTTTTTTTTAATAAATTTATTTATTTTTATTTATTATTTTTGGCTGTGTTGGGTCTTCATTGCGGTGCGCGGGCTTCTCTTTGCGGTGGCTTCTCTTGCTGCGGAGCACAGGTTCTAGAGCATGCGGGCTTCAGTAGATGCGGTGCGTGGGCTCAGTAGCTGTGGCTCACAGGCTTAGTTGCTCCGCGGCATGTGGGATCTTCCCCAGACCAGGGCTCAAACCCGTGTCCCCTGCATTGGCAGGGAGATTCTTAACCACTGCACCACCAGGGAAACCCTACAATTCTTTTGAAATACAGAAGTTTGAACTCTAATTCTCCTTTCTGGTTTCTTTCAATTCTTTTATGCTTAGAGAGTTTCTCCATCCATAGAGGGGATAAACAATCATGTATATTCCTTTTTATTTTTTTCCCCAGTGCTTTGTATTTTTACATAAAAATGTTGATATGTATGCTCTCATTACCTCTGGTAGATTAAATTTGATTGCAAACTCATTGCTGCTCTTACTTTTGAGACGTGGAGTCTGATTCTCCAAGGTGGCTTTAGTGACCTGATTAACCAATAGAATGTGGTAGAACTAATATCCTGGGAATTCTGAAGCTAGGTTACATTCCTGTTGCACAGGCTAATGGAGTCTTGAGTCTTCATGTAAAGAAGTCTGATTACCTTAAGCCACCATGCAGGAGAGGTTACATCCGAACACTTGACCATCCCAGCTGAGCCCAGAATTCCAGCCATTTGCACAAATGCAAAGCAGGTATCTCCAAGTAACCTCTGTCAACACTAAATGGAGCAGAAGAATCACCCAGCCAAGCCCTGCCCAAGTTCTTGATTTATAAACTCATGAGATATGACATATACACTTGTCCTTTTAAGGCACTAAATTGTAGGGTAGTTTGTCATGCAACAGTAGATAACTGGAACATTACCTCTTGCTTGGGGTATTATAACAGAAGCTGTGAGGTACAGAAAAAGTCCTGGAGTTGCAGGAAAATGGAAGAGGCAAGAGCTTCAACAAGAGTATTCTCATCAATGGGTAATGACTAATGATATTAAAAGCAGCAAGGTTTACAGCTGACATGTACTTTGAACAGAAAAGAAAAAGGCAAATCAATCCCAACCCAAGCATATTTTGAGAAAAAAAAAACCTTTTTTAAAATAATTGAAAACCATGGAGCGTTTTTAATGTACCATACGGAGCACTAAGCCCTTGCCACAGATTTATCCTCATTTAATCCTCAACAGACTCCCTGTGAGTAGCTGTCATTATTGTCCCCACTTTACACATCAGGATGTGGAGGCTTCGAGAGGGTCAGTAATATACCCGTGGTTACAGAGCTAGAACTAGGATTTGAATACTTGTGTCTGAGCCTGCACACTTGGCCACAGGACTTACCTATTCTTCTCTGCCTTGGCGTGAGGGCAATGCTCTGATATCAAAGTGCCCCTTTGCCAAGGGACAGGTCTGGATGCCTTCTCCCCCGCCAGATCCTACCATTTAGATGTCTCTGCGTCTGTAAAATCAGAGGGCCGGGCCAGACACTCTTCAATCTCTCTTCCAGATCTTGTAAGGCTGTGGTTCTTAAAGTTGAACCATGGGCCTGGCAACATGGACAATACAAAGGTAACCAAGTGGTCTCCCTGAGCCGGGGATTCAGCATAACTTTTCCTACCCAGGGTCCTCTGGTTCCAGACACCTGGAGGGATGGAGTAAAGTCACTTAGGCAGCAGGTCCTAAGGGGAGGGATCTTGTCTAATTCATCCCTGTATCCCTGCAGCCCAACACAACGCCGGGCCCCTTGAGACATGTTTGTGCCTCAAATTACAGTGACCTCCGCTGAGACCCCAGCCTTCTGAGACTCTCAGACCACCTTGGAGTGCTTTCCAGGGTGTTGCCTTACTGACGTCCAGGAAAAAGACCACGAGGTTATTTCACTCTGCCTCATCCCCGAGACACTGCCTCAGCCACTGACCTCCATGACATTCCTACTGGGTACCACTGCCCTCCAGCTACCACAGTTCTAGCTACTTCTCTGACCTCAGGAGAGGAGACGATCCTCACTGCTCTGCTGCTGGGTCCCAAGCAGGCACCAGCCTCTTCCTTCAGCCACTACAGCATCACTGAGATCAGGCTGTAAACCTTAGGGAGACTTTTCCCTAAGTCTGGGATCAATGGAAGAAGTTAGGAAAACTGAGAATTATCAAAATCTCCTGCTCATCCTTCCTCATTCCTATTTCCTTGCTTCGCTTCTGGCTTGGCTCCACTGACAAAGGGCAGCCCTCTTCCCCCTGCCCCAAAACACACTCACACCAGAAATATTCCGGCGCTCTTCTTGGGGTGCCAGCTGAGGAGATATTCTACTCAGGGGAGAACAGATACTTTTTTTTTCTTTCTAATATAAGTCCCTCCTCCTTATATCCTTAGGGCGAGCATCCAGTTAAATTTGTGCCAGGATGAATGACAATGAGAGTATCCTTTTGCTTCAAGGACAAGCCCTCCTCTCTTCCCTCACAAGGGTGTGTCTGGCAATCACAGGAATGGTCACATTAGTCCATTCTTTCATTTGGCTTCTCCAGTCTTATCCATGGGCATCTTGTTAATGAATGAATGAACGACCTGACCCAAACCAAGGTACCCACCCCGATTCCAACCAATAAGCGCCTACACCAAACATCTTTTTAAGTATTCAGAGAGTTTCCCCTTCAAGGCAGAGGCTGTAAATTCTAAGCCCAACTCTCAATCCCGTGAATACCAGCCTCCTCTCCTTTGGCTGTTGTCCGTTTCCTAACCCCAAGATCATTAATCACTCTGCTGCCTGCCAGGCCCTTTCTGTCAGCAACTGTTCCCTCTGACCCTCCCTGTCAACCTCTCTCCCTGGCCCCAGCCCTGACAGAGCAGAGTAGAGGGTGGTTCACACCGGCAGCATAGGGTGGACAAAATCAACCAGGGGCAAGAATCTCTCCCACTGCCTTGCTTTGTCCCCCGCCATTTCACCCCTCTACTTCTCAAGAACATGCCAGGATTAAAGACCTTTTCTTCCTTGGGATTGGCCAAGGGAAAGTGGTGGCAAGAGGAAGTAGGAAGGAATTTAGAGGAAAACAACAACAATCACTGGAGAGCCCGCAGAGCTCTGGAAGCTCCCGAATTCTGGCTGCAGCAAGCACTTGAAAAAGTTCTCCAACTTGGACCCAGATCCCCACGGGGAGGCAGCCCAAATGTGAGTGCCAAGGAGAGACAGAAAACGATGCTTTGCTTGGAGGCCGCATTGCCTTATTTTCTCTAAAGCCTGATAATTTCCTCAAGGCCCCGGTCAAAGGAGCATGAATGAATTGAGTGACTGCAGTCTCAGTTGGACGAAAACTGTTAAGTAGGCCACTCTTGTCTTCTCTGAGCTCCTGGCAGTATTAGCTCTTTGTGCTAAAAGGAGCAGACGCAAGGGCCCCCCTTCCACTGCCAGGAAGCCTGCTTTCATGGTGACCTGCTGGGAAACGTGCTCCATTCTTTGTCATCTAAAACCTTCGTGACTCTAATGGTAGGAATTGCAGGCCCGATAAGAAGGGAGGGTGTCCTAGGCTGGTGGGTAGAGGGGATATTTTTAGGCAGCCAGAGCCTCGGAGAACCCATCAAATCACAGAGGCCCGCCCACTCCACTTGTGTGTCGGCTTTAAATTTGGACTGAATTTTTGGTGGCACAAAAGATTCGGTGCCTCCTGCCATGGGGAGGGGCCCATTCTCCCACTCTGCTGTCTCTGGTTATTCCATCTTCCAGCATCCAGCTGGCTCCAACTCTGCCTGAAGAAGAACAGGCGGCCAGACCAGCCTTGCCAGACCGGCCATCTGTCCCAGCTGAGGGTGAGGGTCCCTCCCATCCCAGGGCTTCCCAGGGCTGCTGATGCAGCTGTCCTAGAAAGATTTTACAACCTATGTTCTCGTGGGTGCCACTAATTAGATATGGATCCTGGTAGAGTAACTTCTCCCGCTGCAGGAAAGCCAGGCCAAGTCCCCAGTGTCTGCATGGACCGTTTCAGAAAACAGAACCCAGGGGCTTCCCTGGTGGCGCAGTGGTTAAGAATCCGCCTGCCAATGCAAGGCACACGGGTTCAAGCCCCGTTCCGGGAAGATCTCACATGCCGCGGAGCAACGAAGCCTGTGCACCACAACTACTGAGCCTGCGCTCTAGAGCCCGTGCTCCGCAACAGGAGAAGCCACCGCAATGAGAAGCCCGCGCACCGCAACGAAGACTAGACCCCACTCGCCGCAACCAGAGGAAGCCCACGCGCAGCAACAAAGACCCAACGCAACCAAAAATAAATAATAAATAAATAAATTTATATATGAAAAAAGAAAACAGAACCCAGTATCAGGTAAGTGAGGTGAGGGAGAATGAAGAAGAGTGGAATTGTCAAGAGGCGTGGCTTCCAGTCTTGGCTCTGCCACTCGGTAACCACGTGACCTTGGTAATCATTTCTGCTCTCTGGGCCTCAGTTTCCTCCTCTGAAAAATGAGAAAGTCAGATAGGATGTATCTAAGTTTCCTTTTTATGAATACAGTATCACCCCAGATGATCAAATATCTATACAGATCATCCAGGCAAAATCTATAGTGAGTCCGTGGAATTTGAAATTGTGACAAGTGTCCATATTCGAGGCTCATACTTTCCTTAATTTTATTAATATTTTAGGCATAGGTATTTTGTTGTATTTGGGAAAGTGGGCTGGGAGAGGTTGGGTAGTACCTCATTCTACTTTCTTTGCTGGTGTAGACACAGCTAAAGGGTTTGGATTAATTTGGGGGGACTGGCATCCAAAGTACTTAATCTCTCATTTGCTCTGAGGTGATTTTCTGATGCTGGAGGCTCTATTCTTATTCCATCTGTATCAGTTAGATCACTTTTTATTGCAAGGGACAGAAAACCCAACTTTTTTTTTTTTGGCCGTGTCACAGGGACCTTAGTTCCCTGACCAGGGATGGAACCTGTGCCCCCTGCTGTGGAAACGCTGAGTCTTAAGCACTGGATCGCCAGGGAAGTCCCCGGAAAACCCAACTCTAATGGACTAAAGCCAAGCAAGAAAATGTATTTTCTGATATGTCCAAACCATTGTCACTAAATTACATTTCTTTTCTCTCTTCTCAGTCCTGCATTCTCTGTATTTTCTCAAGTCTTAAGTAGGATCTCCCTCCGTGATCACAGGAGAACATCTAGAAGCTCCCAAGGTTGCGTACATCCATTCTGAAGTCTATGTCACTTAAGATAACTTGAGTTGCAAACAACAGAAAATCTGACTCAAGTTAGTGTGATCAATAAGAAAAGTTTTCACCTCACACAATAAGAAATCGAAAGATGCAGTGAGATCCAGACTGGTTAACTAATTGCCTCAACAATGTCATCAAGGAGCCAAGTTTTTTCTACCCCTTCATTTCTAGTATCAATTCTTTTTCTAGAAGAAGAGCCCTCATGGTCACATAATGGCTATTGAAATTTCAAGTGTCATAATTAGACATTGCAAGGTGCAGGAAAAGAAGGAAAACTACCTCTTCCTACAGCTCTTTCTTCAGAAAGAAGAAATGTCCCCTAGAATCTCCTAGAAGACTTCTTCTCATGTTTTATGGTGCAGAATTGCTTCACTTGCCCATTCCTCAACCAACCACTGACACATGGAATAAAATTACCATGTTAGCTTAGATCAGTGGTTTTCAACCCGGGAAGATGTATCACATTGGCCATTTGACAATATCCAAAGACATTTTTGGTTGTCATAAATAAAGTGAGGGGTGCTACTGGCATCTAGTGGGCGGAGGACAGGGATGCTGCTAATCATCTTTTTTTTTTTTTTGCTGTACGCGGGCCTCTCACTGTTGTGGCCTCTCCCGTTGCGGAGCACAGGCTCCGGACGCGCAGGCTCCGGACGCGCAGGCTCAGCGGCCATGGCTCACGGGCGCAGCCGCTCCGCGGCATGTGGGATCCTCCCGGACCAGGGCACGAACCCGTGTCCCCTGCATCGGCAGGCGGACTCTCAACCACTGCGCCACCAGGGAAGCCCTGCTAATCATCTTTGATGCACAGTGACAGCTCCCCACAACAAAGAACTATCTGGTCCAAAACGTCAGTGGTGCTAAGGTTGAGAAACTCTTGCTTAGAAAATCATCTAGGGTGCAATGGCTACTGGAGAGTCAACCATAATATCTTCTACAATGTTCTATCTGGAATTCATCAACAGTCTTAGTTCCAGCATTTCTAACAAAATCTTACTATATCTTATTGTTCTGACTGCGTTACATGTCCATCCCTGAACCAGTTACTGTGTATGGGGGAATTAGATGCAGTGATTGGTTGAAGTCTAGGTCACATGTTCCACCTCTGAGCCAGGAACAAGTCAGCTCTACCTGAAGACATGGGGGAAGAAAGGGTAATACCCCAGAGAGAACTGGGAATGGTAATCAAGATGAGATGAGTAGAAGCTAGGCAGCAAAAACAAAACAAACAAACAAAACCCCAGCTGCCCACTACGCCACTCCTCTCACTGACAGACTAGAGAGGCAAGAATTGTGTTTGTACTTTGACTCAAAATAGCAGTAGCCGCAGTAGGCTGCTATAATGGGACCGTCTAGGAACACTCTGGGCTGGCTCCTGTGAACTGCTTCTTCCATGTTGTGGTTAGAAGTCCTGTGGCTTTAATGACCTCCATCCAAGCAGCACTTTTCACCTAAGGAAATGCTCAGTCAACCTGGCAAAGTGAAAGCAAGAGGAGCAGAGAAGGGGAAGGGAGAGGAGGAGGCCGCAGCTAAGATTGGTGCGGAGAGAGGGAGAGCTGGGGTACAGGAGTGCTGTGCGTCCCCAACCCTGGATGACTTCTCTGCCCTGGAGCTGAGCCCTGTGGACCACCAGGCACCCTTGGCCTCTGGCTTCCAATTGGCTTTGGTCAATGACTGGCGACTTCAGGAGATGAAAAGGAGGGAAGAGAGAGAGATTTGGATATTTATTCTTCCTGACTTCTCCCGGTTTTGTCATGGTCTGGGAGTGTCTATCTCCCACTAGAGCTTCTGTTGGGTGGTTCCCCTTCCACGGTGCACATTCATTTAGACTCCATAACACTATCCCCTCCCTGTGTCCTCAGGCCTAAAGGTGACTCAGCACTCCCCACTGGCTCCCTTAATCTCACCCACACATCTGTATATAGTATCTTCATTAGAAGGTCTCTGGGTGTGTTGTCCTGACCTCCCAAGGAACCTGTTATAACAGGCAGGTGGCAGGTGCAAGATCTACTCATGCCAGGTGGTCACACCAGGGTGTGCTGTGCCTGGATCACATCTAATATTCTGTGGGCCTAGAGAATAGCCACTCACACCTGTTCCTTAGGACCTAGCCTTATTGGGAAGCTTACTTGTTAAAATGATGGGTTTAAGGGTTATTCTTCCTCTCTCCTCCCAATCTCTGCCAACCTCTTTACCCTCTTGACTAAGCACGTAGAAAGTGTGCTAACCACGCAATATTTGGAATGGTGCCTACCATTTCTCGGACACTTATAATATGCCAGACACTGTGCCAAACACTTTATGTGCTTTATCTCATTTATCTGCACAACAAAATTACGGGTTAGATACTATTTTTCCCTTTTTAAAAAAGAGGGAGCTGAGGCTCAGACAGTTAAGTAACTTGCCCAAGGTCAAACAGCTGGTATGTGGCTATGGTGGCTAATACCAGTGGTCGCCAAGATTTCTGATTCTCTTCCCCTTCCCGGATATATGGAAAACTATATTCACCATCTCTCTTTGCAATCGGGCAGGGTCTTGTGGATAGGGTTGCCAGTGGATTGTGACTTCAAGTGACAAGGTGCTCCTGCGCTGACACATTTTAGAGCTGGCATGCGGTGTTCAGTGCCCGATTCCTCTGCCACTTCAGTCACAGGAGCATGTGTTGAGATGGGGGTGCCAGGAGACTAAAGCAGCCTAGACTGCTGAGCCCCTACATGAAGGCAGCTGCCCTGCAGAGTCACTAGGGCTGGTACTGACTTGGAGAAAAGGTCAAATAAACGTTCAGTGTGTTAAGAAACGGAAAAAGTGGTGCTGTTTGTTATTGCAGCATAACCTAATCATTCCAAAAATGGAAGCAGAGTCTTGGATTTTATAAACAGCGTGGCCACTAATCAGCTAGATGACTTCAGAGACTGGTTACAACCTGGACCTCAGTTTCCCAGTCTGTAAAATGTTTGCTTGGGATCGGAAGAGCAACGTGGTTCATTCTGGTTTGCCATTCTATGAAATACTCTGTGGTTGCCTGAATTTGAGCCAGGTTTTTATGTGTGAGTGGAAAATAAGTCTCTGGTTTCCCTCTCACTGCATATGCCCTGGTGACTTGATGGTTTCCCTCTCACTGCATATGCCCCGGTCACTTGATACTAACTCAGCACTTCCTCCTCCTTTCCAAGGCTCCTGACTGGTGCCTGACACCACCCACGTGGCCTCTCCTCTCTGCCACATCCTCAATCCAGAGCCATCTGTCGGGGTGTTCAATTTGGGGATGCTCCTGGAGGGGAATGAATAGCCAGCCTGCTCCGTGTCAGCCACAGCCTTGCTGCCCACTGCTGGTACCCATGACTGCACAGGCTTCTCCGAGCTCTTTTTCTAGGAAGGCAAAGGGTATTATTAAATATTCAAGAAGCCTGCAGTGAGGCAGTGGATGTGATAGACGGAATCTTCTTCTCAGTTGTCCTGAGAGGGCAGTTGCCGGCTCAGAGTCAGGCTGAGACAAAGGGAGAGGTGGTCTCGGCCGAAGATTCCCCAGGATCCTCTGGACCTGCCTCTGATGTGTCCACCCCACATCTGGCTCCAGAACATGAGGGCTTTTGTTCTTCATGTGGACAAAGTCCTCCACTGACCAATCCTCTTGGTAACATATCATCTCGTTCGAGTGACATGTGATTATGCATGGAACTATGGGCATCTGAGACGTACAGATACATACACAGTCCTAAATAGAAAAATAATCTATATTTATACCACAAACTCTCCCAGTTTATAGTGTACAGTGATACCCACACCCTGTAACCTTTAGCCATGTACATACATGTAACCTATTTTAACAGAGAGCCCACTTAATGCAACGTGGCTTTCAAAAAGCCCGTTTTAAATGGCTACTCAATGTGCACATGTAGATCGATAGCTAAACAGATAGAAATATTGATTTTTAGATACATATGTAGCAATAATAAAACCTTGAATTTATATACCTTCTTTCTCCTGGGGAATTCATAGGACGTGTCAAGTCTCCCCTGTGTGGATAGCACAAAAGTTTATCTGTAATATCGTGTGAAGTGGAATCAATATAAATACATAGAAAGCCCCCCATGGCGTCCTGGTTTATGTCACCTTGTACCTCATATACCTTGAACATCTGGATTCACATACCTTCCAAAATAAGGGAGACTTGAGTTCTATAAATCATAACAAGAAGATGTCATGTAAAACCATCCATGTGCATGCTACAATATTATGTTCTAAATAATGTCATCTGGAGTTAAAAAAAATTGTATCTGCACATCCTGCAATATTTATCATTGCTGCATTTTCAAATCAGATGTGTTTACTGACATAGAACGTTGTTACATGGGTATCTAACTGCGTCAAACTCCCTTAAGCTATCTGCAATATTGTGATTTATAGGAAAAATATACGTTTGGTCATTCAGATGAGATATGAAATATGAGATATTTCTCACAGATATTTGGTCATCATCTACACTTCCTGGCTCACAGTTCCCCAAACCCTTGGAATTTCCTGAGTGATAAGAGCAACAGGATAGTATTTGGTCTCTTGTCCGCAGTTCCTGAAAACACTTCAGAAAACGTGACTTTTGGATCCCATCAAAGTGTGGGAGCTGGTTGCCTGGAGAACAAACCAAGTGATTAGAAGGTTGGAACTTTTAGTCCCACCCCCTGATTTCTGGGGAGGGGAGAGGACCTCGAGGTTGAATCGATTGCCATTGGCCAATGATTTAATCAATCATGATTTTGTTATGAGGCCTCCATTAAGACCCAAAAAAGGGTTTGGAGAGCTTCCAGGCTGGTGAACAGATGGAGATATTGGGGGAGTGGTGCTCTTGAAGAGGGCATGGGAGCCGCATGTCCCTTCCCACATACCTCACTCTGTGCATCTTGGGCCGTTGATTCGTATCCTTTAATATCCTTTTACAATAAACTGGTAATCTAGTGAGTAAATGGGTTTTCCTGAGCTCTGTGAACAACACTGGCAAATTAATTGAACCTGAGGAGGGGATTGTGGGAACCTCTGATTTATTGCCAGTTGGTCAAAAGTACAGGTAACAACCTGGACTTGTGACTGGTGTCTGAAGGCTGTCTTGTGGGACTGAGCCCTTTACCTGCGACATCTGATGCCATCTTTGGGTAGATAATGTTAAAATTGAGTTGTATTCTCAGACACCCTATTGGTGTCAGAGAATCACTTGTTGGTGTGGGGAAACCTAGACACACACACACACACAAACACACACACACGTTGGAATTGGGTTCAGGAACTGTATTTACTATCCACTTAAGATTTGTGCACTTGAGTGTGTATAAGTAAATACCTCAGTACAAAAAAGTAAGAAAACACGAAGTTGCCTCTTGAAATCCAGCATGCATTCTCATAAACTGGGGCCAGAGCGATGGAAGATATGTAGTGCATTGGCGTGTCTAAGAATTCTGTTGGTCCAGATAGCGGTGGGACACTGAGTCCTGATTCTGAAAGTTGTGTGATCATGGCCACTTAACCTCTCTGTGCCTGTTTCCTCATCTGCAAACAAAAATAGAACTAAGCTTGAGAAGTGGTATAAAGGTTAAATGAGAAAATGAAGGTAAAGCACTTCACATGGTGTCTCCACAGAATCAACTCTCAGCAACAGTTGACTATTCCCATTATGATTGCGATGATCCCAACACCTTGTGCTGACACAGCCAGAGGCCACTCAGCGCAAAGCATCAACTCTGTCCCTCCCCGAGCATCTGCAAAAGTAAAAAGGATTAAATGTAATCAAAGACCTAATTAACGTCCTGGTTGTCCAACCCTCATCCACAACAGCCAGACAAATGAAGTTTGGTCTTCCAAATTCCCAGCTACTCATTGTGTTTTCTAACTTCCTCAGCAAACAATACAACCTCTTCCCAACACCAGCTCCCCTGCCTTAACATGCTGTCATACCTCTCCTTTTCTAGTCTCAAGACTACCTGCTGGTCCTGGTCCTGTCATCCAGCAATTCCTTTTATATACACCCCTGCAGTTATGTACCCCAGAAAAACTCACCTAGTCCACATGAGTGGTAGGTGTGTGTGGAGAATGAACAAAACATGGACTTTGTAGAAAGAAAGGCCTGGATACGGATCTTAGGCATGCCCCTCAGTGCAAGTTACCTGACCTCTCCGAGTCTTAGTTTCCTTATCTAGAAAATGGGACGACTGATCCCTACGTTAGAGGCTTGTGGTAAGAATGGAGTAAGAACACACATATCAGGTAAGTGCCTAACATTGCTGAAGAGATGAACGGATTAGTGCCAAGTAAGAAGGCGCTTGCTGCAAATTCCTTGCTTAGGGGAATGTTTGCAGTTCTGTTGGGCAAGATAACTCCTTATTAGCTGAAATAAAATTCTGTGCCTCCTTGAGAATTATCTTCTCTGAGCATTTTCATTGAGAGTGAGTCCTAGCTAGGGCTGGCGAGATTTGTGCAATTCACACATACTTGTGAAATTCAGGAACAGTATCTCTTACTGACAGACTATAATGACTGCAATAAACAGGGAAGCCTCTGTTCTAATAAACAAGTAATTATAGTTGACCAAAAATGTGTAAACATGAGGCTAATTAGCAAATCCTCTCATAGCTCTTCCCAGTTTGTAGACATGTTTGGGAATGTGGCTAAGACCGGACACTCTGTGTTCTCATCCATAGGTATATGAATATGTGGGTAATAGCTGCCATTTTCTTGGTCAATCCTTTTTTCTTTTCCTTTTTTTTTCTGATAGAAAGTATTATATTTTTAAGTCAAGAAAATGGGGTCATTTTAGCATCTTGGTTACCAATGTAATCCCTTTAAACTCAGGTTTCCTAGTAACCGTGGGAGACTATAATTTATTACACAATCGCCTTTAGATATGGGGACACTGGCCTCATTACCTGGGTTCTTTCCAAACTTAGACACAGAGACTGTCAATCCTTGGGATTTGAGAATGATGGGTGATGGAAAGCTGAAAGGGAAGGTGGTTTAGATTAATAAACAGTCTCAAACTAACAAATGGTCTTTACTGAAGCAAGAAAGAGGCCACACAGGGGACAGTGACACAAATGGAGATTCCGTCCTGCTTGCAAGTAGAAGGGCCATAGCTTGGAGGCTTTATTCCAAAGTAGAGAGCATTTCCATTTATGCTTCCCTAGAGATGGGCTGCAAAATTATTTTCAATGAGGAGTAGCCACAATTAATTCCTTGGTCATGAGCAAAAAACCTGGATACCCTAACTATAAATATTTTTCTAAGAAATTCTCCTTTTTATTTTCTTTATTTTTTTAAATTGACATGGTAAGAAAAGGAAAGACAGGCATGATTTTCTACTAATCTTTCTTCTTTTATTCCTCTAGTAATTGTCCTCATAAGGATTACATTTATTTCTTAGATCCTCTTTCTCTCATCTTTTCAAGGTCATAACGTTATCTAAGAGGTCTTCATGGATAATGAGGTAGGGAGAAGCAGTATTGCCCAGTAGTTAAGGATACTGACTTGTGGTTCAGAAAGACTTGGTCCTGATCCCTCAGTCAGGAGAATCAGAAATCTTGGTGACCACTGGTATTAGTCACCATAGCCACATACTAGCTGTTTGATCTTGGGCAAGTTACTTAACTGTCTGAGCCTCAGTTCCCTCTTCTATAAAATAAGAAAAGCAGTAGTATCTAACGCATAAGTTTGTTGTGCAGATCAAATGAGATAAAGTCCATAAAATTTTTGCCACAGTGTCTGGCCTATTGTAAGTGTTCAAGAAATGGTAGACCTCCAATCCACTCCCTACTCAGCAACCAGAGTGACCTTTTAAAAAATAGAAATCCATTACTTAAAATCCTTCAGTGGTGTCCCAAGTCACTTAGAATTAAATGCAGTCTCTTTCACCATTGTTACAGGACTCTACATGCTACGATTCTTGTCCTCCTCTCCGATTTCATTTTCCATCACCCCTCCCCGCATTCCCTAGTCTCCGGTCACACTGGCCTTCTCTCTGCTCCCCTAACACGCTACCTCATTTCCACCTGAAGCTCTCTGCTTGCTGACTTCTCTGATTGGAATATTCTACCGCAGATCTTCACATCATTAGTTCCTTTTCACCTCTTTGGTCTAAATTCAGGAAGTCTTCCCTGCCCTCACCATCTACTTCCCTCCAGTCAATACACGTGCTAGTGCATCATTCCCTGTCACATTAACCTGTTTAGTTTCGTTATAGCACTTATCACCATATGAAATTGCCTGTTTTATTTATTTGCCTACTTACCTGTTTTCCACACTAGGATGTGGACATTGTGAGAGCAAAACCTTCATCTGTCTTGCTTCCTACTGAATTCCTGTCACCAGGAATGGTCCAGACTCCAGGAGTAAATGGGCAAATCTCTTCTCAGCACCTTTTCCATATCACTGTGTTGCCTCTTTCTGATATTGATTTGGAACTTGCTCTTTACTCACTCCTGTCTGGAGAAGAATATCAACTCAGAGCAGGGGAATGGCCAGCTCTGCTCATGTGATGGCTGATGGTGGGAGGGTGAGGTCCTGGCTCTGAGCTTTGTCTTCTAAGCCGATATTCTCCGCAATGGAGCTCAAGAGGAACTAGACAAAAAGGCATATCCCAAGTGCCATACTAGACATACTAAGTTAGAATCTCTGGAAATGAGCGTCTACCCAGGAAATCTGCACTTTAAACAACCACCCAAGCTGATCTTTAAGGCACACTAAGGCTTGAGAGGAACTCTCCTAGGTCTTAAGTTCAGCCCACAAATTAAGCACACCAAAGTACTTCTTTTGCCTGGTGATCTCTCACATGTACACTTGCATTGTCCTGCGAATGATCAAACTCTTCATCTGAGGTCAGAGTAGAGTGCCTCGGGGCACAGAAACACAGACACAGTGACTGATGTTCTCAGTGCCCTATGTATGAGTTACCAATTGCTGTGTAACAAATTACTCCAAAACTTAATCTGTTTCTCACATTTGGGGACACTTTTCTGCTCACTAGAAACTCCTTGAGAGGAATAGGGTAAAGTGACATGAGTCAGGAGCAGAAATAGGAGAGGAAATTAAAATCCATTTCGAATTATTCCTTAATAGTGTCTCAGTGAAAGTTTGGATAAGGAGGCTGGGATATTGGTCAAGATGGGGCTGTAATATTGCTCTAGATTCTTACAGTCCACAACTGAAAGAGGTCTATAGCTTGCAGTAACAGCGACTATGTTGATGGTGGGGGTGGTCATAATTCATTTGGCAAATATGTATTGAGCACCTACTACGTGCCGTCACATGGGATCAAAATGGACCAAAACCAAAAAACCAAAACTAAACAAAGCAAAAAACCCCTGCCCCACGGAGCTTAAATTCTAGAAGAGGAAATGGAAGGACATGATGCTAGCATGTTACTCCCTGTTTGAAGCATTTCCTTCACCGGAGTTCTTAGTCATGAGAGATTTAGTCTCCGCCAAGTCCCCAGGTTCAATGAGAGATTCCCCAAACTATATCGTTCCCAAGGCTTGAAGGTGACAATTGACTCAAAATGCTTACATGCAGAGAAATGGACTCTGGTTGAGAGGTAGATGTCTCTATATATGTGTTGGGAGTGAGGGTTGTGATAACGTACGGAGGGCTTAAAACAACTACATTTATCTCACAGTTCCATAGGTCAGAAATCCAGGCACATCTTAGCAGGGTCCTCTGGCTCAGGTTCTTTCATGAGGCTGCAAATAAGATGTCAGCCAAGCTCAAGGCTCAACTGGGGAAGGATCTGATTCCAAGCCCACTCATGTGATTGTTGGCAATCAGTTCCTCGTGGGCTGTTGGACTAAGGGCCTTGGTTCCTTGCTGGCCGTTGGCTGGAGGCCGTCTGTCCTCAGTTCCTTGCCACGTGGGCCTCTCCATAGTGCAGCTCACAACACAGCATCTGATTTCCATCAGAGTGAGCAGGTGAGAAGAGCCAGAGGGAGAATGAGAGCAAGATGGAAGTCACAGTCGTTTGTAACCTGATCTCTGCAGTGACATCCCATCACTTTGACTGTATTCTATTTATTAGAAACAAGTCACTAAGTCCAGCCCACACTCCAAAGGAGGCATTTATACAAGGGCATGAAGACCAGAAGGTGGGGAGCATTAGAACCCCTTTTAGAAGGTGCCTACCACACCTTAGCCTGAGTTTTGAACTATTTTTGACGTGGGACACAGTATGACAGACAGATAATAACTGTGTGGGAATTCTGTGTGGCACCCGGGAATTTAATTTAAAAGGCAGAGTTCCAGCATAAGAAGAGCATACACTTTGGGTTGAGAGAGGCCTCTGTTAGAATCTCAGCTTTGGTGTTCACCAACTGTATTTAACTTTAGACTTAATTTCACTGAGCCTCGATTTTCTCGTCCAAAAAATGTGGAAAATACCTACCACTTAAGGAGTTTTGAGGATCAAAAAAATCACTCGGGCAAGATGCTTGTTAAAATGAAGATTCTTGGGTTGCTCCCTAAGAAATTCATATTCAGTAGACTTGG
The DNA here is from genome assembly GCF_963455315.2 of Globicephala melas. NCBI lineage: Eukaryota > Metazoa > Chordata > Mammalia > Artiodactyla > Delphinidae > Globicephala > Globicephala melas. The sequence goes on from NC_083320.1 coordinate 20,990,778, forward strand.
AGTGGCACATAAGAATGGTTATTTTTAATAAGTACGTATGCAGATGTGTGTGGCTCAGTATATGGTAGCTATTAGTAATCTGCATGACAACAGTAATTCTGCAAGTATTCTTGAGGAACTATATGCTTAAACAGAGTCAACTGTGGGGCTTCCCTGGTGGCACAGTGGTTGAGAGTCCGCCTGCCGATGCAGGGGACACGGGTTCGTGCCCCGGTGTCCGGTCTGGGAAGATCCCACATGCCGTGGAGCGGCTGGGCCCGTGAGCCATGGCTGCTGAGCCTGTGCGTCCAGAGCCTGTGCTCCGCAACGGGAGAGACCACAACAGTGAGAGGCCCGCGTACCGCAAAAAAAAAAAAAAAAAAAAAAAAAAAAAGAGTCAACTGTGAATTAGTGGAAAGCAAACTGTATTGAGGATTAGAAGATGTATAAGTTCTGTAGCCCTTGTCTGACGATTACTTTGCTATGGAATCTTAGGCACAGAGTCACCTAATCTTTCTGGACTTCTCTTTTCCCCCCAGCCTCTGTAAAATGCCTTCTACCCTGAGTACTCTCTGTCTAGGAAAAGGAACAATAACTACTAGACGGGATCCGTTTAGGGCTCCCCTGGTTGGTGAAACAAGTGCAATGGCCTCCGTGATAAGTCTTTTCTGAAACTCCGCGTCTCCTAGTATTTCTTCCTGAAGACGATTCGTTGGAGCCTCTGATTCTTCCACTCTTCTAATTCATATGACCCCAGCATCTCTATGTAATGAAATATATCTGAAAACAACCTCATTTAAAAGAATAAATCTGTTAAGGAGCTGAGAACTTTCTGGCGTGAAATGAAAAATATTGATTGCTTCTCACCTGTTAGCAGTGAAATCCCATCCAGTTAATTAACCTGCTCAGAGATAAAGTTTATTTCTGCCATTCACCTTCAGCTCCAAATCTTTAAAACCATTAAAACAAGTACCTGGGCAATGAATAAATCTTCTCCCAGAGTAGTTCAGCGCCTTCTGTAATCTGGTTTCAGCCTACCTTTCTGACCCTACTTCCAGCTACTTACCTTCAAGCACCTTCCACTCCAGACAAATGGAAGAACTAAAGTATTCAGCACTCCCATTGCCAGAAATATACTTCTCTCCTCTGAATGCTACATATTAACTCAGTTCAAATGTCACTTCTTCTTATTTTATTTTATTTATTTTATGTTTTGGCTGCGTTGGGTCTTTGCTGCTGCGCGCAGGCTTTCTCTAGTTGCGGTGAGCGGGGGCTACTCATCGTTGCGGTGCGCGGGCTTCTCATTGTGGTGGCTTCTCTTGTGGAGCACCGGCTCTAGGCGCGAGGGCTTCAGTAGTTGTGGCGCACAGGCTCAGTAGTTGTGGAGGACAGGCTTAGTTGCTCTGCGGCATGTGGGATCTTACCGGACCAGGGATCAAACCCGTGTCCCCTGCATTGGCAGGCAGGCAGACTCTTAACCACTGCACCACCGGGGAAGTCCCAAATGTCACTTCTTAGAAAAGGCTTTCCTGGAGCTCTGGCATCTCCACCTCCTCCCACATTTCCTAATTGCTGCCAAGGTGTAAGCATTAATTATCTCCTTATTCTAAACACTCCAAAACTTTTACTACCTTTGTAGCATTTATTATTTTATAACTTATATTATGATTGTGTACATATTTATAGTACTAGATCCTACAGGATGCAATTCCAACCAATTCGTTTTTGTGTTCCCCACATCTTCCAATACAACTCCTTGCCTATGATTGGGGTTTAGTAAATATTTTTTGAATGCTTAAATGGAGACCCATTGATCTCTGACTTTTATTCTTGGGGGCTCCCAACAACTGTTTGATCGTCAGGATAAGAGGAATCCAACTCAGTGAGGCGCTTTTCAAGATTTACATTATATTCAAAACAGAAATTTCAAGCTTTCCAGGTTTTCTGAAGACAGTCCTGTTGTTGCTTCCCATCCTTAGCAACTTTCTATTTCTAGAAATCTTTTTGCTCTCAGTGGAAGGGTTGGAAAAAAATAGTCTTCTTATGGATATCACCCCTTTCAGTGACTCTGAATACAAGCTTCATATGGCTTTTCTATCTCCTGCCCCAATTTGCTTGCATGACACACTTGGAACTAGTATTTTATTGGCATAAAACCCTGAAACTCAATTTTAGGTAAAGCAGATATTCAGTCATATATGAGAGCATTCACATGTGTGTGTCTAAGACGAAGAGGAGAAATACAGTAGCTTCACTGAAATAAAAAGGCCATTCATTCATTCAGTGTTCATTTCCTTGATCATCCACCAGACTTCAGGCGCTATATTATGTGCTGATGATTCAAATATAAATACTGATTCTTGCCTTCAAGGAGCTCTGAGTCATGTGAAGGGAGATGAATATATAATGAGATCATCATTATAGAGTGTAATTCACACAATTCCCTTGGCAAGCACAGGGTAATGTGGAGCACAGAGAATTTTCTTTGAGAGCAGATGGACTATTTTTAAGCAAAGAAAAAAGTTTGCAGCACAGTGGTCATACTCATATCAATAAAATACATATTATTTTGTAGTTATTAACAGCATCACCATCCTTTTCCAACCACTCACCTTGGGCCAGGTGTCAGCATCCATGGCGGGTGCTGAGGCATGATTCAAACAAGCAACCACCCTGGGTTAACCAAGACCCACACTTAAGTCCTTACTCCTTAGATCTTGTAGGAACGAATCATCGAAGGAGATGGCGGCAAAGGGGTAGTGACCTTATGATTCATAGGGCTGAACTTCATGCCAACGATATTCTGGAGCAGACATTTTTGCAGGCTACTCTGTCTATGGCTCCAACATTTTTAAAGGAGTGTAGATAACTCATTGGGATAGCTTATCCAAGTCTATGACCTTGGAGGTGTGTGTGTGTGTCAGGGGGTGTTGGGGGAGCAGTTATGAGGAAAGGCAAGAAAGAAATCCTAAGTTTTAAATGGCCAGTCTACAGCTGGTCTACAGCTGCAAATACTGAGTATTTTGTACAGACCACTTTAAATTTTCTTTTTCTTCACATTTAGGGACACTTTTCTATTCACTAGCAACTCACTGAGAAGGATGGAGTAGGATGACATGAGTCAGAAGTAGAAATAAGAGAGGAAATTAACATCTATTTCAAATTACCTCTTATCAGTGGCTCAGTGAAAGTCTCAAAGAGAGGGGAGGTTGGAGATGTTGGTTAAGATGAGCCTGTAATATTGCTCTGGATTCTTATGACTACAATTGAAAGAGGTCTATGGCTTGGAGTAATGATGACTTTGGTGATGGTGATCATAATCCATTCAAAAAATATGTATTAAGTACCTGCCACATGCTACCTCTGACCGAGGCACATAAGATTTAAATAGACAAAAAAAAAAAAACAAAAAAAAAAACAAAAAAACAAAACAAACAAACAAAAAAAATCCCGTCCTTTGGAGCTTAAATTCTAGAAGAAACTGGCAAAAACGTGTTAGCATCCCTCTCCCTGTTAGAAATATTTTCTTCTCATGAGTTCCTAGTCATGAGGGACTTAGTCTTCATCAACTTCCAGCATCAGTACAAGAGTCACAAAAATGTATCTCTTTCAAAGCTCGCAGACTGATATCTGCTTAAACTGTGTCTATGAGCAGGGAAACAGACTCCGGTTGAGACGTAGACGTCTCTGTGTATGTGCGTTGAGGGGGCCCGTGCAAGTGTACAGAGGGAAGAAATTCTACAGCGGTCCCGTCCACACGGAGACTCTCCAGCGGGGGGAAATGCACGAGTTCGTACACGAACGCTCCTCTCTACCCCGCTTGCCTTTCTCGCTCTTTCACCACTTTGCTCCCTCCTCCCTTCCTTCCTAAATCCCTCCTTCTCCTTCCTTCCCTCTCGCTTGATCCCTCCCCATCTCCTTGCCTCGAACAGTTTTTCCCTCCTCCTCTATAGCCCTCTCCCTCTCGCCTCTTTCCCTCAATCCCTCCCCGGCGTCTGCGTCAGGCCCCCACTTGCGTGACGCTCAGGGTCTGGGTGGGAGCTGTCCACTCGCCCGGGGTGCTGAATGCACGGCGGCGGCTGCGGCGGCGGAGGTAGCTGAGAGCCTTCTCTGCTCCAGGAACCCTGTTTCCAGACCTCGGACGGTCAGCCCACCGCCTGCCACCTCCCTTCCAGCACCACCCCTTTGGGAACTGAGCCGGGGTGTGTGTAGGGGGGCAGCAGTCGCGGCGGGCGGGTGCTGAGCAACGGCGGAAGACAACACCTGGCAGCAGCCTGGAATGTGATTTGCTTCCTCTCGCCTTTTATAAGAGATATATTTATATATGGTTTTGGGGGGTCGCGAGGACCAAGCCGGAGCCAAGTGCTGGCTGCCTCCCGCCTCGGCCACGCCGCTTCGGTTCCCCCTCCCCACCCTCAGCCGGCACCGCAAACAAGCCTCACCTCGCTGCTTCTAGGAAGAGAGGTAGCAACAGCGAGCCCAGCCAGCCAGAGGCGACGGAGAGGAGGGCGGGGCGGGGGGGAGAGAGCCGACCGAGGCCGCCCTGGGTAGGGGCCGCGGAGGCAGAGCTGCCCTGAAGACCCGACAGCCGCCCTCCTCCGCCCCCGCCCACCCAGCAGCACTCTGCTCTGATTATTTGAGAAGCGAATTATGCTTATTCCACTAGTGTGATTTCGTCTTCTCTTTCCCCTACTGCTGACTCCTGAGCCGCCCCCGCCCCTACGCCTGCCTCGCCTCCGGCTGCATGGCAGCGCTGCCCGGGCGCGGGGGCGCAGGGCCGGCCCCCCGGGAAGGGGGAGGAGGGGGAGGAGGATCATGAGGCCGGGAGTCTTGGCCGCGTCGGACGGCGAGCGGCAGCCAGAGGACGAGCCCGAGCAGCCCCCGCCCCGGAGACACCCGCACGCCGACAAGCGGTCGCCGCCGCAGCAGCATCGGCGGCCTCGGGCGGACCCGGAGCCAGAGAAGCAGGGCGACAGCGGCCCCGAGGAGGCCCCCGAGGAGAAGGCGAGGCCACCCACCCGCCCGGACCTGCCCTTATCCCGGCCCTTGCCCCTCGCCCAGAGGGACATTTGCTGGCGCCACGGGAAGGGGGCCGAGGATTTACAGACTGCCGCAGGGGCGGGCGGGGGGCTGAGACCATGTAATTACTCCTTCCTCTAGTCCCCTCCCACAAGCCCCTATTCTCTACCCCGTATCTCTACTCCGCTCTCTGCCTCCCACCCCCCAAGCACACACCCTTCTTCTAGCCAGGATCTTAAAGCTCAGGAAGGAGGTAGCTCTGCAAGGGTTAAACGGCCTTTTCGGTTTTTCCCTTTCTTTCCCCGCCCCCCGCCCCCCGCCCTCCAGTCCCTGATTTTCCCACCTCTGTTCTCCTAATTGGCTTTCCCCTCTTCTGTGCAGCCCTTTGGCTGCAGAGGCAAAGCACAAGCCCCTTGCCCAGTTGCACCTGAATCCCTTCCCTACCCCCACCGCTGCTCTCTTAAAAGTAACTCTGGTGCTTCTGGGGGTTAATTGCCCCAGTTTTCTGCCCAGGAGAATTAAAAGTTCTCCCAACCTCCTCTCTTCCCCACCTTACCTCCCTCAGCCCCTCACCACCAACCTCCCGTTACACCTGAGGAAAACTACCTTTTCTCTCTAGCACATGCAGTCTTCAATTCTTCACTGAGCTAGCTTGCCCTAAGCCCAGCTTAGTCCACTCCAAATTTTATTGATAACCTTCCCCACCCTTTTATGTGAAAGAAAAGATTTCCCACTGCCTAGGCATTTGAGAAAAACCCAATAAGCCTCTCCTGGGGAACTTTCTAACAATTAGACCTTGATCTCAAGGCCCTGACAACCCACCCTCAACATTTTTTTTTCTACCCCCCCTGCCCCTACCAGTGCCACCAGGTCAAAAGCAAAAAGGAGACACTCTGAGCAAAGCTTAAGGTTGGGGTAGAGGTGGAGGGGCAAGAAAACTTTTGCTGTTGTTGGGCTTTCCAGGTAGAGTTCAGAGGCAGTGGCTCGCAGTCGTCAGTCCTGGGGGCAATTTATTTGCTACGTGGAAGGGAGGTAACAGGAGCCAGTGCGAACGAAGCCTCCCCCCATCACACAGACACACCGTGGACCCCCTCAAACGATCCCATCCTCTGCAAAGACTCCGCCTGCCCCTACCGGTCTCTCTGCTTCCACCGGGCACATGCTGATGCCCCAGAGCGGGCTGCCCTGGTGGTGGTGGTGGTACTGCTGTGCCTGGTACCGCTGTGGACTGTGCCTCCCAGCCCCCCAGATGCTGCGCCACCAGGGTCTCCTCAAGTGCCGCTGTCGCATGCTCTTCAATGACCTGAAGGTTCTCCTCCTGCGGCGCCCCCCTCCAGCGCCCCTGCCCATGCACGGCGAACCCCAGCCCCCCGGCGTGGCAGCCAACAACACCCTTCCGGCTCTGGGTGCCGGGGGGCGGGCAGGCTGGAGGGGGCCTCGAGAAGGCGTGGGCAGGGAGACCCCTCCCCTGCCACCTTCAGCGGAAGATGACTGGGGTGGCCCAGCCGCAGAGCCACCTGCCTTGCTGCTCAGCAGTGCCTCTTCAGATGACTTCTGTAAGGGGAAGGCTGAGGATCGCTACTCACTGGGCAGCAGCCTGGACAGTGGCATGAGAACCCCGCTCTGCCGCATCTGCTTCCAGGGGCCGGAACAGGTGAGACCCTTTTTCCCTTTCCCTGCTTCCTTCTGGGATCTCCAGGTCTGGCAGGTTTCTACTCGCCTACTTGCCCTGGGGACTGTGATGTTTCTAGTGTGAGGACTGTAAGTTTTAAGGGCTCCTCAATGATGTCTCATGTGGTTAAGTTTGCCCAAGAGGTGTCTGGTGCCTGGCGGAGCCTGTTTGGTGGCTCAGTTGTCCCCCATTTCTGCGTTTTCCTTCCAGTGCTCAATTGGAATATGTTCAATTCCATCCAAAAATTCCATAAGCATCCTCAGAGTAGAAGATTCAGAAGTTGGAAGGGGTGAAGTGAAGAAACTTGGTGGTACATTCATGCTCGTTGCCGAGGTATCCTTGTATCTGATTTGTGGTTAGTGACATTTCCCCAGCCCATCTTCAGTTCCAGATTCAGACTTCTTCCCTCTCTGATGGTGTGTGGAGACCTTGTCCTCGGCAAGCCTATGCCTGTTCCTTCACTTTGATACTAACCCCTCCCATATTATACTGACATCCACAATCACTGAGGAGGAAATGGAGGGGATTGTAAGTTCATGAAGACTATACAGTTTGTTGTAACACTTCTTGGCAGACTCAAGTTTTCCTAGGTTGAAAGCAGGTAGGTAAGTAGGGTGAGAGTGAGTGTAAGGAATATGGAGAAGGAAGTAGGGAGTCTTGTCATAACTATTTCCCTTCTCAGCCCTGAAGCACACAAACTTAGAAAGTCCCTTAAACTCTCCCCATCCAGGATAGGAGATGCTTAGCACCTTATGGACCAGAGTCTTCCCAAGGCCGAGGGTTCTCCCTACCACATGCATTCAGATTTTCACAGACATACTCACCCCACCCCCTCTAGCTCCACTTTCAGTCTAGTTTCTGCAGTGCTGGAGAGTATGTGCACATTCTTCTAGAATCATGAATTTTGGCAACACTTTCCACAGAATCCCAGATCAGAAAGGTTCATCTGATCTAGTTAGTGATGCGGGTGAAAGAACATGCAGTCGCACCCCGGGCAGGGTTATGTGGTCACATCAGCCACTTCTTCACTAGTTTCCCGGAAGTGGGGTAAGACTGCTCGGTGCTCCTTGGACAAGTGATGGTGAAGTAGGGTGCCATGCTGGTGCTCCTGAGTGGCTCTGGTTCTTGTTGAAGGCTTTCTCTGTGAGAGTCAGGCTTCACTGACATTTTCATTCGTTCTGTCTTTGCCCGGAATGGGCAGGGCGCTTCAGGGACAGATGATGACTGGGGCCGTGGCCTGGGCATTATGAGAGGAGATGTTGATCTCAGTGTGAGTAAATGTCTCTGAGAGGCTGAGGGCTGGGTTCCTCCTTCTTGTGACTAGGATTGCCTGAAGTCCCAATTGGACTGCAGCCCAGAGCCAAGGACTCTTGTTAGGCAAGAAGGCCCAGGGTGCCTGCACTGTGCCCCTCTCCCAGTGCTGGCGATCCAGCACAGACACAAGGAGGAGTGGCGGGGCTGAGAACAAGAATTGTGCTTCACCTTAGGACGCTCCTGGTCAGCATCTGCCCCAATCAGAAGCCCCATCTTCTCAAAAAAAAAAAAAAAAAAAAAAAAAAGGATTTGTTTAGCTTCCTAACTTCTTAAGCTATTTCTTTCTTCTTCCATGTGCCCTGGTTCAGGTCTGCATGTCACAGGGGCCACTGGGAGTGTGGCTTCTGGCAAGAACACCCTTGTCTCTAGAATACGGCAGGACTTGGAGCCTGTTCTGGAGGATATTTACCTGTTGTGTGAACTTCTTCAGATTTCTTTATACCCTTGAGCCCCTTTTCCAACTTCTGTGATTTAGAGGAACCGTTTTCTGTTCCCCTCATTTGCTTATAAATGTGTTGAGAGGATCCGGCAGATAATGAGCCTGAAAATGACTTGAAAGTGATTAATATATAATGGCATGCATTTTGCTCATGGAAAAGCAGTATTTTGCTAAATAAAAAGGATTATTAGGAATATTGTGAAATACCCTCACGTGATACAGGGTCTGGTTGGAGGTTAGGAGCTTTCTTTTCTTGTTAGTTATTTTTACAATGTGTCATAAATAAAGCGTGGAATAAAGAAAAAAGCTAACACCAATAAAGGAATGGGCTCTGTTATTATGTGGGAGGGATAGGGGGCCACGTTGATACTCAGACTGGATCAAATCAAGCACTCCCCGCATATTATTATACTTTGGGGGTTTGCTTTATTTGCACAGCAGCCAGGAGATTTTAATGGGATTGTGTTATTAGTAATAAGAGTAAAATGTGTTAGATGTGAACACATTTTCCCACTTTTTGCTTGTGTTTCTTCACAGGATTTCCATGAGGAAGGGAGACAAAGAGGAGGAGGTGGGGAAAACTCTCTAGAGAAGGAAGAGAGGGAGAGAGACAGTCAGACACAGAAAGTGAAAAGCTGAGATTTCAGTATTTTGTTTTCTGTTCAAGGAAGGAGTGTCCAGCAATTGTCCACACGTGGCCCTGAATGGAGTGTAGACAGTCTGCAGTCCCAGTAGCTGAATGTCTTGGTCTTTTCTCTGCCCAGACAAAGGAATTGAACAGCTCCCCAGTCTTTTGCCACTGCTCCAGGGGCTAAAAGGCTGCCCAAACCGAAAATTTGGTGTCTTCCTGCCAATAACTTGAAATGTATGTGGTGAGGGGCAGGAAACTGAAGGATCCAGCTAGTTCCATGTTTGTACATATCTATAAAGGACTTACTACTTATTCATTCACACATGCATTTATTTAGCAAATGTTTGTTGTGTACCTACAGCATGCCAGATGTTGTTTCAGACCCTGAGTATCCAGGAGTGAACAAAACAGATGAGGTCTCTGCTCTCCTGAACCTAAAGTTCTAGTGAAGATGCAGAAATAAACAAGTAAACTAGTAGACAAATAAAGTGATTTCAGATGGCGTTGAGTGCTGTGATGAAGACAAAAGGAGTTAGACAAGAATGAAAGGGAGGTCTTGGGAGCTACATTACACAGAGTGACCAGGAAGAGCCTCCCTAAGGATGTACCATCTGAGCTGATACCTAAGTGATGAGAATGACCCAACGATGCATACATAGGTCTAGAGGAAGAGTTTTCCAGGTGGAGGAGACCCAAGTGTGAACAAGCTTAGCATGTTTGAGAAATAGAAAAGATAGGAGGAGGGAGAGGGATGGGGTGTGAACAAATGCCTTGAGGGCCAACTTGGCTCCAGGCTGGACAGCTGACTGACACTCTCCTTCCTTCAGCCAGTCACTCAGGTGGGACAGGGGTCAGTCGATCAAGGATCTGCGAGAGTGTGGGACAGGAGCCTGGTCGGCAACACTTCACTCTCCGTTTCTGCTTGAAGCTCCACTAGTTCACGTCAAGGGACCATGTGCCGTGGTGGGCAAGCTGAGGTCTCCGAAGCCAGATGGCCCCAGTCTGAGGCCTGAACAATTTACACAACTTCTCTGTGCCTCAGTTTTCTCATTTGAAAACTGGGATAATAATGATAGTCCCCAAATTCATAAGGTTATTCTGAGCATCAGATCAGTCCACACAATTAGAGCCATGCTGTCACAGTGTTTGTTGTTGCTGTTATCTCAGAGGCAAGAGACAGTGCCCCTCCCACACACCTTGTTTAAAAGGAAAAAGTGTGCCCCAGCTCCCAGTCTGGCAGGAGGGCTGCTGTGACGTGGTCTGTCTGTGGTAGTAGATTGCTTCTTGCCCCCTCACAATGCTCTAGACAGGATGCTGTTCTTCTGTTTCCATCATCAAAAGTCTATATTAAGTGCCTACCTATGTGGGCTGCTCCGCTGAGCAGGGTCTGGAGACACAGGGCAGATGTGGCCCTGCCCCCTCAGGGAGTTTCACAATCTAACCCAGACATCACAGAGGCTTAGAGAGATCAAGGGCACACAGACAGTGAGTCGCAGGTGAATTACAGTAATATCGGGGACGAGAAAGAGATGCATGCTTAAAAGCGGCTAGTGTGTGGGGTGCCTATTCAGAGAGACAAGTGGATGAATTTGCTACCTTTTCCCCAATTAGTCAGAGAAGGTTTCTCTCCTGCTGCTGCAGACCAAGTGAGAAGAAATAGATTTAGGCTGAGTTTAGACAGCTGGAAGCGGAAGAGATGTGAGACACACGGATACCTTAACAAAGAGGTGAAACCACCTCCCAGGCTGGGTCAGCTGTGGAGCCCCTGGAGTGGGTACAGAGATGGAATCTACCATGGCAGTGTGGTGATGGGGCCTCTGTTTTGGACCTAATGAAAAGGAGGAAATGAGTCTGTAAGAGATTAACAATCTTGGTCTGCCTCCCTTATGCTTCCTAGGGTTCATTTCCCTGAAGCTCTGAGTTCAGAAGGGGCAAGAGTATGTGGAATATTTTAGTCAGTGTTTTGGGATCTCAGAAAATAAAAGAAGGGCTTTGCAGGGCTGAAGGGAACCTGGAGACCCCAAGATGCAAGGAGAACCCTGGGAATGGAGATCAAGCAGAACATTTTAGGAGAGACCCAAATGGTATATTATTTTTCTTAGAAATATGGTTCAATTTTACATTTCTTTCTGTGATTAATTAACTAATATCTGTATCCACAAAGAATAGACCCATCCCTAACATTTATGGACCCCAGGGTAAGAGTATGGATGGAGGCCCACATATCATAGACCAAAATATTTAAAAGTAATAAATCCAGCTAACAAACTGTTAAACAAAGTGCATTTTATCCTTCTATCCTGACAAATATACCTTCAAAACAACCTGGAAGACAGATTTGAATTTAAAACTCTTCGAGTCCTCTGAATTCTGTACTAGCCAAATGAGGATATCTGGCCCTTGGTCAACAGGCCACTCTGATCTGATTCTCTTTCCACTGCTGGCTCCATCCTGCACCATAATAAGCCTTGGACACACATGTGTGGGCACACCCACTGGCTTGTCCAGGCTCTATCTATACCACCTCCAAAGAGCTTCCTCTTGCCCCTCTCCCTTTGATTCTGAAGAAAGAGAACCATGAAGGTTTTGGGAGCAGGCTCATGGCTGAATAGGCAGGCATTCCAGGGTTCCAGGTAACTGAAGCATGTTCTAGAAGGAGGATGTGTGTCCTTGACCCTGTAGGCGCCTCACCCCATGGGAAGCATGCAGCTGAAGAAGGGTCAGAGTGGAACCTTCTATAGCAAGGGGCCCTCTTGCCTGGGTCTAAGGGAGGTACTGCGAAGGGACTGTAAGATCCCTGGAAGCAATGACTTGGTTGTGTTTGCTCATCAATCCAGTTCCTGGCACTTGCTTCACGTTCTATAATTATTTGTTGAATGAATGAGCCTTTAGAGTTCATCCAGTGGGCAGCCCCGCAGGTAGGGGAACTGGGGAGAAGAGACTGCAAGGGAGAAGCATATTCACTGGCATCAAATGCTGACCGTGTGTTGTGCGCAAGAAGGGGCAGACCTGTTCTGTGGAATCACAAAGGGCAGTGCCTTGGCCAGTGACGGAATCTCCAGGGAAGCCAACTTGGGTTTTGATATCAGAAAGAACCTTCTATCAAAGCTGTCCCAAGATAGTATAGGCCGCCTTAGAAAGAGGGCTCAAGTGGGCAACTGGAACTAGTGACCCTCAAGATCCCTTTTGAGCTTGAGACTTGGGGTTCGTTATGAGACTTCTTGGGGTCCAGAGAGATTTTTAATCTAAGCACAAAGAGATGGGTCTGCATCCCTTCCAATTCAAGGGGTCATCTAGTCCCAGAATATCTATTTCCCGTGTATATAATACATGGCGTGTATTACGCCATGGCATCTTCTGCAAAGATCACAAAGAATATTCTCTGTCCTGTGTTCATAGAAATCCTAAGTTGTTGGCAAGCATGTGATTGCTGCAATCCTGAATTTACACCATGCACATACAATAGGAGAGCAAGCATTTCATGAATGGCAGGGAACAGATACCATCATGGACCTAGAATGCAAAACCATCCCAGGAAAGGGGAAGCACACTTGCCACACCTTCCCCAAAGTCATGAGTGAGCTGTTTTCATTTTCCCATCTGAGATTTTTTTTCCCACTGTAGTTTTTCAGTTGCTACATCTGCCAGTCCTGGTCCTACTTAAACTGGAAGGTCCAAGGACCACTTCCTTAGGGTTCTCACCAGTGCTCTAATACTTATTGGGAGATGATGTAAGGATGTTCAAACCTCACCATTGGGTCCCTGGCTATTTTCCATATTTAGCTATCTATTCTTTACATGCACGTGCATACATGTGAGTAAAGTGTTGAGTGAAGCTGTCTGTCATTCACAGACAGAATTAGGGACTGGAGGAGGGGAGACACCTGGTGTCTTGACAGTGGTGGAGTGATTCTCACCTCAACTGTCTGTAGATCCTCTGCACGGTGTTCACTTTGGAGTAATCCTTCTTCACTTGCCAGACTGCATCTGTTTGTGGTGGTTGGCTAATTTATTGGGTGTGGCTTCTAGCTGAGGCCTCCATACAGAGAATTACTTAATAAAGCCAGTAGAGCAGGAGTGAAATAAGCATTTCAAAAGAGCCTGGAAGAAGAAAGGAGAGATACTGGGAATCAATCTCTCTCTCTCTCTCTCTCTCTGCTCTTTTTTCCAGCTGGTACGTTGGAGAAGCCCAGTTGTGGCTTGTGAGTTGGGAGAGGCGGGTAGGTTTGACGGGGAGGGGATACTCAAAGGAGTGTGGGAATGAGCTAGCTGCTTCTTGTTTGATGAGAAGGAAGCCAAGTTGGAAGTGAGCCCGGATGTGAAGGAGCTGGCAAGTGAATACTGTGCGGGCTGAACTGTATACCATCCCCCCTCAAGAAGTATCGTATGTAAGATAGAGTCACTTAGACTCTGTGAGTATTACATATAGTACACATTTGATACCTCCCTCTGTGTATGTTAAAAGCAAAAATGGGACGCACATGGGAATGACCGACGCATGACAAAATAGGTGAAATTGAATAAGTTATAATTTGAGTTCTAGGTAGATGCAAACTGTCCGCAAAGAAGGGGATCTGTGAATAGAAGCTCTGTCCAACTCTGTGATCCAAGCCCACAAAGGGGACACACAAGCCCCAGTCTGGCACCCAGAGCAATTCTCATTGCTCTGATGAGAATATCTCCAGGGCCTGTGCTCAGAGGTGTTACTCTGGATGTGGTTGAAGAGAATCAACATCAATTTCTCCAGAAGAAGCCTCTTGAAACCACCCCGGTGGCTAGCATAGGGCTCTGCATACAGTAGGAATTCAGTACTTGTTGATCCTTTCCCCTCCATCCTGGTACATGTTCATTCCAGACTGATAGAGTTATCTTTGGTTCCTAGTGTACACGTAGTAGAAGGCATATTTGCTTGTGTGTACATGGGCACATATGTGTATGTATGTGTCTATATAAATTAAAATGCCAAGCAAGGGGGATATGGACAATCCCTTGAGATACTTTTCACCCCATCCAACCTCCTTTTCTGATTCTATAACGACAAATAGCAACGATTCTTGTTCTAGTAATCACAGTGATCATCATCCTGGCTTGCGACCACTTGACCAGGAGCAGATCTTTTCTCGTACAATTTCAGAAGGATGGGAAGCACATGGGATTTCAAGTCAGAAAGACATGGATTTAAGTCACAATTTGGGCCCTTCCCAGCTGGGTGATCCTGTGTGACTTATTTAACCTCCCTGCACCTAGGTTTCATTGTTTATAAAACAGGAATAAAATACTGAGCTTGAACACTTGTCATAAGGAGTGGGCAGGATTAAAGTTCTAGGCACACAGCAGCTGTTCATTAAATGGGAACAACATTTGTCCCATTCTGTTCGTGTAACTCAGAGACCTGGAGTGGGGCCCCCAGATTACACTGCTGCCTTTTCTACCACACTGTCTCACGACAACCTTAAAAAATCAGATACTCTGATTAAGGCTGTGCTTTGACCACAGTAGACGCCAGCTGTTTTGTGTCTGACCCTCAGGGATGCACGTTTAGATCCAGTGTCTCTGTTTGGCTGACTTTCTGTCTTCCATTGCCTGACTCTGCTGGACCTCTGTCCTCTCCTGCCTGTGTCCCTCACTCCTAACATATTTGTCTTTACCATCTCCATCACCACCATGTCCCTGACAGATCTTTGTTAAGCAACACTGTCTGCTTGGCAGGAACTGTGCAGAAAGACACTTTTCTGGACTCTGAGTCCCTAGAGGCCAGGAGCAGACCATGCACATGGAGGAGCATGTTGAGGAAGTGGCAGCGGAAAAACCTGCTCAACATGTGACAGCGAGGTGTTTGCATTCAGGGTCATGCCTAGACTAGTGTTTCTGGAAGCTGGCATAGGATGGATACCCCAGACAGACACGACGTTAAATAACATAGATCCTCAAGTGAGAATGTTGTTCTCTTCTCATTTTGCTCTCATGCCTTATGATTATGTCCATGAGAAAATCTCATTGAAGAGATGATACGTCTTTAACACCCTTCTAACACTTGTCATTCTCCTCTGCAAACAAAGAGAGAAGGCACCAGGCTCAGAGCCTTTGGACATACAGCAATATCTAGCTAGAATCTGTTAATCTTGTTTTGCTTGCATTTGTTTGTGTCTATTCTTTTTTATTAACAGACTTTATTTTTTAAAGCAATTTAATGTTCAAAGAAACACTGAGTGAGTTCCCATATACTCACCCTCACCCCTCCTCCCTACTTCCCCCACCATCAACATCCTGCATCAGAGTGGTGCTTTTTTTCCAATTGATGAACCAACGCTGACACATTGTTATTACCTAAAGTCCATAATTTGCACTGCAGTTCACTCATGGTGTTGTACATTCTAAGGACTTTGACAAAAGCATGATGACATGTATCTACCATTATAGTATCACACAGAATAGTTTCACTGCCTGAAAAATCCCCTGTGCTCCACCCATTCATCCCTCTGCCCCCACCCCTGAACACCTGCAATATAGTCTGGCCTTTTCCAGAATGTCATATCGTTGAAATCATGCAGTATGTAGCCTTTCTAGATTGGCTTCTTTCATTTATTGGTATGCATTTACGGTTACGTCTTTTCATGGCTTGATAGCACATTCCTTTTTAGTGCTGAATAATATTCTATTGTATTAGCACAACTTGTCTCTTCTTTTTATGGTTAATGATACCGGTTTTTCACTTATGGTAGTGGCAAAAAGTCTCCTTTAGAAATAAATTTACTGAAGTAAAAATATGAGACATTTACAGAAAAATGTTACGTACGAAGAAAACAATAGTATGAATATGTCGAACAGTGTAAGCGACTGAAGTTTGGATAACACTGACCTGGGCTGCACACATTACAATAGTTCTGAGACATCTGTGGGCACCAAGAAGTGCGTCAGGAAGGGGAAAATGCAGAGGTGGTGCCCTGGAATCTGCATTTCTAACCATTAGCTTTGACAATTCCGAAGTAGGTGACTACTTCACAGTAACATTGTTTATTAGGGAGCAGTTTGAGGAGGAAGCCAAATAGGAAGGAGAAATGCTTCCACCAGACCTGAGGTTCCCACACATATAAGAAACAGAGGTGTGGGCACTGGTAGAGGAGAGGGCGGTAGTTGGGTGGGCACAGGACCATGTGACTGAGAAGGAAGGGACATGTGTCACTCAGGGCAGAGGCAGGAAGGGATGCCTCTTGCATCCCCCTCCATCCCTGCCTCCGTGATCTGAGAGCTACAAGTTTCACATGGGGCAGCCACAAGATGGAAAAGTCTAACCACCGTGGGAGCGTGACATGACGGAGCGATGCAGACTTTGACTGTGTTAAGACATTGCCCAGCTAATGTTAATTTCCCTGATGAATACAACCATCAATTCCCTCTCCTGAATTATGTTCAGAGGGCGATCTTGAGCAAAGTCCAAGCAGGGGCCTCTCTGGGGAAGCCCCAGAGTCCCAGAGTAAGGCAACAGATGGTGCACAGCCCGCTTCCTCACAGCTCACTGAATACCAACAATGAAGTGCTTCAGCTCTGGAATGGCGCATCACACTCGCCTACAACTTGGCTGGATCTAGAAACATGGCTCTGCCTAACGGCAGCAGGGGTGGAGAGTGTCATCCTCCTAGGTACCTGGAAAGAGAGGAAATCCAGATGTGGGTGAGCTCTAGAAGTCTCCCCCTCCACAGTATTAGTACCTCCCTCTTAGGGTTGCTGTGGGATTTCAATGAGATGACACATGCCAAACATTTAGGACACTGCTGACCCACAGAAAGCATGCAATAAACAGTAGTAGTTATTGTTATTACATAAGGAAGAGGTTGTACTCAGGAATATCCAAGCCCCTTCTAATTCTGTTGTCCTCTTTTATGCCGTATCAGGTGGAGGTGCTGTACCTGGGGTTTGTATAAATCCAGTTTCTCTTTCCACCAGAAGAAATCTCCCTAGAAGAACGCCCTTAGCACTAGGCCTTAAAGACTGAACCAGGGAAAGAATTTGGAAAATAGGACATGAAGGCTTTTCCAGACATAGGAACAATGGAAGCAAAAAATCAGAAATGTTTTTGGAGAAAATTAGCATGGTGGATAAGAATATGGGGCTTTCAGAGCCAAGCAGAACTGTGTTCAAATCCCAGTGTTGCTGTGCAGTAGATGTGTGACCTTGGGCAAGTCACTTACAGACTCGAAATCTTAATTTCTTCCACTGTAGAATGGGAATGCTAATAATAGTACTTGTCTTAGAGGTACTATTGTGAGGCTCAAATGATATAATGCATGCAAAACTCTGGGCAAAGAATAGAGTACAAACACACAATAAATTCTCAAAGATGCAGTGAACATTAGCTCTTGATGTTATCTGATCTACCAACTCTCAGTGGTCTTCTCCAAACTTTCTTTGAGAACCTCTGCCTTGATGTGTGTATGATTGTGGGCTGCTGACCTCAGGAGGAGCTTCCAAAATATCACAGGGGTAGATGAAACTAAATATACCTAAGCATTGCCAGTATAGTAAATAAAAATTATCTCACAGATACACATACAATTTTTCAGATGTATGTGGAAGGCATCGTGATGAGCAAAATCAAAAGCATCCTTCACTTTAGTGCAGCTTCTTGTCAATAAATATATTCTCAATGAGCAGATACTCAAAGTACAACTACAGTCATTTGAGAGTTTGTGAAACTCTTTTAGCATTAAAAGGGATCCAAATTAAGGGACATTCTACAAAACAACCAGCCAAAATGTCAAGGTCGTGAAAGATGAAGAATGAAGGGGGAACTTTCCTAGATTGGAGGTGTCCGAAGAGATATGATAACTAAATACAATGCGTGATTTGGATTGGCTTCTGGACCAGAGAAAGGGCATTAGTGAGACAGTTGGTGACGTTCGAATAAGGTGCATAGATTACTTAATAGTATTGTATCAATGCTAAGTTCCTGGTTTTGGTCATTTTATTGTGGTTCTATAAGATGTTAACATTTGGAAAAGAAAGGTGAAGGGTTTATGGGAAGCTATGTTTATAAGTTTTTTTAATGAATCTTAAATTATTTCAAAATGAAAAGTTAAAAACTAAAAATAATTTAAATGGGGGGTAGTTTCTCATACTTGGAAAAAAAAGAATACAGAAAAAAGAAAAAAAGTATAGAAAAAAGAGCATGGATTTGGTGGTTAGAAAAATTGGGTTAGAATCCAGGCTCTAGCACTTAGCAGCTAAAAGCAACTTTGGGCAAATCAATTCAATCCCCTGAGATTCAAGGTTTTCTTTCTGCAACATGGAGCCAATAAAAGAAATGCATCATAGAATTATTGTGAGAATTTGAGGAGACAACACCTGCCATAGTACATGAAGGGGACTCCCGAAAAACATTCATTCTCTTTCTGGTCTCTCTTTACCCCTCTGTCTGAAGAGGATGATAAATATTCCTCACACATTTCCCTGGGTATAAGTACTGTGTGCTAAGTGCTCTGAGATTGACAGGGTGACACCTGAGCAGTGAAAAGTATTGAGTGGGCAGGAATGTTTTCCCAGTACGGGATCTTAAGCATATAAACAGAGTTCATAATCATCAGCATAAATAGCATTGACCATTATGCAGAGTTCTTTAACACTGCTTAACCTGACATCCCAAAAGGAGCATTTTGGCATACTGAGTGAGTGTGGGGTGTATATCTGATTCCTCCTGTGGCAATGCCTCAAGGAGCCACAGACTTAAGCCTCCGTGAAGCAGTGTGCTACGTTAGAAAGAAAGCTTTCTAGTGCTGAGGCTCTGAGTTCTCCAGTGTGTTCAGAAAGCAACTGCCCAAACCAGACAGCTGCAGGTGAACGAGGGCAGGCGTGAGTGGGAGTGAAGAGATGTCCACTCTTGTTGTGTGTGTGTGTCTGTGGGTGACAGCGAGCGAGTGGGTATGTGTCTGCACATGACTACAACTGTTTAACACAGAAGAAAAAGGTGCTTGAGGGGGTTGGTCCATTAAGCTGCTCCTGCCTTTCTGTCATCTTTGTTCCAGAGAGATCACACGGGGTCTGGTCCTTGCAAAGTCAGTACTGACATTCTATACAATAATCGCTTGTTTCTTACTTCTGACATCCATTAAGTGTTTGTCTGCAAAAAAAAATCAGTTTGAGGCTTTTGGAGATGTATGTGATATGATTTCAAAAGTTCTATGCCTCCTCCCTCCCAAAACACATAGAGAGAGGTTCCTCATGATTTAAATAAATTTTCATCATTTCTACGAATGCAATGCAAGTTTCAAAGAAGTGTTTATTTGACAAGATGGCTGGAATTTGCTTCACAATAATCCAGTGACTTGAGGGGAAACAAGGCTGGTCATGAGTTGATAGATGCTGAGGTCGGGTGATTGGGTACATGCTTTCTTCTACTATTCTATTTTTATGTCTGTTTGAAATTTTTTGTAATAGAAAGGTATGGCCTATTGTCTGGTTAATTAAATGTTATGAAAAGACAGTTATTAAACCGGTTTTACAAAAGGGGAGGTGGAGCTAGCTGAGGGCTGACAAAATAGCCTGGGGCACAGTGATGATGAGGGCCAGAGCCAAAGACAGGACCAGAGCGCATCCCAGGGGGCACTTCATCAGTCTTGCTCAATGAGGGGAATGAATTTGATGACCTCTTAAGGGATGTTCTGTCCCCAAAGGTCATGATTTAAGGATGAAATTGTCCTGTTGTCCATTTCGTTTCTGGTCCACCTGGTTTGGTGGCAGCAAAAGGATCAGTGTGACCATTCACTCAACAGACATTGAGTGAACGCACCCAGTGCTAGGCCCTGGGAATGTGGAGATAAGATGGGGAGCTCAGAGTCCAGTGCAAGAGCCCAGCAGGCTAAGAAGCAACCCTAAGATGACATTATGATGATGAGTGCCTTGGACCAGGGTTGCATTCATTGTGCTGAAGGACCTCACAGAAGGGGTGACTAGTAATGTCTGGGAAAGCTAGAGAAGGATCGTCAGAGAAGCTAATCCTTGAGTGGCCACATAGGGATGAGTAGGGGGAATTCTCCAGGTGGAAGTGCGTGTAAGGTAAGGCTATCCGAGACCTACCCTCACTCTCCACGCCAGGAACATTTTCCACTCAGCCTAATCCTCTCTGCCTTTCACTGCTTTTCAAATCACCCTTCTCTGCTCTAAGACCCAGAATTGCTCTCCTCAGAGAGCTGGGTGGATTAAAGCGTGGGCTCCGTGCAGACGGGGGAGGGGTGCATTAGCTCCTCTCTAGAAGCTATTCCGCTCAATGCCAGCCTTTCTGGGTTTGGTCCTACTGGACTTTCTGTAATTGCATCCCAGTGGTCTGACTGTTCTTGGGGGCCACCTACCTGGTAATAGTAACTCCACAAAAACTCTCTTGGCTGACTGAATTGAGTTTGTATCTGAAAGCTTCACTTGTGGGTCCAGAAGCTTCCTTACCCTCCAATGCGTGCAGAGGCACTGGATCATATTCCTGTGCTAGGGAGGAAAGAGCTAACTTTATTTTCCTAATTTTTAGAGGTAAGAAACCAGGTTCTACAGAAGTGAATGGAAGGCAAAATGCTAAGATGGGAAATACCAGGAGGAAGACATTTGCCCCTCACAGGAGGAAGACATTTCCTTCTCCACCCTTTTACCAGCTACAGAAGTATTCATTCATTCACTTCCTAACAGATGAACATATTGTAGTGAAGTGGTAATTTATCAGGATGTTTGGAGAATGAGATTAGGGAGGGAAAATGGGGAGGAATGGGACACATTTGTGGTTAATTTAATTTTCCAGTGAATTTGGGGATAACCCTATAATTTATATTTCAACTTTTATTGCTGACAATCTTTATAAAACATAAGTCCACTTTGCAGTGTATTTGAACACCACCCCAAATTCCCTTTATGTTGAAGTGTTGTTGCTTAAAGTTAGGTTCTGTTACAGAAGGCAAAGGAGGGACTTCCCTGGTGGTCCAGTGATTAAGAATCCGCCTTGCAATGCAGGGAACGCCGGTTCGATCCCTGGTCAGGGAACTAAGATCCCACATACTGCGGGGCAACTGAGCCCACATGCCACAGCTAGAGAGAAGCCCACGTGCCGCAGCTAGAGAGAAACCTGCACACCGCAACGAGGAGCCTGTGCGCTGCAACAAAAGATCCCATGTGCCACAACGTAGCCAAAAACTAAATTTAAAAAAAAAAAAGAAGGCAAAGGAATGTCTTTTTAGCTTCACAGACCACAGGATATCTTGTAAAAATCAGTAGGTGGATTTTATTGAAAGTGTGATATCAACTTGTTTTATCTTTCTCCCGCAAGAGTGGTGTAAAATTTCCAGTTCATTCATCCAGCACATATTTATTGAGCAGCTGCTTTCTGCCAGCACTGTGCTGAGGATTCTGGCTATCCACAGGATCCTCAGCAGAGTCGAGCTAGACCACAGCTCCTGTCTCCTAGGAGCTTTGCTGTCTTGTAACTGCAGATGGGGCCATTATAATGCAGGATGCAAAGGACTAAGAATTGTGCAAAGTGCTCTGCATGCACAGACTTGAGGATCAGGGAGGGCTTCTCACAAGAGGAGACAGCTATGGGAGCCCTGAAGCTGACCCAGATGAGAGAGTGGAAGGGCATTCCAGGCAGAAGGAGAAGCTTTTCCAAAAGCCCAGTTTGCTTCAATACACAAGCGTTCCCTCATCTTCCGTTCTCTGTACTCTGGTCTGTAGAGTCATGTCTGCCACCCTAGGGCATCAGCTACAGCAGCTGTGAGCCTCACTCAACTTGGGGCTTCCCCTGTGCAGGTCCTGGCCTAACCTAGTCCTGCTTCCGCCAAGAGGCTGCCTTGCTGAGCCCAGTTAAGGAGCGAGGACACAGGGGTCCATCCGTCGTGGGTGATCACCTTGGTAACAACCACCTCAGGTTGCCGGGGGTAGGGGTGCAAGCGGTTGACAAAGGAGAGTGCAGAGGCACAGGAGCTCTAAACCCGGCAGGGTCCCTCCAACGTGCGTGGCAAACAACATCTCATTTAAGACCCAGGAACACTTTCATTTCAGGTCCCTCACCTGGAGGTCACTGTCTGGCCAGAGCTGAAAGAAAATGTTATCAACATGGTACAGCCCCCATAATCTTCCCTGACCTTCAGCTTTACCAGTTCTCCCAGTCCTCTGTGCTTGCTCATCCCTGTGGAGCTCTGGTAGACACAGCACCAACGTACTATGTTTGCCTTTTGATTCCTTTGGAAATGATCATTCCAAAATCGCCATAAGCATTATTCCTACCTACTGTCGGGCTAGAAAATGTTAACAGCATAGAACAGTACACTGAGAAAGGGACCTTCCTTCTTCTATGAGATAAAGAAACCGAAGCCCAAAGAGAGTAAGTGATGCGTCAGTGTTACTGTCAGATGCACAGACACCGGTCAAGGTGTAGGTAACAGAGCCATGAACAAAACAGACAAGGCCTCAACCCTCATGGAGCTCACAGTCTAGAGGGGAAGTCTAGCCGGATCATGGCCCGCAAGTCATGATGGTGGTCCTGTTGCTCCTTGGCCACCTGGGCAGCTGCTCTGACCTCCTGGCACAATCCTGTTTGTAGCTCTTGCCTCCCCTCCACTGACAAGCCTCCACCCCCTCCTGGATAATGTTAACAATTTCTTGATCAGCTTTCTAGTCCCTTCTCCGCTGCATTTCTGCTTCATACATGCACAGGACATCCTTTCCCTTGCACTTGGTGATGTCGGGCAGGCAGCGGGACCCCCAGCAGCAGTAGCAACATCCAGTCTTTTCATATTGCCCCTCTATGATCTCACCAGACTCTGAACAAGTAGCTATGGGTGAGGTAAGTGTGATGGCCAGAAGTACAGCTATCACACTCCAGGAATATAATAGAGTCTTTCAGGATAAAATTACGAAATAGAAAGTATCATTCCTTATGGTTGAGGAGACAGACTCAGAAAAGGCAGGTACCTTTGTTGGTTTG
The DNA here is from genome assembly GCF_963455315.2 of Globicephala melas. Lineage (NCBI taxonomy): Eukaryota > Metazoa > Chordata > Mammalia > Artiodactyla > Delphinidae > Globicephala > Globicephala melas. Next base: position 21,013,786 of record NC_083320.1, read on the forward strand.
CAGGGCTGGGTTTGGACTCTGGGCTCCTGACTCCACGTCCAGGGCTCTTTCTACTCTTTAATTAAACATAATTCAATTCAGCAGCTATTTTTCAAGCACCTATGATGTGCCAAGCATGGTACCAGCCCTACGAATACAGATAAATAAATGTGGTTCCTTCTCTCAGTGGTCTTTCAGTCAAACAGGAGAGAAGTAAGTATGCGAGCAAATTGTTGCGAAAATCACAATGGAGAGATGGTCTAGTTACAACATGTGCAGAAAAGAGGGAAGGGCCAGCTCTGAGGGAGTCAGAGGTGGGCAGCTTCATAGACAAGAACCTCCAGCTGCTGCTAAGAGGACGGGCAGGAGTTCACCAGAGACCTGTGGCAAAGGGGCACCAGGCACTTGCCAAGGTGAGGGGGTGTGGCATAGCGTGGTGGTCTGACATGTGAAAGGAGGACTTGTGAGGAGCGTCAGGAGAGGGGAGGCTGAGGACCAGAGGCCCCTGAGCATGTCCAGCTTGCTGCCTCCCTACATCTACTCCTATCACTAAGGAAGCTGGGGAAACATCCAGGCTACCCCCTGACTCTACATAATAAGGAGTTCTGAGCAGTTCACTCTCCTGCTTCTTGTTGTCATGAGAAAAAAAAAAAAAAGTTAAATGCCCTCCGTACAGTAACAGTCAAGGACTCCTCAGATTTGGACTTGACTTTCCATCCAGCCTCCAGCCTCATGGCCTCTACTTCCCATCAGATGCTCCAGCCAATCCCCACTGCCTGCCATTCCCCAAATACACCCCATGGCTCTCTGACTTTTGATTTCCATACAAAGGCTTTCTTTCGCCTGGGACATCCTTTTCCCTCTTCCTTTATCAGCCCAAACCCTAACCTCCTCCAAGCCCTACCTCATACGTCACCTCCTCCATCCTATACCTCATCTCTTTCCGGCTGTGCCACCATAGCATTTACTCACCACGGACTGCCTGCCCTCCCCTCCCGCCATTTCCTTCTCTCTGGGCAAAGGCAAGCTCAAAGGAGCTTGTCCCGTGGGTCCCGTTCCCCTTTGTATCACCCACCATGCCTGGCAGTTGTAGGGGCTCAAAAGGGTAATGTAATTAATGCAACCCAGGCCAATTAGGTATTTGAATACTTTCACGGATTCACTCAAGAAAAGAATCTCTTTTTTTTCTGACCAACATTTCCCCCTTTCTGCTAAAGTGGGTGATATGCACTGAATGGTTTTCCCCCAAATTCTTATGTTGAAGCCCTATCCCCCAACATGGCGGTATTTGGGGATGGGGCTTTTGTGAAGTAATCAGATTTAGCTGAGGTCAAGAGTTGGGGGTTGGCTCACGGTGGGATTAGTGTCCTTGTAGGAAGAGATATCAGAGAAATTACTGGCTCTCTCTCTGCCATGTAACAATACAATGAGAAAGTGGCATCTGCAAGCTAGGAAGTGAGCTCTGATCAAAACGTAACCATTGGGCTTCCCTGGTGGCGCAGTGGTTGACAGTCCGCCTGCCGATGCAGGGGACACGAGTTCGTGCCCCGGTCCGGGAAGATCCCACATGCCGTGGAGCGGCTGGGCCCGTGAGCCATGGCCGCTGAGCCTGCGCTTTCGGAGCCTGTGCTCCGCAACGGGAGAGGCCACAACAGTGAGAGGCCCGCGTACTGCAAAAACAAACAAACAAAAACCTAACGATCCTGATCTTGGACTTCTAGCTCTCAGAGCTGTGAGCAGTAAATGTCTGCTGTTTAAGACACCCAGCCTATGATATTTTGTTATAGCAGCCTGAGCAGACTAATACAGTGGGCGAGGGGAGACTTATGAAACGTATCATTTTTAACCATCTCAGTAGCTGACATGTCACCCTCCCAGTCACTCCTTCAAAACATAGAGCACCTACAGTGAGTCCATCCTTTTCCGAGCCCTGGGAATTTGTCAGTGAGAGTCAGACAATGTCCCTGCCCTCTAGGACTTACCTTCTCGATACCAGAGGCAGAAACCTGTAGACATCAGACAGGCCAGAATTGAGGGGCATCCAGCAAACAATTAGGCAATAGTTTTCAGGGGTTCTAAATGTTACTCAGTGTTACTTAATGTAGGGGGTGGGCATCATTCCAGTTTCCCTGGGGATTGATAAGTTTCCCAAGATGTGGAGCTTACAGTGCTAAAACTTGGACAGTACCAGACCCACCTGGACAGTCGATCACCCTGTAAAAATGTTCCAGCTAACTACACTGTAGACTAATACACCCCAGGACAATAACTCTGGTGCTCAGTGCCTACCTGCCGTAAGTTGGGTAGCACTTGTTGATTGATTGGCTGATGGGTGACTGTTTTCACACTCTAGGAGAAAGTGGCCATTAGCTGTTTGCCGGGCTGCTTAGAGTCAAGGAAGCGTGATCTCTGAGACCCTCCTTTTTGATCTCATACAGGGCAGGAGGGAGGGCTTAAGAAGTTAGAACTCCAGTACAAAGCTTCTCAGATTTTAATGTGCGTATGAATCACCTGGAGCCCTTGTTGAACTGTAGCATCTGATTCTATGCATCTGGAGTAGAGCCTGAGGATCTGCATCCCGACAGGTACCCAGATCAATGCAGATACTTTTTGTCCACAGACCACAATTTGAGTATCAAGGGGCTCAGTAGTTCTCATCCTTAGAATTATCTGAGGGGGGGCTGGGGGCGGATTCTACAGATCTGCAGCCACAAACCCAGACCAATTAAGTCAGTCACTAGGGGCGAGACCAGACGTCAGTATTTTTAACTCTCCCCAGGTGATTCCAATGTGCACACAGGGCTGCAAATCCCAGGGAGGGGAAGGAGAGAAAAGTTCTGCCTGATGATAAGGGCTGATTGATTGGTCCAGGTGGGCTAGGCTGTGATGTCAAGAGATTTATTGGAAGTGGAATCAGAAATCTAAAAGAAGGAGATTATTTTGGAGAGTCTAGAGGCAAAATTGTTTTAAAAAATTGGGGGCATAATGGTTTGTGTTCTTTGGCCTTTTAGCAGGGCATCAACAATGTTTCCCTTGCCCTCAGGATGATGGAGCCCAGTGTGCGACCTTGGGGAGAAGCAGGGGGTCCCGCTCTGAAAGTATCTGATAGGAGAGAACAGAGGTCGCGAAATCAGCAAATCACAGGTTTCACAGACTGAGTCATCTAAACGGTCCTCCAACTATTCAGAATTTCTTTCATTTCCTTGCTTGTGGATGCTTTCTAGCATCTGTTTCCAACATTTCCCATTCTCATCAAGCTGCCAACCTCCTTCCAGCAGATGACCTTGCCTCCTACTTTACCGAGAAAATCGGGGTCAGCCATTCACATGCCATCATCTCTCCCCTCCCGCGGGCCATCGCTCCCTCTTCACTTCCGCAAATGTCTGTCTTTACCTAGGCTCTCCCCTTCCCTCCTAGCTGCCTCCTTCCCAAAGTGGCCACACCAGTGCCCTTTGCCCCAGCATCCTCCATCTCCGCTGGGACTTCACTTCATCCATTGCCACCGCCAGACTCTTTCCATCACGTGCTCTCCGCTGGCTCCCTCTCCTCTGGATACAGGGTGTTCAGGTCTTTAATATCCCTTAAAGGGGCAGCACTTCCGCTTTCATCTCCTCACGCCCACTCCAGTTGTGCATTCCGGTTTCCACCTCCACCACCTACTGAAAATGTTCCTTGGAAGGTCCTTGGTGATCTAATTCGAAAAACATGTGGCCTTTCAGAAAGCTCTCCTCCCTAGATTCCTCTGTACATTAGGCACTCTGGAGTTCCCACTCCTCGCCTCTATGTTTCCGCTTTCGTTTTTGCTAACATCGTGTGCAGTGAAAATGAAGACTTGCGGCTCAGCCCCCATCCCCTTGCTGCTTGTGAAGTCCTGTCCAGATTTCAGGCCGCTCATTTGTGGGTCCTCAAGTCAGTTGCATGATTGAGTTGCAACCAGCATTCCCTTTCTCCTCCCACTGTCCTACCGTGAAATAGACAAGAATAGGATAGGAAAACATTTGCATGCATTACATGTGGGAAGGCGAGTATTGTTGAGAAGCTCCTATTCTAGTTTGTCTTTCTGTACTGCCAAGCTGGGAAGTAAAAACAACATTTCCCACACCTCTGCAACATTTCTAAAATCACAGTAAGACTGTCTTCTGAAAACTGAGCCCTTCTCCCAAACTCCCTCTTCTGCTGATGGTTTCTCCAGGGTAATATCCTCCCATCTGTGACTTTTCCCTCTCGTTCCGTCCACACCGACTGTCACTAGGTCCTGCTCCGAGGAGTTGAGCATTCATCCTCCCCCACACATCTCTCCTGGCTTCAGCGGCAGTTACAGATATCGCTATTCATACCCCAACTATGACAATAGCCTTCAAACTACTCTCCCAACCTCCAGTCTCACAAAGCCCCCCAGTCCGTTACAATCCTGAACTGTCATTTACAAGCTAACCTTACCTGCAAAGTGGAAATATTTAATACTTTTCTCTTAGGGCTGTTCTTAGGATTAGTTGAAAGATACATAAGGAATATGTATAAACCTGGATAAAGGCTATGTCAAGAGGCTGGCACACGTTAGGAACTCAGATATTACTCTCCAGCCTCCTAATTCATCAGACATTCTGCTGCTGAACCTTCTATGGCTCCCTATTGCCTACCGAAAAAAAATATCTCAATATCCTGGTCTTAGTCTCTTAAGGGTCCTTCAGTTTAGCCACAGCCTTCCGTCTAAGCCTTCTCCTTCTGCTGGTTCCTGTGCTTCTGGACAGTGGGACGACTCACCATTCCTCCCACAGACATGCACATTCTCGTCTCTGTCCTCTTTTCCTGGGCAGTGCCTTCTGCCTAACTGGTCCTTGCCCTCAATGCCATGCCACCTCTCTCCGACCTCGTTATCACAGTACAGTCTTGCAGAAGGGGACACAGGAGCCCCTCACACACACACACACCAGCTGGTGACTCCACTGGAGACCTGTGGAAGCAGACTGGGTTTCAGCCCAGGCACTGCAGGCATCTTCAAGGGCAGGGTGTACTGCTGCACATGGTAATCAGTTCCCTGGGACCCAGTGCAAAGAAGAAGGTGGCATGTGGACCTTTCTGCAGGCTTGTGGAAAATAAAACCTCACCCCTGACTCTCTTTGCAGGGTCCCTACCTTTCCCACCATGACCCAGATTTGCTCATTCCTCTGGCTGGAATAAAGTCCAGAATCTTTCTAACATACGTACTCCATTCCCACTTCTACATATAGATTGTACCCACGCACCCCTATGTCCCGACCTCTCCCATAGCCATCCTGCCACTCACAGCCACCCCAGCTCCCTTGCTGGGCCCTCTGCAGGTCTGCCCCCAGCACCAGCCCATCCATCAAAAGGACACGTGCCTACTGGAGCACCAGAACATTTTTGCACCCAAAGGCGTCCTTTCTTCTTTTGGAGACAGGAAATCCTGGATTCAAATAGCCGCCCTCTCTTGTACCAGTGACCTTGTGGACTCCTGCCGCCCCATAGAAAACACCTTCGGTTCCTCTTATCTGTCAACTGGAGGGAACAGTATGAACGTGATAGGTGGTTGTGAGAATTAACTTCAGTTTAACCTGTAAAGTGCAGCACAGTTCCTGGTATCCTAAGCCCACAGGGTTCAAAGTGGGTGCTCTTGGGGGTGTGTGTGGGCAAAGATGCATTTTCTTTGATCTGGGCTGGGCATATAGTTAGTTTTAATCAAAAGAGTCCACACATATATGTGTTAGCATACGGTATTTGTTTTTCTCTTTCTGACTTACTTCACTCTGTATGACAGACTCTAGGTCCATCCACCTCACTGCAAATACTGTATGCTAACACATATATATGGAATCTAAAAAAAAAAAAAAAGGTTATGAAGAACCTGTGGCAGGACGGGAATAAAGACGTAGACCTACTAGAGAGGACACGGGGAGGGGGAAGGGTAAGCTGGGACGAAGTGAGAGAGTGGCATGGACATATAGACACTACCAAATGTAAAACAGATAGCTAGTGGGAAGCAGCCGCATAGCACAGGGAGATCAGCTTGGTGCTTTGTGACCACCTAGAGGGGTGGGATAGGGAAGGTGGGAGGGAGGGAGACGCAAGAGGGAAGAGATATGGGGACATATGTATATGTATAGCTGATTCACTTTGTTATAAAGCAGAAACTAACACACCATTGTAAAGCAATTATACTCCAATAAAGATGTTAAAAAATATATAGAGTCCCCCGCCCCCCCCCCCCCCGCCCACACACACACTCCAGAACTGACTCTTGAAAAACTGGAAGATCCAGAATCATTGGGCCCTTCCTTCCCTTGAGACGCTGTGGGCTGTTGCTAAGTAGTGGTTGTCCCTAACTGTAGGCTGTTTGCTACAGTCCCTCCTCAACCCCCTGATCTGATGCTCCGTGTACATGGCTAAAATTCAGTATTGCTGTAATATCCCAAAACTTCCATGCCGGTTGGTGAGCAGCTGCTGTCTGGGGCTCTACCATCCTGGCTATCCCAGTTCCTCCCTTGGGACTCTGCTTCCCTGGTCTCATCAAGATCCAGCAATTAAAGGGTTAATGCCAAGTACAGCAGGGGGTCTTTGGGACCCTCGGGCTACCCGGCAGATGAGTGGTTGATGTCTGTGCAGGTCCTGTTGCCAAATATTTTGAACAACATCACAGCCCAGACATATGGGAGCTTGCCCCGCTGTGTTCACCTCCGAGTCCCCAGCCTTGAGAACAGGCCCTGGCACACAGTAGGTGTTGTTTGTTGACTGACTAACTGACTCTGCCTTATACTTTCAAAAATGTTAGCTTCCTCTCCTTTGCCTCATCCTCCCCTTCCTTTGATGCTAACAGGAAGGAAACCAGTCCACCCTGGATCCTGTCTGTTCACTCAGGCCTCCCTCAATCCCCCTCAATCCACACTGGCTGCTGTGGGTGGGGTTGGGTTGGGTCTGGTGGTGACCCTGGCGGAAGCCCTGCAGCAGCAAGCAGGCCTTCTCCAGAAGCCAGAGGCAGAGGAATACAGACAGTGCCTTCTGCCTTGTGGGCAGCCAAAGGTAGTCATGCATGGGAGACCGCGAGTGTAATCGAAACCATTTTATTTCTCAGACAATATAAAGAAACAGAACAGCGATCTCAGGACAGAGAAGGAGCTGCAAAATGGTATAAATTAATGAAAATGATTCCGCTGGTGCTTCTCACTGCTTGCCTGCCTCCTTGCAACGGTTCTAGCAGCTGCTGCCCTGGGCGCCCGGCACTCGGGGGTCTGGCACTCGGGGAGGGCAAAAACTTGTGAATCTGAAAGCGGAAGGGAGTGTCACTAGTTCTGCAAGAAGCTGAATGACTCAGAGGAGAATGAGGGGGAGGGAGAGGGAGTTGATGCGCAACTGTGGCGCTGTCCACAGCCTGGACAGGAACGCGTGGACATCCAGTTTGAGAAGCCAGGAAGCTTCGATGGGAGTCCTGCGCTGCTCCTGGCTGGGTAACTTTGGGCAAGCTGCCTCACCTCTCTGGGCCCCAGTGTTCGCATCACTGAGTAGACTGGGCTAGTGGAGCTTCCAAGACCCTACAAGCCCTGATACTCAAATACTCGTCATGAATGCCCCCAACTCCATTTCCTCTGTTGCAATTATTTGGCTTGTCTCTCTCTCTCTCTTTCAGCCTGGAGCTCCTCCTCAATGCCAGGAATTATTTCCTTTCTGTTTTTGGTCATGAGGTCCTAGGAGCCTGGGAGGTTCTGTGTCTGTGCTGGAATGACAGAACGATGGACAGAGGGATGGCCAAGCCCATTGCAGGCAGCAGCCAGGCGGGCTACTTACAGTGGAAGACGTGGTGGAGGATTAGTTCAAATCACTGGCTTTGACCGGATTCGCGTGGGCTTCATTAGTTCACACTGAGACTCGGGCCTGGAAGCCCCCCCCGTTTCCCCTCTCCCTCCCCCTCCCCCAAGGATACCGTCAGGGGGAAGGCTGTGGAGGACAATGTGTGTCAGTTCCTGGCTTGAAAATGACGGCCAGCCCAGCAAAATCCTGGGGGTTTATATTCATGTGTCACCCTAGATTTAAAAAAACTGCAACAACGCAGATGGGAAAGTTTCCCCCCAGCCCACCCAGAGGTCCCTCATTTTGGCCATTAACACTAAGCATGGCTCCCAGAGCCCAGGCTGCAACACCAAGCAGGCAGCAGGCTTTGCGAAGATGCTCCAGGGAGCGGTGATAGGTCTGAAGAGCCGGGCCCACCCCCTCGACTTCCTGTTTCCTTTGTCTGGGGCGAGGGCTGCTGGCGAGGTGTGGGAAGGAGGCCTCTGCGTCCAGGCGGGCTCCGAGGGAAACGGGGCCGGGCTGGGGGCGGAGCCCAGCGGGGGAGAGCCGGCGGCTGCTTGATGTAAGGAGTTGGTTTCGAGTCACGCCAGCAGGAGGCCTAGAGAGATGGTGGAAATTAAGTGCACGACTCCCCGAGGCTCCCTCGTCCCCTGTCACCCGGGCAGAGTCCCAGGTGATAATGGGGTCTCCTGGAGGGTCTCCGTGGGATCCCTCATGATGCCTGTTTTATATTCGAGGGACCCCAGTAAAACCCAGAGCCCCAAGTCGGTGCCTGCCCCACGGTGGGCAAATGAATGACCAGGAGGGCAGGGGAGGGTTTGCAAAGAACTGTACAACTGCCAGGCTCCTTGAGTTAATGCCGCTTTAGCTCTTGCTGAAGAAAAACACTTCTCAGTTGACCAGCTAAGAGAGAAAAGTGTGTCTCAAGGAAGGAGGGGGGATGAAGGAATGAATGGATTTTGTGTTTTGACATATTTACTAAGAAACGTGGAAACTGCTTAGCACCTACTAATTTGAGTCAGAGCAACCTGAATTCCCTGCGATGTGCAAATGCCAAGGGAGCCGGAGCTGGAAGGAGGGGGTGGATTTTCCAAAGGGAATCATGGCCTTTTATCAATTGAGGATGGAGGAACTGAGGGAGGTGCTGAGGAAAGCGGGGTCATTAACTGCACCTAGGATTTCTTGGCATCTTCTGTCAGAGGCCAAGCACTTTCTTCTCTCATGATGTGGCTGCCGCTGGGGGGGGATCTGGGGATGGGATCTTGGTGACCAAGGTCTATCCTCTCAAACTATAGCTCAGGAATTATAATACTGAAGGTCAAAGACTGGTCCAAGGTCACCCTCTCTTTTAATTGGAGATGATAAGAGCACCCACTTCAGAGGGTTGTTGTGAGGATTAAAGGTCTTGCCACGTAGTAGGCGCTCAATGGACGTGGATGATCAGTTTAACTCTAGAGTCTCGGAGCCATGAGTGTCCTGGCTCAGCCAGTGCGTAGCTGTGAGACGAGATGGATCAGGGGCTGTTCAGGAAAACAGAGCCCCCGCTAGGTACTTCAAGGAGGGAACTAATTACGGAGGTGTTGGTGGAGCTGTAAGTCCAGGTAGATGTTGAGGCAAGTCAGAGAAGCCATGGAGTAAGGTGGTACCATCCCTAAGGTGGAGGGACAGAGGGAGGAGCCTGCAAGGTTACCGGAGCCTGGGAATCCAGGCTTCCTGGTGGGATCTGGGAACACTGAGGAAGGGTTATCGGGGATGGGGTGGGGGTTAGAACTGAGGAGGCTACATAGCTACTGCTGAAGTTGTTACCTGAAGCTGGGAGGAAATGAGCTTCTCCCCAACTCCCACCTTCCAACCTCCCACTTGGCTGGACCAGTTGGCAAGGAAGCCTAACAAGTGTAGTCTCCAGGGGTCTATGCCCTCCAACATAGAGCAGAACAGGGCAAAGCAAGGAGGGAGCTGCACAGGGACCTGGGGCACACTACTTACCCTCTGAAGCTTTAATATTCTAAACTGCCCAAGAAAAAGTGGGGAAAGGGAGAGAATGATGACTGACCTGGTGTGACTGTGATGAGGCTTACACGAGGTAAGGTGAACAAAGCCCACAGCACAGTGCCTGGTTGTAGTAAGTATTCAATAACTGTGGTTCATGCCAGTCCTCCTTTCAGGGTCCAATTCGTATGTCACCTCTTCTGGAAGTCACTGCTGACCTCTGTGATCTGACACCACCTTGCTCATATCTTCAGTAGAGTGTTGATCACACTGCAGTGCTGTTTGGGATCAAATGTCTGTCTCTTCCACCGGAGGATGAGCTCCTGGGGGTGGCTTCCTCCTTTGGCATTCCTTGCTCTCGGAGCGCCTGTCACTCAATAGTTATTGGACGAAAGCCCAGTAGGCCAACGTACAACATGTAACTCTTGAAAACCGTCTCCAGGGTTCATGGGCTATGGAGTTCTAGAAGTTTAGTGAAGGGAAAGGACAAACAAGGCGAGAAACATTAAGTTCAAGGAAGATGAGAAGTATGAAGGTTTGGAGAAAGATGTAGGGGCTTGTTCACAGACACACACATAGTGAGGACTGTCAGATCTCCTGGCTTCTAAGCTAGTGGGTGATTAGAATTTTTTTTCTCTTTATTAAAAAAACAGATATTCATTGGGGTTGACATATATACACTAATATGTATAAAATAGATAACTAATGAAAACCTGCTGTATAGCACAGGGAACTCTACTTCGCTGTACAGTAGAAACTAACACAGCATTGTAAAATAACTATACCCACCCCCCCCCCCAAAATAAACACATATTCAGTGTGGAAAATTTAGAAAATTCATGTAAACAAAAGAAGAAAATAAAAGTTATCCATAATGCCAATCACCCAAAATAACCACAGTAAATATTTTGGAGTTTATCCACTCAGTCATACACATATGGCATTTTTTTCCTTGCTAGAATAGTTTCAGTCTGTTCTGCAACCTATTTTTTTTAAACTTAACAATAATGCTTAAGCAACTTTCCAAGACATTAAATACTCTCTTACAGCACAAATTACAAAGCTTTACACTAGTTCACTGTACACATTCACTTTTATTTAACCAACCCCCACTTACTGAAATTTTTAGCTTGTCTGTAATATTTAACTGTACTAGAAAATTCTATAATGAAATCTGTGTAGCTTAATCTTTTTGCACATTGTCATTATTTCTTTAGGATAATTTCCTAGAAGTAGAATTACTGATCAAAGAACATGCTCATTTTTATAGCTTTTAACAAGGATTGCCAAATTGCTTTCAAGAAAGAGTTTTTTAAAAAAATTATTTGCATTCCCCATTTGCTATAGAGGAAATGGTTCTGGGTAAACTTACCAACACTGAATTGATCTAATACTGTTTTGCCAAAAATCAATTCATCAATTTGCAAAATGGCCAGTTGGGAAAGAAGGGGATAGATAGATAGATAGAGCAAGGCAAAGCCAATTCATTAAATGACCAATTAACAGAACAAATAATTTAACACATGTACTGATTAACAGTGTTGTAAAGCAATTTCTATTGCATGGGAAAATTTTCATGTGGCTTTGGAGATCACCATTTAGAGTGAGTGGACTAGATTTCATTTTGTCTGTATAGTAGCAGTTTAAGGATTGCTCCCTTTGTTGAAACTATGGGGTTTTGTGTGTGAGAGTATCTTTAATAATCAAAAAATTATATTTCCTCATTAGAAGCCAGAATGTTGGCATTTTAAATGGGAATCTTTCCATTTTTACTGATTTCTTTCTTTTGAATTCTTTTTTTTTTTTTTTTTTTGGTGCAGGGTCTGCATTGGGTCTTTGTTGCTGCGCGTGGGCTTTCTCTAGTTGCGGCAAACGGGCTACTCTTGGTTGTGGTGCACGGGCTTCTCATTGCGGTGGCTTCTCTTGTTGCGGAGTACGGACTCTAGGCACGCGGGCTCAGTAGTTGTGGCACGTGGGCTCTAGAATACAGGCTCCGTAGTTGTGGTGTGCAGGCTTAGTTGCTCCACCACATGTGGGATCTTCCCAGACTAGGGATCGAACCCGTGTGCCCTGCATTGGCAGGCGGATTCTTAACCACTCCGCCACCAGGGAAGTCCCTGAATTCTTTTTAACATCATTTTCTGTTGCCACACTTTTAACATTTTTATGAGACTTCCACTCATTTCTCAATAGTCCCTTGATTTATTTCTAGCAATTAGTAAATAAAATATGATATGGGATATGCATACTACTGTTACTTCTTAGTTCCCCTCTTAGCTGAAAATTCTCTAGCATTTTTAGGATTAGTAAACAGTTTGCTTTTTATCCTTCCTCAATGATTTAATATTGATGGTTAGCGTCTGTCATGTTTGAGACACTCGTCATACTGTTGATTATAGTAATCTCTCCTGGATTCTTGTGCTCTTTTTTCTGCTGCTTATTACTCTCTCATGTCAAGTCTTCTGCAAACTTCTGACAAGTCATCATATTCCAATTACTCCTTGTTAGAAACCAAAATGCCAAGATTTCATATCCGATGGAACTGTTTCCTCTGATTTCTTTAGTGTGCTAGTGAATTTCTTTAATTTTTTTCAATTATATGTATTTTTAGCATTAATTTGCCAATTCCCCAAATTGCATATCATGTACTTCCAGCAGTTAAATTTCAGCATTTCTTCCGTGTGATAGGATTGTTTTGGGCATTTTTGCATGTCATTTTCTGTTTATCCAATCTTTAGTCATTGGGAGCATTCTTTTATCAGTTCCTCAAATGGCGTATCAGCTTTAATTTAGAATTTCTGGAATGAATTGATGTGATAGTTTCTGCCTTTTTCTTGCTTTGCTCGTCTTTTGGTATTTATAAGATTAGGGGCCAATTAACGTTTGGCTCCTTTGTAGGTTTATGGTTATGGTGAATGTATAACAAATTTTGTGATTCTGTTTTGCATTGATATCTTCACTTTGACCAGTTTTGTCCTGAATTGTAAACTATATAAAGTTTCTACAGATTCCTACCAAATTGATCTTACTGTTTATTTTTTTCTGACATACAAATCGTACCTCATCACTAGCCATTTGAACAGTGGGAATAGTCCTGAAGGTTCCATCCCCACACCAATCCTCACAGTAGTCCAGATTCCATGGGTTATTTTCAGGGTGAATTTGGTCAATTTGCCCACTTATTGGACTAACCGGCTATTTGGGAAAATCCATGTTTTATCAAATTCTTTTCTTAAGGCAGTCTGCTTCCTTGTGTAGGTGCTATCTCCTTGCATCCTTGCCACTATATTAGTTTTTTATTGTTGCTGGAATTGCTACAATCTTAGTAGCTCTAAGTAGCACAGATTAATTTTCTTACAGTTCTGTAGGTGTGGAGCCCAATATGGGTCTCACTGGGCTAAAGTCAAGATGTTAGCACACCATATGCTCCTTTCTGGAGGCCTTAAGGGAGATCTCGTTTAATCTCATTCAGACTGTTGGCAGTAGTCAATTCCTTGTGCTTATAGGACCGATGTCCCTGTTTTGTTGCTGGTTGTAAACTGAGGGACTTCTCAACTTCCAGAGGCTCATGGGCCCCTTTTGCCATCTTCAAAGCCAGCAACAGCTGCCAGTCCTTTTGCAACTGACAGAGCACCATTTATGAGAAGTCTAGCCTTTCCCCCACTGCCTTGTGATTTCACATTTGTCATAAATCAAGTAACCGTGGATATATATATGTGGGCCTGTTTCTGGACATTCTGCTCTGTTCCCCTAGTATTTTAAATTAGTTCAATACCACACTGAACTAATTTCTGTGGTTCTATTATTAGTCTTGCTATCTGGTAGTGCAAACAGCTTTGTTCTTCAAGATTGTGTTGGTTCTTCTTGGCCCTTTGCATTTCCACATAACTTTTAGAATTAATGTATCAATTTCCATAGAAAGATGGGATTTTGATTGGTATTGTATTGAATCCATAGATGTACTTAGGGAGAGGAGCATCCTCTTTATTTAATTTATTAAATAAATTTAATAAATCTACTTAATAATATTTGTTAAAGAAATTTGTTAAATTTCTCTCAGCAAAGTTTCGTAGTTTTTGATATTAAGTTCTTGCACATCCTTCATAAGATTTATTTTTCAGTATTTGAAATTCTTGGTGCTATTGTAAATGATATTATTAAAATATTTTTAACTTTCTGTTTGTCACTAATATATATATGGATGTTTTATAAGCCCTAAAATCAAGAAATTTGGCTGAACTTATTTTAATTATAATAATTTGTAGATTAATTTTTCCAAGGTAGCTAATAATATTGACTACAAGTAAGGTAATTTTATTTCTTTATTTCTAATTCTTATAAAGAGCTGTACTTTTTTCTTGATAGATGAAGAGACTAAGACTTCCAGGATAGTTTGAATACAAATGGTGATAGTGAGTTTCTTTGTCTCATTTTTTATTTCAGGGGGAAATCTTTCAGTATTTCTCCATTAAGTATTATTTTTGCTTTAGAAGTTTTGTAGGTGTTTTATAAAAGATTTAGAAATTCTCCTCCAGTCCTAGTTCACTAAGAACTTTTATCATGAATGGGTGTTAAGTTTTAGTAAATCTTTTTTTCTTTATCTATTGATATGGTCATATGATTTTTCTCCCTTATAAATAAATAAATAAACATATGTATTATGTTTCTAAGGTGAACTACATTGATTGGTTTTCATTTGTTAAACAATCCTTGCATTTCTGTATAAACCCACTGGATCCTGGTGTGCCGTCTCTTTGTGTATCACTGGATTTAAGTTGCTAATGTCGTTTAGGATTTTTGTGTCGTGTTCATGGAAGAGATTGGCCAGTAATTTTCTTTCTTTTAATGACAGATTTTAGTATCCAAGTTATACTGGCTTCATAGAATGTAATTTCTCTCTTTTTTTTTAGTTTGTATAACATTGATATTATTTATTTTTAAAATATTTGGAATAATTCATCAGTGAAGACATTTGGGCCTAGAGCATTCTTTGTGTGAAGATTTTTAGTTACGAATTTAATTTATTTAGGAGATATAGTGTTGTTAGATTATCTATTTCTTTTATGTTGGTTCATATGTTGCACTTTTCTAGAAAGTGCCCATTTCACCTACATTTTCCAAAACTTTTGGCACAGGGAGTTATAATATTCTGTTATTAGTTTTTTAATGTCTTAAAGGTCTGTGACGAACTTAATTCCTGATATAGGTAATTTGTGCTTTTCCTCTTTCTGTCTTATGAGTCTTATTAGAGATCTATCCGTTTTATTATTCTTTTCAAAGACTCAGTTTTTGGCTTTGTTGGGTTTCTCTGTTGTGAATTGTTTTCTACTTCATTAATTTCTGATCTTATTTTTATTTTTTATTTTTTTTGTGGTACGCGGGCCTCTCACTGTTGTGGCCTCTCCCGTTGCGGAGCACAGGCTCTGGACGCGTAGGCTCAGCGGCCATGGCTCACGGGCCCAGCCGCTCCGCGGCATGTGAGATCTTCCCGGACCGGGGCACGAACCTGTGTCCCCTGCATGGGCAGGCGGACTCTCAACCACTGTGCCACCAGGGAAGCCTTCTGATCTTATTTTTATGATTCCCTTCCTTCTACTTACTTTGGGTTTAATTTGCTGTTCTGTTTCTAAATTATTCAGATGAATGCCTAAATTACTGATTTTTTAGCCTTTCTCTTTTCTAATACAAATGTATAAGGCTCTCAGTAAATCTTTAGTTGCATCACCCATTTTGATATATCATATTTTTATTACTAAGAATGGAAATTTCCATTGTGATTTCTTCTTTGACCCGTGGATTATTTAGAAGCTTATTACTTAACCTCCAAACATTTGGTGATATTCTAGTCATTTTTTGTTATTGATTCCTAGTTTAATTTGACACAGAGAATATTCTGAGTGATTTCAGTTCTTGAATTTTCTTAGAACTTGCATAATATATATTCAAATTTGGGAAATGTTTCATGTGCACTTAGAAAGAATGTACATTTTGTCATCAGTATTAGCAGTGTTTTGCCTATATCTGTAGGTCAACTCGGTCATTCAGTTTTGTTTTTCAGACCTTCCGTATCCTTACTTTTTTCTTTTCCTTGTCTGCTTATTCTATCGGTTATTAAGGGAGATGTGTTAAGTTTTCCTCTGTGATGGCAGCTTTGTTTGCTTCTCCCTTTAGTTCCGTCCATTTTTGCTCTCTATATTTTGATTTTTATGTAAGTTATACACAAATTAAGAATTGTTATAAATTCCTGATAGATCGACCGTATTATCATGCCTTCCTACATTTTCCATAAACAGATGACAAACTGTGGGAGACAGCCTCATCCGCTGAGATGCTAACAACAGCTCTAACAGCCCCTGGAGGGCAAAACTGGGATTTAACAGGAGACACAGTGAAGCAGAACCATAAGTCCTGGGATCTGCCAGCTGGGAAGCTTGAACAACTCATTTAATACTTGTGAGCCTCAGTTTCTTCGGCTCTAAACAGCTGGGTTGTATACCTGCTTGCCTTACCTGTTGTACAGGTATATTCAAGGTTAAATGAGATAGCAAGTGTGAAAACACTGCATAAATTCTAGAGCAGAGATTGTGAACTAATACATGGGCTGCACTCAGGCAGCAGGCTTTTTTTTTTTTTTTTAACCAAGACAACATTAAAAAGTCATATTTCACATAAAGATACAGACTTCTGCCTTTCCCTCTGGGAAGAAAAACCTGACAGCTGTAGGCCTGGCATCAGACACATGGCCAGTGGGCTGCGCTGAACATGCTCACTCTCAGCTCACTCTCACAACACAATCTCAGTTGTGTCACACCCTCCCCTGCTTAACACGTGCACACATGCACTTACACTGCCAGGCTTACACATCTCTACCCGCCTCTTCCTTTTTTTTTTTTTTTTGCGGTACGCGGGCCTCTCACTGTTGTGGCCTCTCCCGTTGCGGAGCACAGGCTCCGGACGCGCAGGCCCAGCGGCCATGGCTCACGGGCCCAGCCGCTCCGAGGCATGTGGGATCTTCCCGGACCGGGGCACGAACCCGCGTCCCCTTCATCGGCAGGCGGACTCTCAACCACTGCGCCACCAGGGAAGCCCTACCCGCCTCTTCTTGATCTGTGGCTCTTGCTAAAGCATTATGTCATTATTAATTGTTTTTACTCATTTAGAAGTCAGACACCACAGGGACAGAGAATTTTAGTGTTTAGGGTTGCTAAGTGCTGAAACAGGTAGCTGAGGGAGGTTGTAGAAACACTTTCCCTGGAGACCAAAAAATAAAACTGGTGCGCAGCCTCTCCTGGATGCAAGGGAAAAGCAGAATGACTGTACCAAGTTCCTCCTAGGTTTTAGATTGGGCTGGGTGTGGGCAGGAGCTAGTTCAGACTCTGTATGTTGGAGGAGGTGAAGGTGGAGATTTTTTCATAGATAAATTATATATTGTAGTATAACTCAACATTTGGGAAACAAAAAGATTTTACAATATAGACAACAGAATCTTTTATCAAAAAGATTCATGGCGTTTTCAAAACTTATTGAACTGAGCACTTAAAACCTGTGAATTTCACTGTATGTAAATTATATCTCAATTTTTTTTTTTTTTAGATGTTGGGTGCAGGAGTTTATTAATTGATTAATTTATTTTTGCTGTGTTGGGTCTTCGTTTCTGTGCGAGGGCTTTCTCTAGTTGTGGCAAGTGGGAGCCACTCTTCCTCGCGGTGCGCGGGCCTCTCACTATCGCGGCCTTTCTTGTTGCGGAGCACAGGCTCCAGACGCGCAGACTCAGTAGCTGTGGCTCACGGGCTAGTTGCTCCGCGGCATGTGAGATCCTCCCAGACCAGGGCTCGAACCCGTGTCCACTGCATTAGCAGGCGCCAACCAGGGAAGCCCATATCTCAATTTTTAAAAGCACAAAGTGAAAACAAATATTTTTGTTTGGGAGGCATGGGGTAAATTATAATTCTAACCTGTATCAGGCACTTACACTATACTAAGTACCTTACATGGATTAATTTAATTATTTTATTCTCACAATACCTTCTAAGGTGGGTACAGTTATTATCCCCATTTTGCCAGATGTTGAAACTGAAGTTCAGGGTGATGAAATAACCTATCGATTTCTCCAGATGTTAAGTGGAAGAGCCAAGTCTTAAACTCCAGGTTGAAGAACTCCAGTGCCCAGATTCTCACCCATTCTATTCCATGTTCTAATCATTTGAATGATTGCAAAGAAGAAGAAAATTAATGATGGTAATCTGGAGGAGTGCCAACTTAAACACCTGATGATAAACACACTTTGCTTATTCAGTTTTAGGTCCACTGATTCAGAAAAGCCAAGCCTCCCAAAGAGGTATCATTGGGCTCTTATGGGCAGGGTAGTCCAATTCCAATTCCACAAGAAAGCAAGGATACTTGGAAGCATTGGTAGCTCCTCTTCAAGGAAAATTGTGACCTCTTTGGCCTTAATAGTAACTGGCTTTGTTTTCTTCAGGACATCTCATGACAAGATGTTTCTGTCTGTACAGAATACACACTGACCCAGGCAGAGAGGTCATCTGAATAACCTGAAACCAGTGGTTCTTAATTTGAGCATTTGATTCTCAAATCTAAATGCTAAGAATCCTGCCCACAAAAATAGTGTTCATGGTTCAGAGATCCCCTGAAGCTCATTCGCGGACCCCGAGTTAAACACCTTTGCTCCAAACCAGGATGGGGCCATGTTCCAGGGACCTCAGCCTTCAGCTTCTCTGATGATTCCAGGCATCTCGTCACCAGTTGCCAATCATGTGGTTTTAGTTTTCTTCTCTCCTAGTGGCTTGGTGTCCATCTCTTGCTTTCTCCTTGTCTCCTGGAAAGTTGGTCCGGTAACACATTGCAGGAGAAGCTGGCTTTGCTGATTCTCGTTCCTGTTACTCCTCTTGGCCACCTCTAGTCATCTTCGGTAATTTACATTTATTCACCAGTACACACACACACCTAGTTATGCATCATTGTGCACAACAGGTTTTTGTTTGTTTGTTTGTTTGTTTTGCGGTACGCGGGCCTCTCACTGCTGTGGCCTCTCCCGCTGCGGAGCACAGGCCCCGGACACGCAGGCTCAGCGGCCATGGCTCACGGGCCCAGCCGCTCCGCGGCATGTGGGATCTTCCCGGACCGGGGCACGAACCCGTGTCCCCTGCATCGGCAGGCGGACTCCCAACCACTGCGCCACCAGAGAAGCCCCTGCACAACAGTTTTGATCAGGCTAGTCCTCGTTTCACAGCTATCTCAGTTACAGAGACTTGTATAACAGAGGTTTGTCCACAGGTTCACCATGTATGGATGTGATGATTTTTCACTGGAAAGAGTATCTGTTTGGGTTGGAGGGGGGGTGCTGGTCAGTAGGGGTAGAAATCTAGCCCATTCTTTACTCTTCAAGCCAGCTGCCCTGGCCCAAGGTTGGGTTTTTCTAGAGGAACAGGCATCTGTTTCTAGATCAAACAAAAGCAGGGTATGGGACAGTTTCAGTCCTGTCTCTGATTAGCAGTGTCACCAGGGAGTCCAGAAGACTGATATATCAGAGGATAAAATAACAATGTCTCTATTCTGGTTTTGTATCACCAGTTACCTTGTCTCTTCTTTCTCCTCAGTGAATACAACATTCAGTGTTCCCAGGGCTACATTTGCTTGGAGGAATGAGACCTGAAGGATCCATTTCCTATACTGCCCCATCTCCATTTCACAGGATTCAGGTTTCTGCTATGGCAAGATGAGAGGGAAAGAGGGCAGGAATGGCTGGATAATTTTATTAGCATTTCCCCTCCTCTCTCTGCCTACTTAATTCCTAGCCATCATTCATATCTTGGCTCAAACATTGCTTCTTCAAGGACAGACCAATCCCCTTTTTACATGTCTCTTATAGCACCACACAGCTCTCTTGCCTTGGACTCACCAGCTTTGCAATTTAATATTTATTTTGGATAATGCTACAGATATGAAAATAGATAGATAGATAGATAGGTTTCAAGTATAAATACAAATGGGGAACACTGTATTTATCATTTTATCCAAGTTGTCTGGCACATGGAAGGTGTTCAATTATATATTTGCTTGAATGAATGAGTGAATGAATGAATGGATGAGTGGGAAGTAGTTAGTACAGATTGTGGGAAGCCTCAGAGTTTTGACTGAGGAGGTAAGACCCTCCTACAAAAGATAGGAAGCCTATTTCCTAGGCTAAATGAACCCTCTTGTCTCTCCCCTACCTTCTAGTTTTGAACTGTGTATTACAGCTCTGGCTTTCCAATGTAGCCATTCCTCTCTACTCTTACCTAACTTCAGAGAAACGTTTCAAAATCTTACTTAAAGGAAAAGAGGCTACACTATACATTCTTATCTGTGGTGATAAAAATCATGGGCTTTGGACTTAGGTAGACCTAGATTTTAAACCTGGGTTGCCCACTTGCTGGCTGTGTAGTTCTGAGCAAATGGTTTATTGTCTCCTCGCCTCAGTTACTTCAATCTCTAAAATGGGTGTGATAATATCTTCCTCATAGGATTAAATGAGTTAAGCTATGTGCAGTGTTAATCAGAGAACCTGACCCATAGTAGGTGCTCAATCAGTAGATGCTTTTATTATTAACTAAACTGAACGCTCATAAAAGAGGTGGAGAATTAAGAACCCATAAGAGTTGGGCCAAAAAGAGCTACTATGTGACGTCTGCCTTTCTTGTTGATTTCCCAGAAAATATGGAAAAAGGAAAACCTTAACAGCTTGTATAATTTACAGATTTGTTTACGTTCAGTTCTTGTGTTCCCTGAATCTACCTTTGTGTCATATAATGGTCCTAAATTCTAAGCAGATTTTTTCAACATTTCACTGACACCACCCAGCACACTGGAGAGGTGAAGAAGAAATCAACCAAGGCATTGATTGGTGATACAGCTGATACACTCATATGAGATTCCAGATTGGATGAGCATGTCAGGGGGCAGCCATGCAGCAAGCTTGTTGTGTTTCCCGAAAGGCCAGTAGAAGGTCTGTAATCTCTTTGCTCAAAATTATTGTACTTCTCTAGACATTAAACTCCCCACAGGCGTGGCTAATTTGAAAATAGCAAAACTCTGGATGAAGTGCAGAAGCCAGGATTATATTGACCTGATTCAGGTAGGGCCTGGAGAGTTTCTTATTCTCCTGCTCCAAACAGAATGTGTAACTCATCTCCAGAGGTTCAGTTCATTGAGTCCACGAGCATTGATGAGTGTCTGACATGCACTGGGTGCAACTCCGAGTACTGGGGATACAGAAGCACCACCTGCCCTTGAGGTAGTAGATTTGTTTCTAGGGAAACATATTTTATATTCTGGAAGCATTGCAGCAATCGCAAATTTAGTTTTTGGAAAAAAAAAGGAGAAGAAATTCCATAATCCCATCTCCCTAACATGATTACTTTTATTTTTGCGTGTTCTTTTGTTATGTCTTTGTTTTGAACAATCTCTAAAGAAGTAGTTGTGATGATTCTTCTTAGTCACATCATTAAAGTTTGGGGAGGAAATTTCTTAAGTTGTAAGTGCTTCCCGTTAACTAATTCAAAATCCGGTCCTGAGTAATGGAGCCCCTGGCTGCCTCTCTGATTTCATTTCCTGTCATTCTCCTCATTCATGGCAGCTTTCATGTAGTTCTTTGCTCAACCATTCTGCTTCTACCTCAGGGTCTGTGAATTTGCACTCTTCTGTCTGGAACAGTGCCCCTTCTGGTCGTCACCCGGCTCATTCCTTCACTTCCTTCCTGTCACTAGAGAGGCCTCCCTGGACCTCCTCTAGTAGATTCTATCACTCTGTATCCCCTTATCCAGATTTAACCATCTTCACAGCACCTATGACCCTCTGACGTATGGTTGGTTTTTTTTTCACATCTTTATTGGAGTATACGACCCAGCAATCCCACTACTGGGCGTATACCCTGAGAAAACCATAATTCAAAAAGAGTCATGTACCGAAATGTTCATGACATATGTATTTTAAATTACTTGGGTGTGGTCTATCTCCTCCCATTGGACGGAATCACCTGAGAGCAAGGGTACTGTCTACTTTTTTCACTCCTGTATCCCCAGCGCCTAGAGCAGTGGCTGGCCTGAGAGAGACACACATCTGACCCTTGAAAGATGCTTCTGCTTTGGCTCCCTTCCCCCTTACATTTTGCTCAGTGGAGGTCGTGAGGAGCTGCCCGCCTTCCTTGGTATAACATTCTTCTAGGGACGAGCTGCTCGACGGTAAGCACTAACTTGCAGAGCCTGGAGCCTAAAACCACGGAGACTCCTCTGCTTTCTGTGGGTGACTCGTGAGCTTCCTGATGCAAGAAGGGGAGATGCTCCAATGAGCAGCCTCCTGTCGTTTCCACAGCTTGCAACTAAAGTCAGCGGGGAAGGGCTAGTGGCATTTGCTTGCCAAAAAACCCTTCGTTTTCCTGGTAATCTTTTTTAAAAATTGTAGTAAGAACACTTATCATGAGACTTATTCTCTTAAGTGCACAATACAGCATTGTTAGCTATAGACACTATGTTGTACAGTAGATCACTATGTGTTAGTCTTGAATAACTGAAACTTTATACCCATTGAACAGCAGCTACCTGTTCCCTCTTCCCTCTAACCCCTAGCAACCAACATTCTACTCTCTGCTTCTCTGAGTTGGACTATTTTAGGTATCTCATGTAAGTGGAATCATGCAATATTTGTCTTGTGACTGACTTATTTCACTTAGCATAATGTTCTCCAAGTTCATCCACGTTGTCACATATGGCAGGATTTACTTCTTTCTAAAGGCTGAATAATATTCCATTTTATGTATATACCACATCTTCTTTATCCATTTATCCATCATTGGACATTTAAGTTGCTTCCATTTCTTGGCTATTGTGAATAATGCTGCAATGAATATGTGAGTGCAGATATCACGTTAAGAGCCAGATTTCAATTCTTTTGGGTATATATCAGAAGTGGGATTCCTGGATCATATAGTAGTTCTACTTTTAATTTTTTGAGGAACTTCCATACTGTTTTCTATAGGGGTTGCACCATTTTACATTCCCACCAACAATGCACAAAGATTTCAAATTTTCCACATCCTCGATAACACTAGTTATCTTTTGTTTTTATAATAGCCACCCTAACAGGTGTAGATGATATCTCATTGTGGTTTTTATTTGCATTTTCCTGATGATTAATGATAATGAGCATCTTTTTATATACCTGTCAGCCATTTGTATGTCCTCTTTGGAAAAATGTCTGTCCAAGTCCTTTGCCCATTTTTAAAATTAAGGGTTTTTTTGCTACTGAGTTGTAGGAGTTCCTTATATATTTTGGGTATTAATCTCTTCTCCAGCACTTTGGTTTGCAAATATTTTTTCCCATTTTGTAGGTTGCATTTTCACTCTGTTGATTATTTCCTTTGCTGTGCAGAAGCTTTTTAGTTTGACGTAGACCCATTTGCCTAATTTTTCTTTTGTTGACTGTGCTTTTGGTTTCATATCCAAGAAATCATTGCTATGCCCAATGTTGTAAAGCTTTTCCCTTATGTTTTCTTCTAGAAGTTTTATAGTTTCAAGCCTGATGTTTAAATCTTTAATCCATTTTGAGTTGATTTTTGTGTATAATGTCCGTTTTGAGTTGATTTGTGTGTATAATGTAAGATGAGTCCAATTTCAATTTCTTTTTTTTGCATGTAGATATCCAGTTTTTACAACACTCTTTGTTGTAGAGGCTATCTTTTCCCCATGTGTATTCTTGGCACCCTTGTCAACCATCAGTTGGCCATATAGGTATGAGTTTATTTCTGGGCTCTCTGATCAGTTCCATCAGTCTATATATCTGTTTTCATGCCAGTACCACACTGTTTAACTTTAGCTCTTCAATATACTTTGAAATTGTGATACGATGCCTCTAGCTTTGTTCTTCTTTCTCAAGATTGGTTTAAATATTTAGGGTCTTTTGTGGTTCCATACGAATTGTAAGATCATCTCTCCTATTTCTGCAAAAAAAATGCCATTGGGGTTTTGATAGATTGCATCGAAACTGTAGATTTCTTTGGATAGTATGGACATTTTAACAATATTAAGCATTCCAATCTATGAACATAGAATGTTTTTTCATTTATTTGTGCCTTCTTTAATTTCTCTCATCAATGACTTATAGTTTTATTTCTGGTAATTTTAACTTGTGCTTTCTTTATGTACTCAGTGTCAGATAGCTGGAGCAATGGTTGATAGGTTTCCCTCGTCTTCCAGCACCACAAACTACTGTGGAATTGCAACATTCTCTGGAAAGGCAACGTGTCCATTGTTCACTCTTCTATTCATATCCTTCACACCATCCCCACACGACTTGGTCATATTCTTTCTTTCCTTACCTGCCCATGGAGAAGTGTAAAAAGAAAAGAGTTTGCTTTAAAAGAAACAGGAAGCTGATGTACATCAGAGCCCCAACAGTTCCTCATGGGAGGGGAAGGGGTTTAGTGAACACAGGAATTGGATTTAATGCTTTAGAGCCCAACCTCCCTGCTGCACTTCCTTGACAAGACCTGATGAAAGCTAAACGCACACATAATATTCCCATTACCTTAGAAACGCCTACAAAGATGAGAAAATAACACTGCCAACCAAGGGGGCAAAAATAGAGATACTAAAACCCACAGACGATCCCTAAAGCCTCATTTTAGCTGGTGGTGCCACATTTTCCACTTGCCCAAACCCCCATATATTTCACAAAAGCCTTTGACAAAGTGCAGCATGGTCCCCTCTGCCTTGCCCACACTCCGGCGGCAGTTAAGGAAAAACGTCCTCCATAAATCAAGGCATCATATTAACATGGATAATTTAGATCTAATCAACCAGAAATAAAAATGTTGTCTACTCCCTAAAATAACAATTTAATATTGATGTTACTTCTCCCCCACAGATATAAGGTAATGGTTCTCAGCTTAAATGTAAGAACCACACGGGGAGCCAGATGCAGATTCCTGATTCAGGAGGTTTGAAGTGGGGCCCAGGAACCTGCCTGTCTCACAAGCACAGCCAGTGATTTTCATAGCAGTGGTTTTCTTTTTTCTTTTTTTTTTTTTGGACTGTAAAAATCTTCCAAAGGCTACAAAGAATCTGGAAAAATACAGAATATATTTCTTTCTTTATTTGTTTTTAATTAAGATTTGTGTATTGTGTAGTTTTAAAAAATTTATTTATTTACTTATTTTTATTTTTGGATGCATTGTGTCTTCGCTGCGCGCGGGCTCTCTCTAGTCGCGGTGCATGGGCTTCTCATTGTGGTGGCTTCTCTTGTTGCAGAGCACAGGCTGTAGATGCGGGCTTCAGTAGTTGTGGCTCGCGGGCTCTAGAGTGCAGGCTCAGTAGTTGTGGTGCACGGGCTTAGCTGCTCCACGGCATGTGGAATCTTCCCAGACCAGGGCTCGAACCCACGTCCCCTGCACTGGCAGGCGGATTCTAACCACTGTGCCACCAGGGAAGTCCCTGGAAGTGGTTTTCCACATCCACATTTTGCCAAAGACTGAACTAAATGCTCTCAAACATATTTTTTAGTTCAGACCTCATCCCAAGACTCTCTAATAATAATTAGATAGTATTCACAAGAGCTAAGACTGCATTTTTTTAAAAGACCCTCAGGTGACCCAAGAACCTTTGCTTTAATCCTCCAGGTGTCAGCTGGGGATTGGAGGCAGGTGGTGTGCAGTGTTACTCAGACATTACTGTGCACATGAATCGTCTGAAGATCCTGTTAAAATGCAGATTCTGACTCAGGCAGGTGTGAGGTGGAGCTTGACACTCAACTCTCAGTATTAAAGCTAATCCTCAGTTTTCCCTTCTTTAAAACGTGTGTTATATCTGTCTCACCTCACAGAGATGTAATGAAGATCAAGTGTTATAATGTATGGGAAAGAACTTTGTAAACATGAAAAAGCTATTTACAACATTATTATAATAATTATAATTATTATTCTCAAGTGTAAAATATAATTGAAGCCATATTTAAGCCCATGGGTCTGAGTCTATGTCTGAACTTTCTAATGTACATCCCGAGTTTCCATATTTATCTGTCTATTAGCGATTACTGAAGAAGAGGGAATACTACCTGGCTGCCCCCTCCAGACCCCTGCCTGGCTCCACAACCCTCCTTGGATGCCCTCCCTGAGTAGTGGATGTCAGCCTCGGTGGGAAGCTTTAAACGTCCAGGTGCCTCACACCAATTCCATCCTAACTCTGGAGGTGGGGCTTGGACACAGCTGTTTCCCGAAACTCTTCAGGTGATTACACTGGGAAGCCCGGATTGTGAGCCACTGCCTTGGAGGGACTTGCTACCCAGGGTGGACCACAAGTGACCTGGTAGCTTACTGGAAATCAGAGTCTCAGGTCCCACCCCGGAACTACAGAATCAGAACCTGCATTTGAACAGGATCCTGCATCGAGTAGTGTGCACATGTAAGCGCTGCTCTAGGGCAATTGTCCAGCCAACGTTTCACTGGCATGCAGGTCCTCTATAAAGACACCGACTAGAGCTTATAGCTTTGGGGGGCACTCACATCAGCCATGTACCTGATGGGGTCAGAAGCCACTTCTGGCCAAGCTCAGGCTCAAGAAACCAGAGGGTTATATAACTACATCCCTTGCCTTTCCTTACAGACAATTCTTCCTCTCTCCACCCCATCACATCCTTCACTTTCTACCCCTTGGATTCCTCTGATGTGTCCAGCTACTAGTCCCTCAAACGTGTTCACCCTTATCCTTTAGACTGGGATTATCAAAGCAGGGGGCACAGACAGCCTGCTCCAAATGCCCTGGGTGCTTTTATAATGCAGATTCCTGGGCAGCACCCCTGACTGGCAGAATCAGCATTTCTGGGGGTGGGGCCGGGAGCACAGAGCTCTTTGAGAGCTTCTGCCTCAGTCTTCAGAGTTTGTACTTTGTAGTATCGTGCACTGCTTTAGTTCTACTAATAAGACTTTGGTGGGTGTTCTTTTCTCCTCTGTTCCTCTGACCCTTCTCCTCCCTGGCTTCCACACACTCCCCAAGGCTGCATATTTCTTTTCTCCAAAAATGCAGTTTCCTCCTTCCACCATGCGACCCTTTTCCTATAAATTCACTTTTCTCTCTCTTCTTGAATTGGAGAGCTGCTCTGTTTTTGCAAGGTTTTGCCATCACTGGCATTTTTTTTCACGTTCAAGGACCGTGGGGGGAGGCTAGGGTCTGCTTTACTGTAAGGGAGGGAGTGAGTGAGCAGGCAGGGACCCGCAACAGGAAGCACAATTAAGAACGTTCCCAGCAGGAAGGCTGCTCTCCGGGAAGTACAGAGAGCTGTCAGGACAAGTGACCTTTCTAATCACGCCTGACAGTTCACAGCCTCGAAGGTGGAAGGGCTGCCCTTATCCTGGAGGTGTTGTGTCGTGCTGTGTCACCCCAGACACCTGCGTCTGAGGCTCCGGTGACTTGGCTTCTAACTGGAGGATGAATCAGAGCACGCGAAGGGCTTTGTTTCCCAGGAAAAGAGAAAACATTGAGCAGGGGGCTTATGTGGATGGGGTGACTGTGTCAAAACCAAGGATAGAAAGGGATTGGAGGTGGATATTGCCTCCCCAGGGATTAGCCCTCTTCCTGAGGGCTCAGGTGATGCTGATCAAACAGGCCTGCTCGAGGACGCGAAACAGACAGGCTCATCTTCCAGTCCCTTCTGGCCCAGGGGAACCATAATGACTCCCCTTTAACCCACCCCAATAGGAAAACAGCTTTATTTTTTCTTATTGTAAAACGTAATGCATGTTCATTCTAAAAAGGTCATACAACATATAAAGGTATAAAGAAGAAAGTAAAACTTACATGTCCCATCATTCAGAGATAACCGTTATTAACATTTTTAAGGACATTTCTATGCATAGATATGATATTTTGAAACAAAATGCAATCGTATCATAGGTACTGTTTTTAAGCTGCATTTTTCACTTAACATCTTGAACATATTTCCATGTCAATAAATATACATTTAATAGACTCATTCTTAATGACTTCGCTGTATTCCATTGTACGAATGACCCTCTTGAGGTTGCCTCTGATTTTTAATCATGATAGAATATATTATAATGAACAGTCTCATAGTTTAACCTTTCTGCAGAACTGAGTGTTTCCTAATGATAAATTCCTAGAAGTGGAATTGCTGAGTGTGAAGAGTAGTCATTTTATTTTAACATCTTTATTGGAGTATAATTGCTTTACAATGTTGTGTTAGTTTCTGCTGTATAACAAAGTGGACCAGCTATACATATACATATATCCCCATATCCCCTCCCTCTTGCGTCTCCCTCCCACCCTCCCTATCCCACCCCTCTAGGTGGACACAAAGCACCTAGCTGATCTCCCTGTGCTACCCGGCTGCTTCCCACTAGCTATCTATTTTACGTTTGGTAGTGTATATATGTCAATGCCACTCTCTCATTTCGTCCCAGCTTACCCTTCCCCCTCCCCGTGTCCTCAAGTCCATTCTCTACGTCTGCATCTTTATTCCTGTCCTGCCCCTAGATTTGTCAGGACCATTTTTTTTTTTTTTAGATTCCATATATATGTGTTAGCATGGCATATTTTTAAGACTTGTTCTCTGTCCTCTAGGAAAGTTCTACCAATGTACACTCCCACCAGCAGGAAATAGAGTACCTGTTTCTCTTTACCTTCCTCAGTTCTGGGGATTAAAGTCTTTTCAATCTTTGCCAATTTCATGAGTGAAAAATGGTAGCTTACAATCATTTTTATGTGCATTTCTCTATTTATGAGGAGTTTAACATTTCTTCCTATGTTTATTGGCCAATTGTGTTTCTTGTTTTGTGAATATTCTTGACCTTCTCCCTCCCCTTTGGGGGGTTAACCTTTCTTATATTTGTTTTACGTACTTTCTATACAGTAAAGATAATAACTTATTGTTGTACAAGTTATAACTATTTTGCCTTGTTTACTACGTGTCTTTATGAGGTTCCTGCCACGAAGTGGTTAAAAATTTTGATGTTATCTAACTTCTGTGGTCCCAGCATTTTTGGAACCACATTTAGAAACGCCTTCTCTATCCCATGGTTATAAAATTATGGATTTGTATTTTCTTCTTGTGTATTCTAGTTCCCGTGGTCTTTTGACTGCTGTCCCCTCAGCCTGGAAGAAATGATCTCTCTCTGCACTGCCGCTGGGTGGTGTCTTCTCGCTCCTCAAGTCTCAGATTAAATATTATCTCAGGGAGCCTCTCCTGGTTATATAACCCAAAACCCAGTTCTTCTTTCTTTTAGCACCCTATGGTTTTCCTTCATGAGTTTTATCCAGAATTGCAGTTACATATTTTGTCTACTTATGCAATATTTGCAACTACACCGTAAACTCTATGAAGGATGGAAATCATGGATCTGTTTTGTTTTCCCAGCACCTCCCCTAGGGGCTGGCACATAGTGGATATACAAAAGATATTTGTGAAAACTCATGAAATGTTAAATTCATCTAGAATTTATTTTGGTATAAGGTGTGAACTAGAGATCTAATTTAAGTATTTCCAAATAGTATCTTGTGATTACAACACACAACTATGATACAGACTAGTTCTCTTTTTTAAATTTATTTTTTATTGAAGTAAAGTTGAATTACAATGTTGTGTTAATTACTGCTGTACAGCAAAGTGACTCAGTTATATACATATATATATATATATATATACATTCTTTTTCATATTCTTTTCCGTTGTGGTTTATCACAGGATGTTGGATATAGCTCCCTATGCAGACTAGTTCTCTTTTAATCCCTGTTTCACTTGCAACTGATAAATGAAGCCTGGGATATGGGAGGGGGTAGAATCAGTGACTCTCCTAATTGTGGTTTTCCAGCCCCACTGTCTCCTCTCTCTACGATAACTTCCCTTTCTCCATTATTGCCTTAGCCTTAAGTGCTTACCATAATGCTATTTCAAGGCTCAGCCTAGAGAGGATTCTTAACTAATGGTATTTACTGGCTGATGCAAATCATTTAAATGGCAGGGGAATCAGATATCTTTGACGTGTTTCATACAGTTTCACATCAGCCTTCGGAAGCCCTGAAAGGTCTATGCTCCCTCCACGGCTCTGAAAAACTGTATTTCTCTACATCCTTTCCGTATCTAGGGATCACGTGTAACAGTTGTGAATGAAGATGAGAGAAATGGAGAGTTAGAGACAGAAGGAGGAAGATGGCAACACCCACTTACATGTGCTCTTAAAGTCTTCAAGTGCCACCTCGTGTCCCCTGCCATTGCTCCTTCACAACTACCTGTGGAGTAGCTGTGGCAGCTTAAAATCAGGCCTGTGGAGGCTGTAACTTCTAGTGTTTAAAATTGGATACCAGTAAATTTTTTCCAATTTATAAAAGTAATACACTAGGCATAAAATAATGGAAGAAGTCACAAAGGAATTGATTTGTCTCCATTTAAAAACCATTTTGATGCATCTAAAAATGTTCAACTTTATTAATAATCAAGGGAATGCAACTTTAAAAAGCAATTAGATACCATTTACCTCTAAAAACAATGGAAAAGCCACAAAAGAGGAACCAATTTTACTCCATTTAAAAATTATTTTATTAAACCTAAAAAAGTCAACTATATGAATAATCAAAGGATGCAACTTAAAACCACAGTTAGATACTATTTACTCCTAATAAATTCATTGCAATGTGAGAAATTACAATAAGTAATGTTGAGCAGAATGTGGTAAGGCAAGTGCTTCATACACTATGGATGGAAGAATAAATGGAGAGGATATATCTGGAATGGAATTTCCCAGGAAGAAGCAAGAATCCTACAAATGTCCATACTCTACTGTCCCCTAATCTTACTTCTAGGAAACTCTACTGAAAACGCTCATCATGGGCTTCCCTAGTGACCCAGTGGTTAAGAATCTGCCTACCAATGCAGGGGACATGGGTTTGAGCCCTGGTCGGGGAAGATCCCACATGCTGCAGAGCAACTAAGCCTGTGCACCACAACTACTGAGCCCACGTGCCACAACTACTGAAGCCCATGAGGCTAGGGCCTGTGCTCTGCAACAAGAGAGGCCACCATAATGAGAAGCACGCTCCCCGCAACGAAGAGCAGCCCCCGCTCGCCGCAACTAGAGAAAGCCCGTGTGCAGCAACAAAGATGCAATGCAGCCAAAAATAAATAAATAAAATAAATAAATTTATTTTAAAATTAATTAATTAATTAAAATGTTCATCATGTAGTTGTTTATTAAAATAAAAATGTGAGAAAAATCATGTTTGACAATAAGGACATGAAAAACTTGGAAGCTCAGTCACAGTATGGATTATTATGAAATCATTACCAATAATATTTCTGTGGATAAATTAATGACATGGGATATATTCCTGAATCTAATAAGTATCCAGGGTTTGATTTCAAATTTTATTTTTAAAGTATATTTATATTTTTATAGGAAAAGGATTAGAAGAGAGATAATAAAGTGTTAGCAGTGTTTATCTCCAGGTGATGGGGTAAAGGAAATATTCTGTTTCCTTCTTAATATTTTCCAAATTCCTCGTAATCGACTATATTATTTTTTTATTTTATTTTATTTTTTTGCGGTACATGGGCCTCTCACTGTTGCGGCCTCTCTCATTGTGGAGCACAGGCTTCGGACGCGCAGGCTCAGTGGCCATGGCTCACTGGCCCAGCCGCTCTGTGGCATGTGGGATCTTCTTGGACCGGGGCACGAACCCGTGTGCCCTGCATCAGGCAGGCGGACTCTCAACCACTGCGCCACCAGGGAAGCCCTTATTTTTTTATTTTTAAAAAGACTTCCCAGGGCTTCCCTGGTGGCGCAGTGGTTGAGAATCTGCCTGCCAATGCAGGGCACACGGGTTCGAGCCCTGGTTTGGGAAGATCCCAGATGCCCCGGAGCAACTGGCCCCGTGAGCCACAATTACTAAGCCTGCGCGTTTGGAGTCTGTGCTCCGCAACAAGAGAGGCCGCGATAGTGAGAGGCCCGCGCACCGTGATGAGGGGTGGCCCCCACTTGCAGCAACTGTAGAAAGCCCTCGCACAGAAATGAAGAGCCAACACAGCCATAAATAAATAAAATTTTTTTTTTAAAGTATGCAATAGAAAAGGAAAGCAAGATTAATTTTAAAAAAAGCCTTCCCCACTCTTCTCCCTTCCTATTCCTTGGTGATGCTAACTTGATCTTGGGCTACATTCACTGAAGTGTGAAATCCAGAAAGGGGAAGTAAGAGCCCTCCTATATATCTCTCTTGTCAGCTTAATACCTGTTAGGTGCAAGATGAAGCTTTTAAGAGCATATACTTCCAGATGGGGGGTAATAAAAGGGTGACATGTAGAAGGCACTTAAAATCATGGGACATGAAAAATGTCTAGGATACATAGGGGGGGTTAGGAAGCTAGATTGCCTGCCCATAAGTACCTGAAAGTTATCATGAAGCAAAGGGAGAAAATTACTCTGTGTCACCCCAGAAAGCAAGACCAATGGCTGGAAATAACAGACAAATAGATTTGGGTTCACCATAAGAGAGAACTGTCTAATGATTGGAACTGCCCCAAAGTGAAAAGGGCAGTCTCAGCGAGGAGGGATATTCACTGCTGGGGTCATGGCTAAGTGACCACCTGGTGGCAAAGTTGAGAGGGGTCTGGCATTACTTGAGTGGTCATGCTGGTTAAATGTTTTCTATGGTCTCATCTAGGCCAATGATGCTATGCTTTTCCCATCATAAAATGGGAAGGAGAGTCCTGGAGATATCACTTAGTAGTTCTCCCCTCTCTCTGCTATTTCCTCAATTCCAAGCAGAAAGTCACCAAAGCCTTTTGAGACAAGTGGTTTATGTCTGTGGATGGGATGGAATGGGACGGGGCTTGGAAATGAGGGAAATGGAGCTATATAGCACTCTTGGTTGTAAGTGACAAAAAGCCAACTAAAACTGTATCAAGCAAAATAAGAGGTATATTAGCCCCCAAAACAGGGAAACCAAAGTGAATGGAACTGGGTGCAGTGTGGTTGGAACCAAGGATACTTAACTATAGCAATTTCAATTTCAATGAATCTTTAAAATGAAATACCAGTAAAAATTTTCCAATTTCCATGGTATTCATGGGCTGATTCAAATCATTTAAATGGCAGGTATAATCCAATTTCAAATTCCATCCTTGATCCATGTAGCAGAGTCTGGCGATATCATAACAAAGGCCTCTTCATGTGGAAGCAAGATGGTGTCCAACAGCTTTGAGTTTATGTTGTACTTACAGTTCATGAATTCAGACTGAGACCGTGTCTTCCTCCAAAACTTAAGTAAAATCCTTAAGAAGACCATCTTAGATGATTTGGGTCGTGTGACCTATTCCTAAACAAATCACTGTGTCCAAGGTAGTCCACTGATTCGTTAGGCTGGGTTACATGTACACACCTGAATTTAGGTGTGGTGGAGGCAAGTAAGCCTTACATGGACCTTCTGGGTTGAGCAGGATATGTAAAGTGTCCTATGTCCAGTATAAGGAGCTCTCTCCTATTTTAAAAATATTTTGGAAAAAGAGATGTATCAGCTGCCACAGAAATCTATTTTATGTCCATACCATCTGGTAATTCTACCTCTCTTCTAGCATGAATTCCTTCCGCTATAATTTCCACCCTTCTTGTTCTGTGCCATCTTCAGGGTAGATTCAGATCAAAACCTCTTCTTTCACAGACACGCTGTGAGGATTAATTAGGTTTTCCAGAAACCATCTGTAAAGTGCCATGGGATCTTCAAAACCAGATGCTTTGTAAAGATATGTTGCCATTAGAATCAACCCTTCTTTTTTTTTTAATGTTTTATTTATTTTATTTTATTTATTTATTTTTGGCTGCGTTGGGTCTTTGTTGCTGCGTGCGCTTCCTTCTAGTTGCAGCGAGCAGGGGCTACTCTTCGTTGCGGTGCACGGGCTTCTCATTGCGGTGGCTTCTCTTGTTGCGGAGCATGGGCTCTAGGCGCGCGGGCTTCAGTAGTTGTGGCTCGCAGCTCTAGAGCACAGGCTCAGTAGTTGTGGCACATCGGCTTAGTTGCTCCACGGCATGAGGGATCTTCCCAGACCAGGGCTCAGACCCGTGTCCCCTGCATTGGCAGGCGGATTCTTAACCACTGCGCCACCAGGGAAGCCCAACCTTTCATTTTTTATGCTTATGGAGATGGGAGGAGGATGGATCAAAAGACAGGAAATGGAAGTCTGCAAATAATCTTGAGACTTTTATTTTGACCATGATTATTGTTCTCTTCCCTCTCCAAATACTTTTGCCTCTGCCATTCGCAAGGAGCAAGCATGAAGAACAACCATGATAGGTTTGCGTGTCCACACCCTTCTCTAAGAAGGGAGTAGGAGAAGTTGGGAACAGGAGACTGGGAGTGGCAAAGCAGGTTGTATAACCTGAACCAAGTCAGAACCAGTGCCCTGAGGATTAGGAGCTGACAATGCTGAGTGCTTTCTTTTTTTAGCTCGGGTTAATGAACTATGAATGATGTATAACTGTCTGGGCAGTATGCAAACGTCATAGTCTGGGCTCCTCTGTCAACCTGCAAGATCCTTTTCTGCGGACGGTCAGGGACAAATGCTGAGAAGCACAGTGCTTAGTGGGAAGGTGGAATGCAGGTTCAGCATAGGCCTGGCTCATAAGCCACACCTTAGGCAGGACCGGGTACACTGGAGAGCTCTCCTGTCCAGTCTGCTTACCTAGCTTACGTGGGCCCATCATCAGCCTTCAGGAAACCAGTTTCCGTGGCTGTTCCAGGGAGCAAGACCTAGAGTCCAGGACAGCAGCTCCATGGGCCTGACTTTTTTTCCTTTAAAATTTTTTTCCCAACTTTATGTTTAAAAACATTCAAACATATACAAAAGTTGAAAGAATAGTACAATGAACACCCATATACTCTTCACCCAGATTCACCGTTTTGTCACATTGTGTATTCTCTCTCTCTCTCTTTAGATAGATAGATTAGATAGATAGATAGGTGGATAGATAGATAAATAGCTAGCTAGCTAGCTAGATAGATGGATGAATAGATAGATGTAGATATGGCAGAAAGGTAGATAGACACACACCTATATATACACACAATATATCTCTCTAGATATATCTACCTCTACATCTATCTATCTACCTATCTGGCTAGCTATTGCCAGCAAGCTAGCTATCAAAAAATTTTCTCTAAACCATTTGAGAGTGGGACTTCCCTGGTGGTCTGGTGGGTAAGATTCTGTGCTCCCAGTGCAGGGGTCCCGTGTTCGATCCTTGGTCGGGGAACTAGATCCTGCATTCATGCCGCAACTAAGAGTTCGCACACCACAACTAAGAAGTTTGCATGCTGTAACTAAAGATCTCTCATGATGCAACTAAGACCCAGCTCAGCCAAAATAAAGAAATAAATAATAAATATTTTAAAAACCAAAACAAAAAATAAACCATTTGAGAGTAAGTTGCAGACTTCATGATACTTTATTCCTAAATATTTCTTTATGAACCTAAGTACAAGCATATTCTCCTATGTAAGCACAACACAATTACCACACCCACGAAATTATAATTGATAACAGTGCTGAAAGCTAATACCTCGACTGTCCCCATAATGTTCTTTAAGCTGATCTTTTTCTATCCAGCTCCCCAACCTTTGTCTATCATTTAGGATATTGACATTTTTGAAGAGTGAAGAGTCCAGGCCAGTTGTTTACTTGTAGACTTAATTTTTTTACTTGTATCCCTTAATTTGGATAGGTTTAATCACTTTTTCATGATCAGATTCAAGTTCAATGCATAAACTCTTAGCAGCATCACCTTTAGCAAGTTACTCACTGACGCAGAACCTTAACTTACTGATAATATTACATGCCTCATATGGTCATTGTGAGAACCAAGAGAGAGAATATCTAAAGTTCTTAGCACAGTAACTGACAAAAGTTAGCACCTAAAAATTGCTTGCTCTCTGATTAGCACCATCACTGACATCACCAGCCTGAGTCTGATAGACCCTGTTCCCAAGCAGGATTTCATTTCCCTGAGAAAATTCCAGAGCCCCTAACTCCAATCTCTTCACCTGCAAATGAGAAATAAGTCTTTCTCTGAATAGCTTGTTGATCTATTGTGAGACTCAAATAAGAAACATGATCAATGGCACAGAGCAAACTGGTACGTGATATGAAAATACAAGGAAGCATCATTACTGTTTTTTGTGTTTGTGTACTTTTTTGTTTGCGGTATGCGGGGCTCTCACTGTTGTGGCCTCTCCCGCTGTGGAGCACAGGCTCCGGACGCGCAGGCTCAGCGGCCATGGGTCACGGGCCCAGCCGCTCTGCGGCATGTGAGATCTTCCCGGACTGGGACTTGAACCCTGCATCGGCAGGCGGACTCCCAACCACTGCGCCTCCAGGGAAGCCCTGTTTGTGTACTTTTAAATTACTCTCTTATGTAATAGAAAAACCCAAAGTGGGAGATAAAACGAAATTAACATCTAACAAAAACCTAATTCCTGTATTTAACTTTTTATTTTTTATCAGCAGAACTTAATTTTCAAATGAAATTTGTGGAACCTAATATATAAAGCAGATTAAAGTAGAGCCACTCTGAATGAAGTTTGGGTGGAGACGGAGTACCCAGGGGCCTTGGGTCACACCTGCAGAGACCCCAGGCTCTGAGGAGCCAGGCTGGGACACTGCAGAGAGGCCCCAGATGCTGTGATGGTTATAGACTTCTCAGGGTTGTCTCAATTTCCCCAGTGGTATCTGCTCACAGAGATATGCCATCATTCAACTTCTCCTTCTTATTCCTGACCCATTTCCACTGAAGAGTTGTAGTATCTACAGACCCCAATGATGATTTACTCAGTTCACTATTAATCGTTACTAGTTGCTTATAAACATCCTTCCCTGGAAAGAGCGCTAAATGCCTTGCACTCAGAGACAGACACTGACAGATCATATAATGAGGCACCCGTGATGTCTCTGACAGAGCAGCTACTGCCAGGAGCCTCCCAGCCTAAGTGTCACCTGCACCTGAGTGCTTCACACCCTGGGCTGGAGGCTAAGTATTCCTGTAGCCCCACCTTGTCTGCAAACCAACAAACTCACGCTAAAGAACTCTGACAGCGGGCTCAGGCATTGCTTACACCAGAGCAGGGCCACGTGGTAGGACAGAAAACTGACACGAGCCCCGTTCCTATTTTGTGCCAGCCAGGTCACCTACTCCCCTTTAAACTTCACCTTTAATCCTACTAGGCAGACGACAAAACCCTCACTGAGGTAACTCGTTCAAGGTCACCCAGCCATGGAAGTGTGGGATTCAAATCAAGACCCTTTAGACTTCAAAGACTATGCACTCCTATCCTAAGGGTTATAGACCAATCTATTTTCTTAGGACTTCTAGAAACACTGTGTTAGTATCTATGGCTCACTGCCACCATCATCTCCTTTCATCCTTCCAACATCATGTGAACCAAAGTATTAATAATATTAGCTAATGCTTATTTGTGACCTGCTATGTGCCAAGTGCTTTCCGTATATTAACTCATGTAATCCTCACCATGACCCAATGAGGCACATACTATTCACTATGCAGCTACAAACACTGAGGAACTGAAAGGCTCAGTCGCTTGTACAAAATAATCTTATTACAGCTGGTGCTATAGTCTGAATGTTTGTGTTCCCCCAAAGTTCATATTGAAATCCTAACCCCAATGTGCTGGTAATAGGAGGTGGGGCCGTTGGGAAGTGATTAGGTTGTTAGGGTAGAGGCTTCATGAATGGGATTAGTGCCCTTATAAAAGAGACCCCAGAGAGCTCCTTTGTCCTTTCTACCATGGGAGGACATAGGGAGAAGATGGCCATCTATGAACCAGGGAGCGGGCTCTCATCAGATACCTAATTTGCTGGTACCTCAGTCTTGGACTTGTCAGCTTCCTATAACTGTGAGAAATAAGTGTTGTTTATGAGCCAGCCAGTCTGTGATATTCTGTTATAGCAGCCCAAACAAGTTAAGACAGCTAGTAGTTGCCAGAGCTGGGATTTGAACCCAGGGAGTCTAGCTCTAGAAGCTAGGCTCTCAGCAACTGCTGGAATTGGACCGGGGGATTACTAGCTCCAATTTACAGACAAGGAAACAGAGGTTCAGAGGGCTTGGTGACCTGCCCAAGATCCCATGGCATTCATTATAGGACAATATGCTGGGGTTTCAGGATAGTGTAGACAACAGGCCAGAACTTGGTCTGTGAAATAAAAGTGTAATTCTCTTCCACTGGTCAGGTTCAGGGCTAGACTAGCACAACAGGGGCTGCCAAAATACAGCAGGTATGCCCAAGGCTTAAAGTCACAAGAAGTCAAGACTAGGAATAGTTGACAAGAAGACAAAGCATGGTAACCAGGGCCATGGTAACCAGATCCCAGGAAAATTCCTGGGGTGGGGAGAGGGTGAAACCCTAGTGGGGTCTCTTTCGAGGACCTGTGGTCCCATCTTGGTCAGTCTAAACTCAAGACTTGCAAGGTCCGGAACTGCAGTTAAGCATTAAGTGTTGGAGCCGTATTTGGAAAGCCATCTTCTGACTCTGATCAAGCCTGAAGCTACGTGAGAAGGGCTACATGTGGGACACCGGAGGGACTTCCGGAGAAGGAAGTTCAGATGGGCTGAGAGGACGGCTGCTGGGGGTCTGGAGCTTCCATCAGGCCAGTGGGGAGACCCTGTGGCCTTTGACCCCTCTTCCTCAAGAGGCCATCCTTCTTATGGAGACGCATATGCAAATGTTCATAGTAACCCCAAACTAGAAACAATCCAAATCTTCCGCAGCAGTAGAGTGGAGAATACGTTACGACATATTCATACAGCGTAGCATTCTACAGCAGTGAAAATGTTCAGATCTGTATGGAACAGTCCGAACCCACCGGTAACTGTGCTCTGCCACGTCTCCATCAAGGGGACTTGCCATGCGCTCTCCTGCCACAGGACCCAGATTGGCTGTCCCCTCCCCATCTAGTTAGTGCCTGTCTTCCAGCCCTCAGGCCACATGTAGCACCCTCAGGGCAGCCCCCTGTTGGGTCACTGAGTTCTCTTCAAAGCAGCAGTTTTACATTTGTTTGTGTGATTATTTCATAAATGTTTGTCTCCCCTGCTAGACCAGAAACAGGAACCAGTGTCTGTTTTATTTGCCACGATGTCTCCTAGCATCTTGTACAGCACTTGGCACATAATACGCATCAATAAGTATCTGAATGAATGAATGAATGAATGAATGAATACATGGAAATGTGGTCTTTTTCCTACACGCTGCTCGACAAATGGCTTAAACCTGTTTTCAATAGCGCTATCACAGGGGTCGCTGTGCACTGTGGTGCTCTGGAAACTCCCACTCTCATGTCAATGAACACAGCTCCCCTGTTATTTGTTTCAAATATTGGCATTCCTCATAGGATACATTTGAAGAAAAGTTTCCAGGTACTTTAAAAAAAAAGTATATTTAAAAACCACTCTTCTAGACCTTGCCCTTCCTGTCAGCTATCCCCTGCTCCCTCCCCTCTTCTCTTCCCTTCTTCCTTCCTCACAGAAACTTCCACAGAACTAATGCCTGGCAAAGGTTTAAAAATAGAAGCCCCTCTCCCTCCCCCTCTTCCTCCATTTCCTTTCCTTCCCATCCCCCCCATAATTTGTTGTAAAAAAGGAAACCGTCTGGATGTGCCCCACTGAAAAGACACGCTCTTCCTGACTAAATGAAACAACACACTGACGTATCCCTCCAGCCTGGTGGCCAAGCCCCCGTGAGTCACTATGCAGCAGCCTGCTCCTCTGCCCTGGGGGGCACGCACCCCCCCCACCCCATGTGGCCACCTCATTCAGGTTTCCAGGTGGAACTCACGGGCACACATTGAAAAGAACCTCTGAGGATACTTTAAGGTGCTACCAATAGAAGCTCCTCCCAAGGGGTCCCCTGGGACAGCTGTGGGACTCACCTACTCAAGAGGGGGGAGAAAGAGAGTCACACTGCCTGGGAGGGGCCGTGAGGCCTGAAGTCAGATGGCAGTCTGATGTGCTTTGTAAGCAGGGTGGGTGTATGAGAGAGAGAGAGAGATAGAGACAGAGACAGAGAGAGAAATAAGCAAGAGCCCAGAAGGTGTCATGGGGTATGTGTGCAGCCAGTGGACACTGTGCAATTATGAATGAAGAGTGAGACACTATGGCACAGAAGAAGAAAATAAATAAGAGCTTTTAACATTCAAAAGTTTAGTGTTCAATTCTCAGGTACATCACATAGCCTCTGCATGACATTGGACCAATGACCTCATGACTCCTAGCCTCTGTTCACTCATCTGGAAAGGGGATAATACTACTCACCTCTCGGCACTGTTGTAGGCTTAAAGGAGATCGTGTTTATCTGATGCCCACGTGCACTAGGCAGTTAATCAAGTACGCTTGTTCTTACGTGGCAGGATATCTTCACTCTGACGATATTTAGAAACAGTCAATAGAAGAAAGACGAGAGTGGCTAAAAAAACTGCCTTCAGTAAAATTTATAATTTATTACAAACTGGCAGAAGACTCACAGCTTCTTAACAAAATTCAGATCTGCAAACTTTGATCCAGAAAAAACAGTAAATTTGGAAGGATTGTAAAGGCCACAGAATAAAATTTTCAACAACAGAAGCTATAATTAGCTAATTTTAATATGGACCCAAACCAGATCAACGAATCAATGAGTTAACACATATTTTACTTATAAAATGATTTATCCCAGTGAAAAGTTTCAATAACATTAAATGAGAAATAGAAAAAAGTGGAAACAGTTTAACTGCTCTATTTTTAAAAAGATTGATCAAAAATTAAATTGGCTTAACGTAGTTCTCTTTGGAAAATACATTTTCAAAGAGGTTATAATGCATACATATCTCCCATTAAAACTTTGCATTTATAAATACAGAATCAGAATGTCCTTGGGCTGCAAATGGTGAAATGAAAACAATCTTTACCATGGTCATAATGATGATGATGTTGACTATCATGAAAAATATTTAGGTGAAAGAAGAGTGGGATTCGGTTGGGTAGATGTGTTGGGATGTCCTGATAAGAAAGGAGTGTTTAACTACAGGGGACGCCAGCATAAGAGGTATGTGGTCCCTCTGCCTCTTTATTCCTTAGGGTTTATACTGTGGCATTCCTCTGAGGGACTTAGACAAAAGGAAAAGGGAAGAGCGTAGGGAGATGCTTGGCGATGGCAAGCCCTTGATTCCTTCCACATGACTGGACCACCTATGACAGCCCCCAGAACAAGTTGCTCAATTTCCATACGGGTCTATGATAACTCTGGGTTGAGAGGTAATAGGCCAAAGATTCATGGGATGGAGCCCTTTCCCACAGAGTTTGAGTCTGTATGTGGATATTTGCTGTCTTGGCTGGAGCCAAAACGAGCCTGCCCATCCATTCCTCAGTGAGCCATTTATTTTATTTTATTTATTTTATT
This sequence comes from Globicephala melas, assembly GCF_963455315.2. Classification (NCBI taxonomy): domain Eukaryota; kingdom Metazoa; phylum Chordata; class Mammalia; order Artiodactyla; family Delphinidae; genus Globicephala; species Globicephala melas. The sequence goes on from NC_083320.1 coordinate 21,055,044, forward strand.
TTTGTCTGCGTTGGGTCTTCGTTGCTGCGTGCAGGTTTCCTTTAGTTGCGGCCAGCGGGGGCTACTCTTCGTTGCGGTGCGAGGGCTTCTCATTGCGGTGGCTTCTCTTATTGTGGAGCACGGGCTCTAAGCACGTGGACTTCAGTAGTTGTGGCGCACAGGCTTTGTGCTCCACGGCATGTGGGATCTTCCAGGACCAGGGGTGGAACCCGTGTCCCCTGTATTGGCAGGTGGATTCTTTTTTTTTTTATTATTTTTATTTTTGGCTGTGTTGGGTCTTCGTTTCTGTGCGAGGGCTTTCTCCAGTTGCGGTGAGCGGGGGCCACTCTTCATCACGGTGTGTGGGCCTCTCACTATCGCGGCCTCTCTTGTTGTGGAGCACAGGCTCCAGACGCGCAGGCTCAGTAGCTGTGGCTCACGGGCCCAGTTGCTCTGCGGCATGTGGGATCTTCCCAGACCAGGGCTCAAACCCGTGTCCCCTGCATTGGCAGGCAGATTCTCAACCACTGCGCCACCAGGGAAGTCCCCCTTGATGAGCCTTTTAGGAGCTCCTAAGCTCCCCAGTTTGGTTGTTTCAATCTATTCCCCCCTCTTTTTCTCTGCCTCTCCTCCATTTCTCTTGCCTCTGGCATTTTTGTCTGAGAGTTAGAGTCAGGGCAAGAAAGGTGATGCTCATGGTGAATAGGGATAGGGTTTTACTCCAGGAGAGGGAGGTGGGACAGGTCATGGGGGAAATTGTTGCAGAGGTGATGGAAAAGGCACCATGACCACATGAACATTCAGACAAACCCATAGTGTACAACCTTGAACTTATATCTGCCTACCCCTTCTCCGGCTCCACACACACTACCGCTCTTACCAACACAGATGTACATTGCCATATACCCTGATCATCCTCTGATCTTTTGTAATGCCTCTTCACCATGGCTTGCACACAGCCCTGCCCTCCTGCAGCTTGCAACTTAATATTTATCATTCCTCCAACAAGCATTCACTGATTGGAGCTATTAAAAATGCAATGGGTAGGGGCTTCCCTGTTGGTGCAGTGGTTGAGAGTCCGCCTGCCGATGCAGGGGACACGGGTTCGTGCCCCGGTCCGGGAAGATCCCACATGCCGCGGAGCGGCTGAGCCCGTGAGCCATGGCCGCTGAGCCTGTGTGTCCGGAGCCTGTGCTCCACAACAGGAGAGGCCACAACAGTGAGAGGCCCGCGTACCGCAAAAAAAAAAAAGCAATGGGTAGACATTATGGATGTGATAGTAAGCTCCTTGTAACTGAGAGGCTGGTGAACGATTAGAAGTGGCACATGTAGCATTCCTACTTGCTGAGTTGGATGGTTTCCATGGAGTCTGTGAATGTTTTCCACACTATCCTACAGTCTAGGACAGACTTAGCTGATGAGGATTTAAAAAGCAAAGACAAAAACAACAGAATAAAAACAAAAATAAATGATATTTACCTTACATAATATACATATCGGAGTAATTCATCCCTTTTGTCAGATGAGGGTTCAGGAAGAAAGAGGAAGGAAAGGGCAACCAACCATAAGAATAATTTTGCTCTCCCCGCTCCCCTCCCACAAGGTTGGGCTGAGGGAAGTCTTGAGCCTTGATTTAATGACCTTTTGCTCTGGGTGATCATGTTCTGAAAAGACATAATTCAGGCCAAGAAAACTTGTAAAAACTCAAGATAGAGATCAGAAAGTTGATTTATAATTACAGTGTAAGACACTCCTTTTCAATACCTAGAGTGCTTATGTCCCCACGTCAAGGGGAGCTTGTTGTAGGATCTTATGTAGCTGAGAAGCTAAACAAAAGATAAGGAGCTTGCTTAGTGACATGGGGGCATGAAGAAGTGAATTAGATACTCTTTAAAAATAATTTGGGTCAAGCAATAGAAATCTACCCTTCTCCACTCTGAGGAGCAAATCTTTCCAGTGCCCTGAGGATTCCCATGGCTACATGTCTCTCCCTCTGCTGCGTTACAGATGCACAACCATAAATTGCTCTGTCTGGATCCTCTGCTTCAGAGCTCCGAGATGGGCATGGAGTTTCCAGTGGTTATTGTGCCACTTCCAGTAGCTCTCTTCATCTGTCCATGGAGTGTGCTCACTTCAGTTACAAAGAGCTCCTGTCCCTATGCCTTTGGCCTAGTTCACTTTCAAGCAATTCCTAGACTCGCGTTGAGTTGTTTTGCATATACAGAGCCTTTATAGAATCTTAAAAAGTCAGACACTGTCAGAGACTGGTAGAGATTATTTAATCCTATGTCCTCCATTTAAACAATGAGAAAACAGAGACCCAGAAAGAGAAAGAGACTTGCCCAGTGGCAAGTAGAGGAGCCAGGACTCAAAGCCAGGCTTTCATCCCAGTGCTTCTTATTCACCTCTTACACCATTAGGGATGCACCCACTCTGGGCACTGGCACTCTCTGGGGCACTAGTGTTGCCCACCGTCTGTAAACTTACCCCCAGCCAAGTGGCCCCGCCATGCTTTTCAGTACCTGGGACAGCGGAGAAAAAACAGGCTCTCTCTACAGAGACCCTGCCAATCTATTGCAGACTCAAGAAAAGTGAGAAAAATCATCCGTTGAAGGGGTGAGCTGATTTGTGCAACCAATTACTTCTTTAAATGGCTGTCCTGCTAATTTCCCAAATATAAATGGTCCAAGTTGGAAGAGATTAGGCACAGGAGACTGGACACCCAGTTGTGATCTGGGGACCAGGTTTGGTGGCAGAAAGGGCTGTTTCCAATAGCCTGTTCTGTCTTCTAAAATCATGCAAACATTCCATCTTCTTCTGGCTCTTTTTCCCAAAGGTCAAGGATTTTCATCTGCTTTTTATATATATATATATATATATATATATATATAAATTTACTTATTTATTTTAATTTATTTTTGGCTGCGTTGGGTCTTCGTTGCTGCACGCGTGCTTTCTCTGTTTGCAGCGAGCGGGGCCTACTCCTCATTGCAGTGTGCGGGCTTCTCATTGTGGTGGCTTCTCTTGTTGCGGAGCACAGGCTCTAGGCGTGCAGGCTCAGTAGTTGTGGCACGCGGGCTCTAGAGCTCAGGCTCAGTAGTTGTGGCACACGGGCTTAGTTGCTCCGCGGCATGTGGGATCTTCCCAGACCAGGGCTTGAACCCTTGTTCCCTGCATCGGCAGGCGGATTCCTAACCACTGCGCCACCAGGGAAGTCGCTAATCTGCTTATTAAGGAGATGAAGTTCTCACCATTTCAGAGAGGATGCTGTGTATTTGTCACTTCCTTTATTCCATTTTCATTCCTATGTCCTGAGCTTAAACCAGAAAGATGTTTTATTTCCCAATGAAGAGATAGGAGGTATGAATAGGGGGAGAGGGCAGTGAGAGTAGAAACTGAGGGGGGTGTGTGTGTGTGTGTGTGTGTGTGTGTGTGTGTCTGCGTGTTGGTTAAAAATTAGAGGCTTGTCCTCATATCTTTATAAATTATAAAATTCCATTTTCAACAGTCTCCTTCAATGCATCCCTCCTCCCATAACTGAAATTGTGATAAACTTTCAAAAAATTTGATAATAAAAACCAAATATACAATAAAACTTTTTAGTAGCTATAAATGATTTTTTTCTTGCTTTACATTTTAAGGTATTAATGTAGCACAGTTTCCTTGAAAATTCTGAATATGTAACAAGCTTTTATCTCACAAAATAGTTTTCTGAAAGCATTGATTTTGCTTGTGTATTTTTTGTTTTTCTGCTTTGCTTTTCACCAACAAGTTCATTATACCACTAGGTCGACAGAGCACGGGTGGGTCAATGAGCAGCTCCACTCCCCCTTCACTAAAAGTAATCATGAAACACATCTATTGAGTCTCTACATTATTCTAAGCCTTTAAATCTGATTATTCTTTCCAACAGTCCTATTAGGTAAGTACTACTATTGCCCTCATTTTAGTGATGAAGAAAGTAAGGTACAGAGAGGTTAAATAACTTGCCCAGTAGTCCCCCAAAACCACACCATGCATCTTTGTGTATGTACACTAACAAACTCACACTGTTTTGTTTTTCATAGTCAGGTCCACTGACCTACACACGTCACCCCATATGTGTGTTCTAGGAATTGCCACGGCAGAAAGAGCACACACATTGCCACCAGAACACGTCTTCCCCCACATGATCACATTAAGTTATTTAATTAAAAATTATTAACATTGCTCTGAAACTACAGTACAGGAATGTTGTGCCATTGCTTCAGACCACACGAATGGACACACGCACACACTCATACTGGGGGGATAAGCTTATATATGGAGGGCTCTCTGAGGTGGGTGATAGTGGTTTCTTGGTTATACAAGTGACAGTAACTATCTAGTGCTTCTCTCATGAAAGTCAGGGGAAGCACAGAGGTGAGGTCTGTGGGCTTGGTGCTCGTGTGCTGACCACCCCCAGTGCACTGTGTGAGAGAGTCCTTGACCCTGGCTGGAGTCCAGCCCTGGAACTGGAGCAGTGGTGCTGCAGCCAGGATGACCCCTGAATGTGGTGGGTCTTTACCGCCATGCACCTCCTCAGGGCCTTTCCCTTGAAGCTTCTCTCACCTGTTTTGGGGGAGAGGACCAACTCTTTTGCGCACCTCCTGCCATGATGCTTTCACAGCCAATTAAAATTCTATTCCATTCCCAGCGAGGGAGTTGGCAGCTTTGGGTCTCCCCAGCAGGATGGACTGGCTGCAATTAATGTCTCTTCTGGAGCCTGATTAGCTAAGGGGAGGCCAGGATACTTATCCTACCCGCAAGGCCACCTTTAAATTAGGAAATGGAGATTCCCCATCTTGTTGCCTCTACTCAGAGTCATCAGTTAATGCAAACGTGCTAACCCTTTCTATTTCACTCTTGGGAGTGGAGTTGGATCAGAGAGCCAGAGATCATCTCTCAACGGCACAGTCCCAGGAATAAAGGGAAGGGGAGACTCCTTGATTCCTTTATACAAATTCCAAATCATTGGAATAAATTGAAAGCCTACTCTCTTAGGCACAGGCTAGGAGTTGGGGATTCAACAGAAGCCACAGGTATAACATTTAGTGTTTCTATGTTGAAGCTTTGAACGTGGATGGTAATGAATAAGAATAATGCATTTAAGAAAAAAGAGAAAGTCAAAATGGTGGAAAAGGAGAAGGAAATTAATACATATGGGAAGTTTGTTATGTGCCGGATATTTTACATTTATTACAGCACGGATCTTACAAAAACTGCATTTTTACAGATGACGGAAAGGCTCAGAGAGGTTAAGAAAATTATCCAAGGTCACAGAGCTAACATGATAAATTGATTGTACAAATAGCCCTAGATCTTTACGCTTCCCTGTAGACACTTCCTTTTGTAATGCCTACTCACACTGACTCTGAAATAGACAGATGACTTGCTTTGGCCAATGGAACATTAGTAAATTTGAGGTAAGCAGAGACTTTAAAAGTTCTTGTGCATCAGGGCTTGCCCTCTCTTGTTGGTGGGAACTCTTCCCCCATCATGTGAACAAGACTGAGCAATCCTACTGGATGCTAAGAAACACATGAGCAGAGGAGGACCAGCCCTCCTAGAATCAGCCAGACTCTAGCCGACTCCAAGATGCATGGGCGAGCCCAGCCAAGGCTCAGCAAACCAGACCAGCAGGGCCCCTCAGCCAACTTACAGCCTCGTGAAAAATAATACATGGTGATATTTTAAGCCATTAACTTTGGGGTACATATGCAAGAGCAGCTTGAACTAACTGATACAGCTAATAAATGGCAGAGTCAGAAGTTGTTTGATCTTAAAGCGTGTGCGTCATCCTTGTCATGAAACTTGTCATGAAAAAATAGGAAAAGGCTGAAATCGTAGCAGGGAAAATACAGGTTCGATTATGATACGTTTTTAACAACCAAGTTGCCCAGTCATACAAGGGTGTGGCATTCTCATATGTAGGAATCTCAAAGAGGAGGGGTGGGCAATCATCCAGGTGCGGGGTCTTAAGAGCGGGGCCCTTCAGACCCAAGAGCCTTAGCCTCGTAGATTGCCATCTCAGAGACTGGGCCACGCTGAGACTCTTGACAAGAATACTCTGAGTCATCCCTATCATCTACCAGCTCCTTGGAGAAGGAATACCCCACAGCACCCAGGCTAAGATTCTGCAGCCTCCAGCTGGCTCGGTGCCCCCTGGTTCTCTTTCATGGCTGAGACTCTCCCCCAAGATTGCCTCGGTTGCAATGCTGCAAATTCCTGACTCAGCCCCAGTCCTGAAGCCACCTCCTGTGCTTTCCCTACGGTGGAAAGAAAGGTAGAGAGGAAGAGACTGCCTGCATTTCTGTGCCTTCCTTCTCAGGGTCATAGTCATGGCACTACTGACAGTTGTTCATGAGAATGTGGAAAAAGGACAAGACCTTAAATAGGGGCCAATAGCAACAGGTACAGACACATTGGAAGAATATGGATGGAAACTGGCTTGTCTTTCTGAAGACCAGTTTGGACTTCAGAATGTATTAAGAGCCTTAACCATGTCCATGCACTCTGAATTAGCAATTCCATTCATTCCTGTCTTCTAAGGAAATAATCATGGATATGATGCACAAAATCATAGATCACCATGAGAAATTTTTCATGACATAGTGTGAAAGGAAAAATACAAGTTAGGGACTTCCCTAGTGGTCCAGTGGTTAAGACTCTGCACTCCCAATGCAGGGGGCCTGGGTCCGATCACTGGTCAGGGAACTAGATCCCGCATGCCACAACTAAAGATCCCCCATGCTGCAACTAAAGATCCCACATGCTGCGGCGAGGATCCTGCATGTGGCGACAAGGATCCTGCGTGCCGCAGCTAAGACCCAGTGCAGCCAAATAAATGAACGAATAAATATTTTTTAAAAAGTATTAAAAAAAAGAAAGAAAAAATACAAGTTAAATACTAGCTGTAAATTATGATCCTGATTTGGGGGAAATTATGTGTGCATGGGGGGGCTATAGTTAAGAGGAAAATTTTGATTTATTATAAATCTCTATATATTTTTAAGATATAGCCTTTTCTGTCTCAGCCTCCAGACATGTGGATCCTTGGCTGTCTTGGACGTAGCAGGGAAACTTAGGAATAGGATTTAAAACTAGAATTTTTCAGTTGAAGGGACCACTGCTGAGGGGAAGATGAATAAAGTTTTAAACAATCATGAAGTATAAGGAGAGAGAGAACATGGACTGGGTTGCCAAATCCCAGAAAAAAAATTGTTTTGAAACAAGTCTTGATTTCTTGCTTAACCACCTTGTCACCTGAAAGAGGTTAAAGGCAAATAAAAGGAAGTAATGTTTTACATACCGCCACTAATTAAATGAAATCAGGCCTAAACACCATGGTGAAGGCTGAGAATCTGGGTAGGTTTGAGGAAGTGTTTCCTAGCGTGTGTGTCTCCTGGGCAGGTGCCGGAGAGCCAGAGCTCGACCAAGGATGCTAAACAGCTCCTAAAGGGAGACGGTGGGCTACAGTCAGCATCCTTTGGAGGGAAGCACTGCTGGTCCATAAATATCCCCCCGTCTTTAAGTGTAGAGGCTTAGGCTGTTCTGTAAGCTTTGGCCTTGTCCTGCATTGGTTTTCATAATATGGATCTGAAAGGGCAGACTGGAAGCACTGGTAAGCACGGGAGACTCTGGGGTCCCCCTCCCCAGCGTTATCTCAAACTGGAGCACCCCATCTGTCAAGGATGGTCCTTGACAGGCAGTCTGACCAGAGGCTGGAGGATGAATGGAGAGAAAGGTCTTTGAAGGCCACGCCCCTTCCCAGCTCCAGAAGTAAGAGATACAGAATTCTTTCAAAGAAAAAGTAAAATTGCCAAGATGACAGAAGCTACAACCACTTGGAGCAGCTTAGCAGAAGCTTGGAGTCAACAGACTGGCATCTATTCACACGCCGCCGTAGTAATTCCAATTCTCCTTAGCAGGCTTATTCCTGACGGGGAACTGGGGCCAAGGCTTCAGGAATAGTACACTTCCTTGAGAGGTGTGAAAAGAACTGGGCTGAACTTTCAGCAGACTCTGGAATGGGTATCGCCTGGGGAGAGGCATCAGTATCGAGGGATGTGGGGCCAACTCTTTGAAGCTCTGAACCCAGAGAGGGAGATGTCTGTCCTTTTTTCCTGTTTCAGTGTTGCCCCACTGCACCACCCTAGAAAAGGCCACTGCCCTCTCTGGGCTTCAGTCTAAATGGAATATAATCTGAACAAAGTTCGTCATGAAGTAGAAATACAAGTCTTATACAGAGAAAGAGTTGAAAAGCATTTCAACGTTTACTGCAGCTTCTTTAAAAAACAGGCAGAGGAAATTATAGGGCAAAAATCTCCTTTCCCCCCTCATACTTCCCTTTCCTTGCTAAGCTGTCTATTACACAGATCATATTAGCCACTCTGCCCTCCTTCCCTGCAGTACCAAGGGCACCGCAAAGCTCTCAGTTGGGCTATGAACACACAAATTCACAGCCTTACCTGAAAGAGGAGTGGTAGTTGTAAACGCTCACAGCTTAAGACCTTTTCTTTACCCCGTATCAGGGGGTAGAGACACATGCGCGTGAGGGAGGAAGATTTGGGGAGGGAGGGGTCTTACGAAACACTGAGACACCTGGGTGGATGGAGAGCTGGGGTAGCTGTTTTATCCTTCCCTCTCCCTGTAATAAGGAGGCAGTTAGCAGGAGGTGATTGAGTAATTGCCCTCACCTTGCCATTGACTTGTACCCTTGGCTTGGCCTGACTTGTGGGAAAGAAAGAGAACACGGTGACCTGGAATCTCTGAAATTTCAGCCTGGTGGCCTGGAAGCTTGGAAACAGGCCCAGCCCACTGCTGTATGCAAATAGTCCAATTCTGGCCAGCAAGGTTTATCAAAGTTATGTTTGCCTATTAAGTCAGGCAAAGGACTGAGGGCAAATCAGCCTTTAATTTTACCTCTTTGGTAACAATGGCGATGGTCATGGTAAGTTGTACAGAAAGATACATGGACAGTATATGGTACATTCAGGTCATTAGAAATACGGATATGATTATGAATAGCCCCAGAACATATGACCTTCTTTCTTTCTGCCAGCCCTTGGGGCACTTGTTTGTTTATTATGCTGATCATGCTTGACTTTACGGAACTGGATGTTATTTAAATTCAATTATTGTAAGGTTAAGTCCTCCTTCCTAGTACCAGTTGAGTAAATTTAGAGGCAGTTAGAGGGAATAGGTACATTTGTCTTATACCAGACATAAGGGAGAAAAGCACTGCAGGAATAAAATAATCATCATGAAAATAGAAAAACGTGGTTCGGAGGGTTTGGTTTGGGTTTTTGTGTTTGTTTTCCATGTCTCTTTTTGTATCCCTTTTTTAGAACTGATGAACAGGAAAGCTGGAAAATTTTCTATGAAGAGGGCGGCAGATAATGTGTGTGTGTGTGTGTGTGTGTGTTTGTGAAAGTAAGCTGCTGGTATGAGAGAACTAGAAATAATTATGCAGTTAATTGAATTCAGTGTAGATAACTAGAGCTCATTAAGACCTTAAATCTTTTTTTTTTTCTACTTAGTAATAGAGTCTTTCATTTTTTAAATCGAATTATCTTGCAACAATTCTCTATTTATTCTACCAGTATTGACACACTGTGGGTCTCCTAAAGCCAGGCTGTGGCCTTGGTGCCATTGAGAGGGGAAGTGAGAAGCTTGGGCCTGGCCTGGCTGGAAATGGACCATGGCTCCATCCAGAAAACAACTTGCTGCCTGTACACGGCCTGACACAACACGCAGAGAATTCAGAACGGCTTGTCTGTATGTAATAGTGGATTCTAGGGCCATGGGGATCTTTGAAGGTCATCATGTCAATCAACCTGCCTCCCAGAGAGAAGCGGGAAGCTTGCTTTATCACCCTCCTGGACAGCAGGAGCCACACCCCCTCCTGTTTATCTACCACAACCTTTGCTGGTAAGAACATCCTCACGTCCTCATGATAGGTCATCTTTCTTTTTTATTTTCTTTATTTTTTTTGGCGGGGGGGGTTCGCGGACCTCTCACTGCCGTGGCCTCTCCCGTTGCAGAGCACAGGCTCCAGACGCGCAGGCTCAGTGGCCATGGCTCACGGGCCCAGCCACTCCGCGGCACGTGGGATCTTCCCGGACCGGGGCACGAACCCGTGTCCCCTGCATCGGCAGGCGGACTCTCAACCACTGCGCCACCAGGGAAGCCCGATAGGTCACCTTTCTTGATCCCGATTCCAGGGTACATTGACCTTTGTCCCGTCTGTGGAATCAAGAAATCACTGCCTGGTGTCCTGCAGGAAGAAGACACTGAAAGCTTCTAGGTTTTCCTTCTGTTCACTGACCCCATCTGTGTTCCCCGTTTGTCTCCTCCCTCCCAGCTTTGTTCCCCCAACCCAGATCACAGCTACACAAATAGTTGGTCGATATCATGGACCAGTTTGGTGGTGCCCATAAAGTTGGGAGGATGTGTTATTGAGAAGCCTTCCTGTTAGCTGGTCCCCCGGAATATGTGGAGTCCCGGGAGTGGTACCAGACAGTTCTCTGCTTTCCTTGTCAACCATCTTTCCTTATAGAGACTACCTAGCATGGGCACTGAGGAGTCTCGACTCTCCTTGGCATTCCTCCTAAGGCTCCTCCACAATCTCAGTGAACTTTCCTATTCCTGTGCCCATTCCTCCCACTCCAATATGCACAGGTTCCCCTCCACTCAAGAGGGGAAATTCTAGGGGCTTCCCTGGTGGCACAGTGGTTGAGAGTCCGCCTGCCGATGCAGGGGACACGGGGTCGTGCCCCGGTCCGGGAGGATCCCACATGCCGCGGAGCGGCTGGTCCCGTGAACCATGGCCGCTGGGCCTGCGCGTCTGGAGCCTGTGCTCTGCAACGGGAGGGGCCACAACAGTGAGAGGCCCGCGTACCGTAAAAAAAAAAAAAAAAAAAAAAAAAAGAGGGGAAACTCTGATTTTTAAGGCGTTAGGTCCTCTGAGTCTTCACAGTGGAGCATCTACAAGGCAAGTGAAACTTTCCTTATTAATACAGGCCACATCTCAGAGAAAACTTTAATGCATTCCTATGCTTATAAAAATCTGTCTCCTTTTTTTTTTTTTTTTTAATTTGGCTACGCCACGCTGCTGGCAGGATCTTAGTTCCCTAACCAGGGATTGAACCTGAGCCCTTGGCAGTGAAAGCACTGAGTCCTAACCACTGGACCGCCAGGGAACTCCCCCAAATCACTGACTCTTAATTTTGACTTAACAAGTGTCTCCCCCCAGCCAAGGGTGGGAGTGAGAGGGGGAGTTAGAACCACTCTGTCCCCACCGTAGCCACCACATCAGTTAATACCCGGTGAACACTGCCTGGAATTGGGTTCGGAGGAGAGGGGCAAAGGGGAAAAGCGTTTCTGCCATTGCATTCATACATGAGCAGGGATTCAGCAAGGCCATCTCTCTTTGTCAGGGCTGGAAAGGTAAGGATCTGATGAACAAGGCTGCTGGCGATGGGAGAAGGGATGGGAGGCAGGGGTCACGGGAGTGGGCAGAGATGCTGTGGGTGTGGGCAGCCCGATGGACAGAATTGGTTTCAGAGCCTCACCCTGCCTTTCTCTTGAGCAGGTAACAACCTCTCTGAGTGGGTGCGCTCATAGAGTAAAGCAGAAGTAATTGTTAGCCTCATTCAGTTATTGAGGTAGTAGATGATATAACGTCTATAAAAGCACTTTGTTAGAACCGTGAGATGTTTATAACATTAAGATTATTAATAAGAAGGGAATCTTATTCAAAGGAGAGAGAAAGGAAGGAAAGTAATTGATCGGTGTTTGAAGTAGGTGAGAAGGTGGCCTTAGAGACAAGGAGATCAGCCATAACCTCTGTCATAACCCTTTCCATGTTCGTCTGGCATCTACTGAGACCTTATTGCGTGCCAGGCAGGGTGGCACACCCTTATAATATAAGCTTTCATATTATAGAATTTCTTACAGACTAGCTTATGTAACAGTTACTTTGCTTATCTGTCCTAACCTGTGTTGTACCAACGCCTTTCTATGATGTACTTAAACAGGTGAATTCTCCTTACACAAGGGTAAGAAACCTGAAGCTCCAACCCAGAAATATAAAATTCTTTTGTTTCAGCAGACTTAATACCAGAAATAGTATTTCTGGTATTAAAACTCTCCCAGATGACTGTTTTATGCCAGTTCTCAGACCCCCAACACCCCCTCCATCACCTTCACTCTCAGTCCATGGCTTTGCTTAATCTAGCAAATGGAAGAAAGAGAAAGAAAACTTGCCAAATCCACGGTTAATTCTCAGTTCTTATCCAGCTGGACCCAACAGCAGCTTCTGACAGGGCTCCCTGTTTCCTGAAAGGCTTTGTCTTCTTCTTTGGCTTTTGGAACATCACATTCTCTTCTCAGCCCACTGACCTTCCCTCTCAGGTTCTTCTGGTTCTTTCCCATCTCCTAAGCTCCGACATCTTGGCATCCTCCAGGAAACATCCCTCATATCCCTCCCTTTTCCCACCTGCACTCACTCCTGGGCTCATGGCTTGAAACACCATTTGTATGCCAGTGACTCTCAAATGTATATCTTGAGCCTGGAACTCTCCCCTAAAGCCCAGACAAATATATATTGCCATCCCAATTTCATGTCTTCCCTTGGACATTTAACAGGCATCTCAAAATTTACACATCTCCAAATGAGCTCCCAATCTACCCTCCAAAACCTGCCCCCCACCTCAGTCTTCCCCATCTCAACTGAAGGCAACACTCCAGGCTTCTCACTGCTCAGACCTTCATCATCCTTGACTTTTCTCCTCTCATCCACCACACCCAATCCATCAGCAAATCTTAATATCTGTATCTTCAAAAATATACCCAGAAACTTCCTCAGAACTTCCATTGCTATCTTCAAAAGTATATCCAGAAGTTTCTCAGAACTTCCATTGCTACCCTACTCGTCCAAAACACCATCACCGCTCACCTGGATTACAGCCTCCTGGCTCCCTACTTGGATCGTAGTTCCTCCTGGTCTATTTTCAATACAGTAGCCAGAAGCATCCTGTCACACGTGGTCAGATCACGTCACTCTCCTCTGCTCGAAACAAGCTCATGATTTCCCATTTCCTTCACAAAAAATGCCAAGTCATTAAAATGGCCCACAAGCCTTGTCTGACTTGTCCCCCATTCTTGATCCCCATTATATCTCTGACCTCATGTCCTAATCGCTGTCCTTCCATTCACTCTAGCCCAGACGCACCAGCCTCTTTGGTGCTAGGTATGCTTCTGCCTCAGGACATTTGCACTTGATGTTCTCTCTGCCCAGAGCCCCATAGACCTGCATGGCTTGCTCCTTATCATCCTCAGGTCTTCACTCAAATGTCCCCATTTTTAGAATTTCAACTTGTCCCCTCCCTGGTATTCCATTTTCCTTTTCCCTGCTTTTTTTTTTTTGGCTGTGTTGGGCCTTCGTTTCTGTGCGAGGGCTTTCTCTAGTTGTGGCAAGCAGGGGCCACTCTTCGTCGCGGTGCGCGGGCCTCTCACTATTGCGGCCTTTCTGGTTGCGGAGCACAGGCTCCAGATGCGCAGGTTCAGTAGTTGTGGCTCACAGGCCTAGTTGCTCTGCAGCATGTGGGATCTTCCCAGACCAGGGCTCGAACCCATGTCCCCTGCATTGGCAGGCAGATTCTCAACCACTGCGCCACCAGGGAAGCCCTTCCCTGCTTATTTTTCTCCATAGCACATAACAACATCTCAGGTACTTATAGTTTACTTGTTTATCGTCTTAAAACGTCTGTCCCTCTTGACTAGAGAATTTTGATTAGTAGCATTCACTGCTGTAGCCCTGTCACCTAGAAGAGAACTTGGAACATACTAGATGTATATTTGATGAATAAACGAATGATTGAATGAGGCCCAGAGAGGTTAAGCAACTTGCCCAGGATCACACAGATTATAAGAGCCTGGGTATATCCGAATCTGTGTGGGATTAGGGTCCAAGCTCTTAACCACCATGTTAGTCTCAATAAAGGGAAATGTCCCTAAACTGCACCCCAAGGCTACTGTTTCCTTTGTTCTGAACTCCCAGAGCTGCAAACTACAGCAGGACTGGGACTGTCTTTTCTTCACTAGACTATTTTTTTCTTTCTGCTCAGTGGCAAGGATGCCTGGTGCCCATGTGGGTGGAAGGCGAAGTCTTTGGCTTACCTGACACTGCCATGGCAACTAGGTAACCTAAGGACTCCAGAAGCAAGTCCTTTCAGACTGAGGGGAGAAGAATTGAAGCAAGGCAGAAATACACAGAAAGAAATCTGTGAATGGAGACATGACTGGAGTCTCGCGCCTGCAGCTTGCTGTGTTACTTGGCAGCAAGGAAAATCCATCCTGTTCTCTTCCCCACACACCAGCTCAGCCACAGCCACGGGCTATGGATAACCTCGTCCTGCCTCTAGCATGACCCCACTTAACCCATCCAAGCGGCCTCCTGTTCAGCCTCCCCAGGGAAAGAGGGCCCCCAAACACTCTCAGTGATCCCTGGTAACACAGAGGACAGTCCTGGGCCAGAAGGGAGACCTGTGTTCCGACCCCTTACCCAACTCACCAGGGTGGACTCTCTTAGGCATTTCTTTTATCTCAACCTCCCTCTAGGCTTAGTTGACCCTTTACTTAAGGCATGGCTCCCGTCTTACCTATTTGATCATCGGAGCATAGGTTAGAGTTGTAGTAGAAAAAACTGTGAAACAAAAGTCCTTATGGAAAGGCGAGTTAGAATTGGAATATTTTCACAAGAGGACTTACTTGGGCCAGGCTCTGTGTCCAGCACTTTGCATGCATGATCTCACTCCATTCTTACAGACAGGCTTTGAGGAGGTAAGAGTTGCCTGCAACGGAAAGATGAAGAAACAGAGCCTCACAGAGGTTAAGAGACTTGCCCAAGTTTGCACAGCCAGTAAGAGCTGAAGAGGCATTTAAACCTAAGGACTTGGTCTCCCCAAACCATGCTCTTCACCCGTCCCTTACACTGTGTCCCATGGGGGCCCGGTGATTAGAGAAGATCCTTCTTTCTTGCCTTAGTCATTCCCAGGGTCGTCTCTGGGCCCCAAAGCTCCAAGCTGTTCATTGAGGAAGTGTCTGGTGCCCTTGGCATTTAATGAGCTGTTCTGTGCTGTGGAGTTTACTGAACACTGCAGACAAGTCCGTAATAATCCTCCAGCGCAAAGGCTGGACCCTCAGGAGCTGGGCCACAGGGCCTGTCCTCTGCCTTACCCTGGTGCCTGTCCAGCCAGTAAGTGCACCTTTATTGTGCGGCTATGCCGTGCCCAGTGCTGTGGGTTATGCAGGAGCACCCCAAATCCCAGAGGAAACAGCTGAAGACTGATTAAGGGCCAAACTGTGGGTGGTGACGCAGGGAGAGAAGATGGGTCTGTAGCTGGCAGTCATGGGAGACTTGGCGGAAGGGCTGGAGCTGGACCACAGAAGAGACCCATGGGCACAGGTGTGGGTTCAGAGTCTGATGTCAGAAAGACCCGGCTTTACATTCGGGCCATGCCACTGGTTGGCTGAGTGACCACGTTTTTAAAAAAATAAATTTATTTTATTTACTTATTTTTGGCTGTGTTGGCTCTTTTCTGCTGTGTGCAGGCTTTCTCTAGTTGCAGCGGGCGGGGGCTACTCTTCTTTGCGGTGTGCAGGCTTCTCATTGTGGTTGGCTTCTCTTGTTGCGGAGCACGGGCTCTAGGCGCGCGGGCTTCAGTAGTTGTGGCGCATGGGTTTAGCTGCTCCGCGGCATGTGGCATCTTCCCGGACCAGGACTCCAACCCGTGTCCCCTGCATCGGCAGGCAGATTCTTAACCACTGTGCCACCAGGGAAGCCCCTGGCTGAGTAACCTTGAGTTGGTCATTTAACCTTTTCAATAGGCGTCTCTGTTATACTGAGAGATGTTTATCACCTCAATTTCCACGTTCCACCATTTTAACTTTTAATAGAGTTTACTGCAAAGAACACCTTCCTTCAGTCTAACCTGAACCTGTCTGGCTATTGGCTCATTTCCATTTTTCCTTTCTTGAAGAAGCACAGGTTGACCAGTCAAAGATGGTACAGTGTCCAGGTTCAGACCTCTTAGAAGTCCTAAACACAAAAAAGATTATGGCCCTCCACCCCAATGTACATGAAAATATGCTAAATCGTAAGGTAAAAAGCTTACGTGAACGCCAAGGTTAAAAGAGCTTCTCTGCAGGTTCTCCTATCTAAAATCCTGGATTGCTTCCTTCATCGAAGGTAAACTTTTCTAACAGCTTTGGTGTCCTTGCTTTCTAATATTCGTGGCACCAAGAAAGCAAGTCCCCGTCCTGCCTTTTGGGTTGACTGGTGCCAAGGGAGAGCGTGGGGGACCGGGAGCTCCAGGGGAAACAGCATACCTTTGGCCTCTCGGCCTGTGGCCAGGCACTGGGACCAGGCCAGGTCATGCTGCCTCCTTCTCTAGATAACTCGGGGGCTCCAGTGATGGTCCCACATCCACAGCCACGATGGAGAGCCCAGGTCTTGTCATCAGTTATGCCTGGCCAGCGGCTCTTCCTCCCTTGTCTCGTGGCTGCCGTTTGGAAAGCGAGGAGAACGGCCTTTGCTGTTGTTTGGCACTGTTGCCAGGGACCGGAAGTAATGTCTCTTACTTGATTGGCAATTTGACATGGCTGCTTAACAACCCGATTAATCAAACCCAGCTCATCCTTTAGAATGAACGAGCCTAAGAGATACTTCCATGAATAACGAGGGCTTTTGCCTCTCCCTCAGCACCTCTCCCCAACCTCCCCCTCCTATTTTTTTCTCAGAACCACACAGCAGCTTCTCAATACCAAGGGCCTCAATGGCTGTGGTGAGTGCCCAGCAATGTGGGCATCTCCTGCCTGTTCTACTTCTCTCCCTGGAGCCACCACTGCCCACCTGGAGCCAGAGGCTGGCCGTGTCCTAGAGGAGCAAAACCTCTTATTCATCAAACAGCTGTGTGTGCACTGCACTGTTAAAGTTGGATGGAGTGTGGGATTTCCCTGGCGGTCCAGTGGTTAAGACTCTGTGCTTCCACTGCAGGGGGCGCAGGTTCGATCTCTGGTCGGGGAATTCGGACCCCACATGCCATGGGACATGGCCACAAAAAAAAAAAGTAGGATGGATTGTCTAATTGTTTCAGGCACTGTACTAAGTGCTAAGGGTGCAAAGATGGATATAAGATACAATTGCTTCTGTGAAGGGTCACACTGTAGTGACCCAGAGACACACGGGGGAAGTGCTCTCACAGCGGGTATAGGAAGGCTCCAGGCTTTCAGCCACAGTGAGGGGGCCTGTTAACACTGGAGGATCAGAGTGGGGAAACAGGGAGGACTTTATGGGGATGAGGCACCCTGAGCATATCTGCCACCATGTTCCTTCATTGTACATATATACAGGGAGTGCTGGGCACTGAGTGGGGTGCTGGGGTCCCAAGGTCAACAAGATGGACATGGTTCCCATTCTTATGGAGTGGGCAGTCTCATCCCCGCTCCTCAGGGCCAGGCAGGAAACCTGAGCAGACACCTGACTTATGTTTTCACTCACTCAAACACAAAGGTTGTTGAGGACCTGCTGAGAGTAAGCTAGGCGCTGGGGGAATGGGGTGCAAAGATGAATGACCCCCACCATACCTGCCTTCCAGGCTTCCTCTGGGAGGTAGACAGGCATATGCAGAGAGCCTCATAAGGTTGTGCTGATAAGGCCCTCAGCGATCAAGGCATTGCACTCAACCTAGAGAAATCAGGGATGACTCCCTGTAGGAGGTGGCTTTGGAACCATCATGAAGACAGAGAAGCAGTTTGACAGGTATACCAGGTGCCAAAGGACACTCTAGAACACATCCAGGCCAAGGGGCAGTCTTTGAATGATAGAAATTGAAGTGAAAGATGATTCCAAGCATCTTGGGAGAAAATGGCTGGTTCTACAGTTTACAGCCAAGAGCATGA
Source organism: Globicephala melas (assembly GCF_963455315.2). Taxonomy (NCBI): domain Eukaryota; kingdom Metazoa; phylum Chordata; class Mammalia; order Artiodactyla; family Delphinidae; genus Globicephala; species Globicephala melas. The sequence goes on from NC_083320.1 coordinate 21,073,008, forward strand.
TTAAATATACAAATGAAGCTCTGTAACCCATAGGTCAGGAGCTCCTGTGCCTGTTTATTCAAAGTTGGGAACAAGATGTGGTTTCCTGAATAGTGAAATCCCCAAACTAACAGAGACATGGCTTAAGTGGCCGTATCTCAAATACATCAGCGTGGGGAGTAGGGAACGGGGCTGTGCATGGCAGCTCCTGGGTCCTTTGATAGGAGTGAGGCAGAAGACATTTTCCCAAAATAGATGAGTTGGGGGAGGGAGGGCATAGGAAGTAAGGAAGGGGGAGGCCATGGGATAGGTCAGAAGGGAGCACAGGGTGGGGAGTTGGGTGGGCCCCACTTCTGAAGTCCCTGAGAAGGTATATGAAGGCATTGGGTGGACAGGAGTCAGCAAGAAGAAATGATAGACCCTGAGTGAGGAGGGAGAAAACGAACACACAGGGGGAGAGAGGGGAAAGGGAGGAGAGAGGAGAGAAGAGGAGTCAGCGAGGGAGGCTCAAGGAGGTCCTCTGGGGCTGCAGCATCAGGCCCAGCAGGAAGCAGACGCAGGCTTCAGTCATGGTCATGTGACGTGTGATCGCGGGGTGCTCTGGAAACTGAACTCAGCTCTGCGGTCCACTCACAAGGGGCTTCAAAACCAGCCACCGCCTTTGCCTCCCTGCTTCGAGGCCTGCGCCAGACTGGGCTTCCCAGTCACTCCCAACCCGGCCCGAGGGACGTGCCCGGAGGGCCCCAGGCCTTCCGAGAGGGCATCTGCCCAGCCTCCTAGGTCCCCAGGATTCAGGCCTGCCTGCTGTTTTTGTCACTCTGGGACCAGGGGCAAGAGGCTTCACAGAGCGGACCTGGGTCTCTACGGGCCGTCCTTCAGAAGAGTGCGAAAGCTCAGGACCGGAGCTCCGGACTCAGGCAAAATGATCCTCACGATACACCGTATTCAAAACGCGGATTCGCTGTTGACATTTGACTGTGGGCATGTTTTACGTTGAAAAGTGCCACCTAGATTCCCACATGTACAGCCGGTAATGGCTGTCCCTGCAACTGGGGTCTGGGCCCTCCGATCCGTCCTAATCTCCACCAGCTGGCTTCTGTCACTTGTGTCGCCTGTCTGGCCCTGAGAGCATTTGAGTTTGAGACCCCTGGCTGAGCCTTTAAAGAGAAGCCTGTCTAGGCTGACACCCCCTTTGGATGGCAGAGGGCTTCCACAGAAAGCCCCCGACTCATTTCCGCAGAAATCCTGGGACTTGGGCAGTACCGAGTAGGAGCCGGGGGCTCAGAATCGTTAGCTGACTTCACGGAAGCTGGGGATCTGGAGGCCAGGCCTCCGCGCTAGTGTCTGGGGCCTCCCAACTAAGCCTGTGGTCTGGCCTGCCCCGAGACGGGGAGGGCCGGGGGGCAAACCAGCACTCAGGAGGCCAGACCCCCAACGCCACCCCCCAGACGGCGGGGCTCGGGCCTCACCACCCTCCGCCTCTCTCCCTGCAGGGGGAGCTGCTGAGCCCGTGCCGCTGCGACGGCTCGGTCAAGTGCACGCACCAGCCTTGCCTCATCAAGTGGATCAGCGAGCGGGGCTGCTGGAGCTGCGAGCTGTGCTACTACAAGTACCACGTCATCGCCATCAGCACAAAGAACCCTCTGCAGGTACAACCGGGGGCTGCCCGCTGGGACGCTGGGGCTCCGGCCCGGGCTTTCCCACACCCCCTGCTTTTCGGCGGGAGGACGACTTCACCTTAGAGTCTGGGCGGTTTGGAGAAAAAGAACGAGATGGGCCAGGTGGGCGAGACGGCAGATGGCAACCGGGCAGGAGGGGGTGAAAGAATTTTTGTGTTTTCTCTTAAGGCTCAGCCAGAAGAGGAGAAAGGGATTGGGGCCAAGAGAGAGAAATAGATATAGAGGGAAAGAAATGTGGAGAATCAGATGGGAGAGAGAGAATAAGTGAGCTAATGGATGACTGAATGAATGGATGAAATCAGAAAGATAAGGAAAAGGAATAGGAAGAAAAGAGGGGAGGAAGGGAAGGAGGGAGGAAAAAACAAGGAAGAGCAGAGGACAGACGAGTGCAGGAGGGGAAAAAGGTAGGGTGGGAGGGTGAGGAGAAAGACAGTGGTAAAGCTACGGGCGGAAAAGAAGAAACAGAGAGAGAGGAGACTCAGTGGTACTTCCCAAACTTGAATGTGTCCTTCACCTGGAACCTGGTCAAAACACAGACTGTGATTCAGGCACGTGGGGTGGGGCCTGAGATCCCGTGTTTCTAACAAGCTATCGAATGATGCGGATGTGGCTGGCCCACAGACCATCCTTCCTGTGATAAGGGATTAGAGAAAAATGGAGACGAGACAGGAGAGGGAAGCAGAGGAAAAGAGAAGAGGGGGCAAGGAAGAAAGAAATGGGAGAGACTCTGAAGAGTTGTCTGTGAAGGGCCAGGGCAGGGAGGGCAGGGCTCGGGTGGGCTCTGCGAAACAAATTCACACAGGGCTGGACCCATCAGAACTAAGGGCTCCCCCACCGTCCTCCCCGAACCCTGCCGCCCTGCCCGGATACATCCATCACCCCCAAGCAGCTGGCAGGCCCTGCACCATGTCGTAAATCCTCCGAATCACACAGCTCCCCCCGCGAGGCACAGAGAGAGAGGGCGCTTTGCTTCTGAAAATACCTCCACAAACGCACGGTCAGCCAGTTAAGCTGCACATAATCAATGAACCGGCGCGCTAGTGAGGGCGGGAACTCAGCAGCTTGGCAGCCGTTGTCTCTCTCCTCCTCTCCGAGGGGGTGGGAGGGAGTCAATCCTGCAGCCCCAGGAGGGCGAGCGCTCTGGGGGTGATGGTGGCATGGGATCTTTGCGTGAAGGGCAGCTGGAAACACCTGGCGTTGCGGTGTCCGCACGTGCGGGCCAGCGGGGAGGCTTATTTCCGAAAGGAGGCATTAGAGCCCCCAGGCACCTCGGCCATCCTGACAGTGTACCAAGGGGTCAGAATAAGAAGTGCTTCTCCCTGCGCTGGTTCCATCTTTAGCCGTTCATTCCAAAATCTTGAAGTGTCTTAAAATAGCAGTGCCGTGAGGCAGCTGACTCCACGCCCTGGAGTGCGTTAACTCTTCCCTTCCTTCTCAGCTGATTCAAACCTTGGAAAAGGGTCAGAGTCCAAACCCACAAACTCACCCCCAAGTGCCCCCTTGGCCCCGCCCTTGGCTCATAAACAGGAATCAGCCCTCGACACAAAAAATGAAGAACCATTTAGGGATAACTTTTTCCTGGGGGTAAAGAAAAGATAAGAAAAGGTCATTCTAATCTCATAAGTGCGGTAAGCAGATGGCAGTATTGACAAATTTGATCTATGGCTTTATTCTTAAGTTACTACCGTGCCTTTAACTATGGGTTTTTAGTCACTGGAGACTCTCTGATTCTGTTACTTCTGGATTGGGAGCGGACCATTGCATTCAATGGTGTGTGCTCAGTAAATGCCATTTCACTTTTCCAGATAGTACCGGAAGAAGGATGTAGTCCGGACTGGCAGCAGTGTTGTGTGATTGTGGCCCAGATTGTCCCAATTGCATGTCCTGGGCTCGGGCTCAGCCAGGTGTGAGACGGCTGCTTGCTCAGCCGTGGCGGGGCAACTTCTGCTCTCCCAGGCGAGCCCGACCATCTGTGGTACAGGATGGAGCAGGCAGGCCCTACCACGAGCGAGCAGAGCAATGGATGGGGTGCCGGAGCGACCTCTGCCGTCAGAGTAGGAACGTTTCTTCCAGGTCTCAGATCTCTCACCTCTTGGTTCATGCCCCATACGATGCTGTGAGAAACCGTGGACAAGACAGCACGTTATCTCGGTGACCCTCCGCAAGCTCTGTTTCTAGAAAGAGCCCCTGAGAAAGGAGGCGTTTCAGGGCAGCCTTGTGGCCTCAAGGCTCTGTGGCTGCTTCTCATCCTCTTTGCTACGCCTGAACTGCCATCATATTAATGAACATTTAGTTAGTGCTAACTGGGGACCAGTCAATGTTCTAGGTATTCCCATACATTATCACATTTAATACTGAAAACAACCCAATGCACTATTATTATTCCCAGTTTACAGATGAGACAGTAGAGGCACAGAGGGGTCAGCAGTTTGTCCAAGGTCACCCTGGTGGAGCAGGGTTACATCCAAGGGGTCTGACTTCTGAGTCTGGCCCTTAACCTCTATCCTGCAGTGCCCAGCACGGAGTTTGCTAAGTACAGTTATAAGTAGGCCCACCCTGACATGCATAGCTGTACTTTTGCTGAAACATAATGAAGAACAGAAATGATGGCAGCGTGTACCCTTCAGAGCACTGATTAATTTCACTTAACCATCACAATACTCTAGGAAGCAGGAGGTACCAACTATCTCCACTTTTTGGAAGTCTTGATGATTTTTTTTTAAATATATATTTTTTTGTAAATGTATTTATTTATTTATTTACTTTTGGCTGTGTTGGGTCTTCGTTGCCGCGTGGGCTTTCTCTAGTTGTGGTGAGCCGGGGCCCCTCCTCATTGTGGTACATGGGCTTCTCATTGTGGTGGCTTCTCTTGGTGCAGAGCACAGGGCCTAGGTGCACGGGCTTCAGCCGTTGCAGCACACGGGCTCAGCAGTTGTGGCTTGCGGGCTCCAGAGCACAGGCTCAGTAGTTGTGGTGCATGGGCTTAGTTGCTCCGTGGCCTGTAGGATCTTCCCGGACCAGGGCTCGAACCCGTGTCCCCTGCATTGGCAGGTGGATTCCCAACCACTGCACCACGAGGGAAGTCCCCTTGATGATTTATTAACTTCTCCCAGGTCACAGTCCACAAGCTGGAGAAGAGCTGGGTTAGGATTTGGTCGCCTGGCCCTTGCTCACTTCCCCGTCCTGTTATAAGGAAGGAATCATCCCGTCTTCATGCGCTTTCCTCTTTGTCTCTCCATTTGCTGCACAGCAGGGCACGGAGAAATCTCAGGACACTGCGATCGGGATCTCGCTGGGGACGAAGCTCTGGGTGTCTGGCGGTGGCACAGCCTGGTGGCACAGCCTGGTGCCTCTGGAGCCCTTCTCCCCTTCCCAGCCTCCCTGGGAGATTGCAGAGCTCTCCTGTCCTCTGCTTTCTCCTTGCAGCTCTGTGGAGCCTCCCATCGGACAGACAGGAGGAGAGCCTTGTGCATATCACCCCGTCCTGTTCTTTCTTCTTCCTGCTTCAAATTGTAGTCGGGAGCGCTGTTTCGTTTCCTCAGGTGGCTTAGGGGCTGGTAGGAAGGGGCTTTAGGGATTAAGGGGAGCTTCCTGTGCCTCTCCATTTGGGGTTTGTGAAATCTGGAGCAGAAAGGGAGGGTATTGATGTCACAGTGGTGGAAACAAAAAGCTCAGTCAGGAGGCAGGCTCTGGAAGAAGCATTTGTCCTCTAAGAGAGGAGCCTGTCGGATCAGGCCATCTTCTGGAAAATGCCTTTGTTATGTGTAACCCTAGGCTGGAGAGTGGAAAATGTAAAGGCCCAATTACCTGTGATGGGATGCGATCTGTATAATTAAGTGCAAAGGCTAATGTCCTACATCTAGACTAGCAAGCAAAATGTTTTCCAGTAGTTACAGTTCCTTAGGGGCGTCTGGTCAGTCCTGGCTGGAGCCAGAATCAGTGCTTCCATCCAGGCCATTTAATGTGCAGGGAAGGCTCACTGTTGGCAGAAGGAAGGTTGTCTGCCTTTCCTTGAGAGTTCTGAAATGCCTCCTGAAATGTCTCCTGAAATGCCTTCTGGGGATGCTCTCTGCAGGGCATTATGCAAACTGCTACAGTCAGGAGATAGTCCTTCCCTCCACCTTCCCAAACCAGATCCTGTCACTTCCCTTCTTAAAACTGTTCAAGAGGGCTTCCTTGGTGGCGCAGTGGTTAAGGGTCCGTCTGCAAATGCAGAGGACACGGGTCCGTGCCCCGGTCCGGGAAGATCCCACATGCCGCGGAGCGGCTGGGCCCGTGGGCCATGGCCGCTGAGCCTGCGCGTCTGGAGCCTGTGCTCCGCAACGGGAGAGGCCACAACAGTGAGAGGCCCACTTACCGCAAAAAAAAAACTGTTCAAGAGCATCATGTTTACTCTTATGATAAAGTCAAAAATCTGTGCATGTTCTTCAAGCTCCCACGTGGTCTTCCCTTCTTACTTTCCCAGTCGTCTCACCCCATACTCCCTGCTCTCTGCTCCCCGCCTCTCTGGTCTTCTTCCAGGTTTTCATGTTCACCATGCTTTCTGCTGTCACAGGGCCTTTGCACATGCTCTTCCCTCTGCGGAGCATGCCTCCCTCCTCTCTTTGCCCAGTAAATTCCCAGTCAACTCATTGCTTCCTGTGGGAAGTGAAACCCCCTATTGTAGGCTCTCACATGCCATGTACCTCCCTTTCTTACTCCAGATGAATTGCTGTAGTAAATAATTCTTTGGTTGTCTGTGTTCCCTAGATGAAAAGCCCTGTGAAGGCAGAAGTCTTGTATGTTTTTGCTTACTGCCTTGTCTTCAGCACCTAGCAGGATGCCTGGCACAGAGAGAATACCCAGTACATATTTGCTGAGCAACAGTATGAATAAATTCCAAACCAAAATCCAACTCATGGCTCATCTAGGCCTATGCTACCTGGGCCAGCCATTGACTCATAGAATTTTGGAGTAGAAACCCACCCACACCCTAGCCTTCAACCCATCCATCAATACTGCTATTAGCATAGTGCTTTTTTCTGTTTAAAAAAACCCCCGAAATCTCAGTGTTCATATACGGTCAGTAAATTATACTGTTTTTCTTACCTCTCCCCCACATCCTGTGTCCTGTCTTTGTCTGTTGAATTGGGAATCTCTAGCATGTATATTAAATGACATGCCAAGTGGTGTTGTAGAAAACAAGTGAAAAAAATAATAACAATAAAAATGTCCTGTGCCCTCTCAGCACCTGTTAGTGAGAAAATAATGTGCTGCTCAGAAAAGAATATCCTGGGGACCCGGAACACCACCCACACTCTGCATTTCCACTTTTTCTTCCCATTTTTCTGTCTGTATCCTCATCAACCACAAAGGCCTTCCTTCCCAGCCATGCCCGCCCAGAACCCCCTCCCTGTAAAGGCTTCCGATCATCTAGTGTGATACAGGTTTCCTCCACATCAAAAGCAGTGTCAGCCTCAGGAACTTGCAAATATAGCCATCGCATTACAAGTTGGAAAGCCCAGGTTTAAATCCAGAGGCGAGAGGTTGGGGCAGCAGAAGGAGGACGGATGGGAATGGGATGGACGTGGGGTGAGGGCATCCAAGCAACCGCTAACCCGCCGTTCTCTTCTCTGCAGTGGCAGGCCATCTCTCTGACAGTCATTGAGAAGGTTCAGATCGCAGCTGCCATCCTGGGTTCCCTCTTCCTCATCGCCAGTATCTCTTGGCTCATCTGGTCGACCTTCAGCCCCTCAGCAAAATGGCAGCGCCAAGACCTCCTCTTCCAGATCTGCTACGGGATGTATGGATTCATGGATGTGGTGTGCATAGGTGGGTCTGGGGCTGGTCTCTACCGGAAATGGGGAGCTGCATACTGATGAGTTACACATATCCCTCAGGGTCCCTCCCCCTTGAAGGTCAAAGCAGAGAGGGCACCAGGCTTGAGACCTGTGAGCTCGGGAGGGGCCAGAGGCTTAGATTTGAGGGGTGAGTAGAGAGTAGGAGGAAGCAGAGCAAAGGAGGAAGATCTAAGTGATTCCCAAGCAAATCTGCCCTTCCCAGTTGAATATAAGAATAAGGAACCTTGTCCTAAAAATATCTGAGAAAGGTAGGTTGGTCAGTCTACCTGCCTCAAGCAAGTTGTGGAAGGCCTCTTATCTGTTGTGTGCACCACCGTTGCCAAGTCATGACAAAGGATGCCTGTACATTTAATTCCGTTCTCTTCACAGCAAAACGCCCAGAAACAGCCATGACGATACCTGCTCCCTTCATTTCCCAGCTTTCTTTAAGCCTATTAATGCCCAAGCTTTCTCTAGCCTAGTGGTTTGCAAAGTGTATATAGTCCTGGGGTTCCACACACAACTTCAGGAGCCACTGTTAGGACTGGAGAATGAAATGCTATACAGACAGGCTCTGAAACTTCACCCCTGCCTCACCCTGAGCTTCTGCACTTTCATCTGTTTATATATGTGTCTGTTCCAGGTAAGGTTTTGTTTTAAAACCTTCAGTGTTTTAGCAAAAGGTTGGAAACCCACCACTGCCGTTCCTGCTTGTTTCCTTATGCCTTTCCCAAATGTACGTTCCCTCCTCTTCCATTATGTCAGGTTGGTTGGTGGAGGGCTCTCTGTTTTTCCCAACAGATGACTGTGGCTGTCAACTCTGAAGTCTTCATCCAAGTGACTGAGGAGGTGGGGAATGACCCCGGTTTTCTCTGAGTGAATGAAGCATGCTCAAGCCCTGGTCACACACCCCAACCTGGACCTCTCAGGTTAGCCCCCAGGCTGCAGGGCTGAGAGTACCAGAGCTCCACAGTTGTCCTCGCCGCACATCAGTCTGTGTATGATGTCAAATATGCTACACTACTCTGTTTGGCAAGAAAACATCTATTAGCTAGAATTGGGCTGAGAGGGTGTTCATTTTCTTTGGGGTCCTTTAATACTGGGAATCAGAGAGGCCTGGAGAATTGCATACCGATTACAGCAGCCAGAGACCAGTGATGCTGGAACTTGTAAACTTGTCTAAGCGTCTTGCTGCCTCTCCCTGCTGGCTAAACTCCCCCCTAAGTACCTCCCCCCTAAGTTCAAGAGCCTTTTAAACACGGCCCGGCCCGGCCCGTAGGCAGTGAAAGCAACAGACCGCCCAGGCTTGGAGGCCTGTGCAAGAGAGAGGACTGTGGAGGGGGAGGAATTTGACTTTGAGGCGTTCTAATTCAGTTCCCTCTCCTACCAGACTCCTTTCCTACTCCTGCTGGGGCACAGGCTGTAGATGCCAAAAACCAGGTGCGTCTCCATATGGAGGTGTGTGGCTCCGGCATGGAGGTGGAAGCAGTGGAAGCCTTCCTGTAGGGGCCCTTCCAGCTGCCCTTCGTTCTCCTTCAGGCAGGCTTTTGATCAGTCCCTGGTGTGCGCATCTGTGAGACATGCTTTCCTGTCACGTGGTGTATGGATAAGCTTTGGCTGCAGTAACAAACAGCTCCAAAATCGCACTGCCTCCCAACAAGCATCTATGTCCCATTCATGGGTCTGCAAGGTGGTTTGGTTCTGCTGGGCTTGGCTGGACTTAGCTTCTGACTGTGTATTGGGTTCAGGCCTTCTCCTCATGTTGGGGCCCAGGCTAAAGGAGCAGGGACTACTGGGGTGTGTTCTTCTAGCCAAGCACAGGAGCACAGGAGTATGGGTGGAAACTTGCAGCGCTTCTCAAAGCTTCTGCTCAGTACTGGCACCCTGTCCCTTCTGCCCACAGCCCATGGGCCAGTGAAGTCACCAGTAAGCTCCTCCCCTGGAGGGAGCGTGGGTGAGAGAGAGAAACATAAATACCACCTCCCAGTCAGGGCTCCATAGATTTGAAAGCGGAGAGAACAGGACATAGGAGAGAATTGGTCATGTGATCGACCAGTGCAACTCCCTTGTTTTGAAGTTGAGAGAACAGGGGCCCAGGGAAGGGAAGTAATCTTCTCAAGATTGCTCAGCTGGGATTAGCAGCAAGGTCTCCCAGCTGGCGGTCTAATACTCTTTCCATTATCCTTGCATCAGATACCAGGAATCCTGCAGAGTCACTTGTGGAGTACCTACAGATGCCACCTATGACTTTGAAGGCACCTGGGCCCACTTACAGGAGGGGCCTTCACCGCAGGCCTGCTCCCTGGGGCTCTGAGCTACCCAGCACCCCTACTCGGACCTGCCCAGTGCTCATGGGGTCTCCCCTGAGGAGGGGTCCTCAGCTCCATCTCCTCTGTCTCTTCCTGGCCCCGATATCTACCTGCCTGCCCCCGGCCCACTTTTCTCTCTCTTCTTGTATACACGTGGCACTCAGTCACTCCGTTTATGGGAGACGCAGAGGGAGCCATGTACTGAGAGTGTTCACATTGCTGTCCTTCCTTCCAAGCTCTCAGGAGAGCATCCTTTCCCAGGTGTACAGCCACACCATGAACTATCCACTCTGCTCAGGCAGCCAGCGACTGCTTGGAGACAGCCAGTGGATAGAAGGGGCATGCATAGGGACCCTAATCGCTTTCGGTGCCGTCCAAAAGTGGTCAGATATATTTAGATTTAGACTATCTCACCTTTAAAAAGTTCAGACTGCTCTATTATTTTATTGATTCTAACTGGAGGTAATTCTGTTTCAGAAGCGTGTCCCCAGGGGCAATGATTATTCCCCCCATTTTTCGGATGGTGAAACTCTGAGACTGAAGAATTTGTCTTAGGTTAATTCAGGCAGCACGGTAGGGCTCTCATTTCAGGGTTCAGGGTTTTTTTGTTTGTTTGTTTTTTGCAGTACACGGGCCTCTCACTGTTGTGGCCTCTCCCGTTGCGGAGCACAGGCTCCGGACGCGCAGGCTCAGCGGCCATGGCTCACGGGCCCAGCCGCTCCGCGGCATGTGGGATCTTCCCGGACCGGGGCACGAACCCATGTCCCCTGCATCGGCAGGCGGACTCTCAACCACTGAGCCACCAGGGAAGCCCTGTTTGTTTGTTTGTTTGTTTGTTTTAAGAGATGCTGTCCATAGGAGAAAACGCTGGGAGACAAAGTTAAAAAGGAAGTAATATGTGATCTAGTTAAGAGAGTGGGAGGTGATGGGCCGGAGCTGGAAGGCACACATTCTTGTGGTGGTTGCGATGATGATGATTTTGATGATGATGATGATCAAGAGTAATGATGGTGGTTGTAAGGGTGAAGTTCAAGCACGAGACACTTCTCCTCTACCATGTTCTGGTCAGTTGCAGTGGAGGCGGGGGGAACACACAGCACTGCAAAAGTGGGTGTAAGTCCCACGTACCGCAAAAAAAAAAAAAAGTGGGTGTAAAAATGTCAGCTTTTAAGGGCTCTCTGGAAGGGAAAGTCAGGTGGAGCCTCTTTATTTTTAGGCTTAACTAGACATTCAGACTTACGGAGCTACAGGAGAGCATGAGATTCACCTAGAGGAATGCAGGACAGGACCCACAGCCTCCATAAGGCAGGTCCAGCTTACCTCTGCAGGCGAGTCCTCGCCACACTCTCGATCCTAGTGTAGGGCTAGTCTCTCAGCCCCCAAATGATAGTTCAGAAACGAGGAGATGAGATCCACAACAGTGGGTCCATCTTGGCCTAGTGTCCAGGGTCCCCGCAAAAGCCACACTTATTCACCAGAGTCACTGGACTCAGAAAGCCCAATGCTACAGCCTCCCAGCAGTCTTCACGGTAAAGCGCCCACCCGTCAGGGGTCACCTCCAACTTAGGCAATGTTATAACCCAGCTGACGCTCCACCTTCAGCAGGTTTTCAGGGGCGACAAACCAGAATGCCAACCCAGGGTCCAGTCTGTTCCTCTAGAAGGAGAGTGTGCCGTAATTTCTCTCCTACACCTCCTGCCTCCATTCACGAATCTGCACTTCTGGCCTGATTCACTGAACCAATGGGAGGCAGAGAAGCTAGAACAGGGACAGCGACCAGGCTGGGCCAGCCAGGAGGAGGCACGATGTGGTCCTTTTACTGCACAAAGATGGAAACCACAGAGAGCCACGGGGGGGCACCTACAGGCTTCTGAGGCAGTCACCAGCTTTAAAACTCAATCATTGAGCTCACTTCCATTGGAAAAGAAGAAACTTTCCTTCCAGAAGTCCTGGGAGAGTGGAAGAAGATGATATGAAAAGGTGGGCGGAGGAAGGGCGGGATCCTCACCAGAGAGTGGGTGGAAGTGGAAATGAGGGAGGTGGGTGTTTTCAAGAGATGTTGGGCAAATAAAAATGTTGACGGAAAGAACCCATGTCCATAGACCCAAGCTGCCTGGATAGATGGAGCAATTTAGTACCTGGATAGAAATTTTATCCTCGGGAGAAAGGAAAATGAGTCTAGCCCCGTGTGAACTCAAGAGGTGGAGTAAGAAAGGAATAAGACCGTTCGTTAAAATAATTCCTTGAACTTTCTCTACTCTTCAGACACCTTGGTCTATCCCCTAGACTGTTAAATGGCCTCAGATAGTATAAATCTGAGTTAACATAATATAGAGGTTTAATTAATCCTTAAAAATGTATTTCGCTTTTCTATCAGAGTGGTGTGCTAAGGGAAAGTTGGTGAGAGTGGGAGAGGCACATGAGGAGAAACTCCACTGAGCACCAACACCAGCTCAGCAGATATTCTCTGCCATGAAGCTAAGAGGACGCAGAGTCTGGGACATGGTCAGCTTGCTGTTTGTGAAGCTACGTCAGCCCCATCCATGGCTGTGTCCACCTGGCTGGCCTCCAGGTCAATCAGTGAAGGCAGTGACTATCAGACAATGGCCTTTGGTTCTCACCAAAGGATTTTGCCTGAAATGGTTTCCAGGAAGGCCCGGATTCTCTGTTTGATGCAGCATGGGTCCAGGGTTGTGGACAATGTCTCTGGACTTGGTCCTATCAGAGGGTTGTATATTCTGGGCTATGGGCTGCCTCTACAGTTGGCTTACAGTCCTAACTCCCTAGACCAATCTGTGCCACTGTGAAAGTCAGATGTAAGTTGCTGCAGACAGAGCAAACCACCAAACCCCTGCAACAGAGAGGAACTGAGAAAGGGGCCAACAACTCTAAAAGATAAGCAAGGTAAGTATTATCCATATTTAACAGGTGAGAATAGGTTTAAAGCAGTTGGGCTCCAGGTAACATAACTAAGAGATGGCAGAGCTGAGGACCGGACCACGAACTCCTGGCTCCAATTCCTGGGCACTTTTTACCGCCTGTTTCATCTCTGATTGTGCTGTGAAATTGCAGATGCAGGGATTGGATGAGGAGGCAGGTTGAGGGGAAATTGGTCCAGTAATACCTTGACCCATAGAGTAATGGCTGGTAACAATAAGAAATTCAGTGAGCCCCAGCTGCTCCTGTCCCATACTCAGGGTTTTGGAGGTTAGCCGTTGTTGTACCTCCCTTTTAATCAGTGCTGTTCTGACACCAGCTGAGAGGGAGGCTTGAGAAGTTGAGATGAAATTTGGGTAGTTTGTCTCCCCATGACATTCTGGTGAAAGGTACTTGGGATGTGGGTGGCTAAATTTACTGGTTAGCATGGAATTAGGGAATCCACTCCTTCCTCAGAAATATTTATTGAAAGGGCACCTGCTCTCAAGGATCTTACACTTCACTGGGGATGCAGACAAGGTGATTACTAATGGCAATAATAAGAGCTGGGACACAGAGATGAGTGAGCACAGGAAATGACTGAATCAGAGTGGGCTTGGGATGGTCAGATCCATTCATTCAGTATCATTTGTTGGATGTCTTGTTTTGTTCCTGAAACTAGGGAATATTAACACAGAGATGAATGAGACACAGTCCCTGCCCTCAAGGAGCTCACAGTCTACAAATAAATCACAACACAGCAGGAGTTTTACAAGATATAGAGGAAGGTAGAACCGAGCAGAGAGCAATTAACTCTCTCTTAGAGGTGTCCAAGAAGGGTTTCTAAAGGAAGGAACCCTAACCTTGAGCTAATTTTAAAAGATATGTCAAAATTTATCCCGGGGCTTCCCTGGTGGCGCAGTGGTTGAGAGTCTGCCTGCCGATGCAGGGGACACAGGTTCGTGCCCCGGTCCGGGAAGATCCCACATGCTGCAGAGCGGCTGGGCCCGTGAGCCATGGCCGCTGAGACTGCGCGTCTGGAGTGCTCCGCAACGGGAGAGGCCACAACAGTGAGAGCCCCGTGTACCGCAAAAAAAAAAAAAAAATTTATCCAGAAAAGTGGAGAACTTTCCAGGCAGAACATGTGTAGAGACACAGAAACATGTGAGAAAAAGGTGTGCTTAGGAAACTTTGGGCAGATTTATATGGCTTGGTGCAAAGAGCCAGGGTGGAGAGGTGGGTCATGGGGATGGGGAGGTTGGTAAGAACCAGATCTCACAGATCACGAATCACGTGCTAAGCAGCTCAGACTACCCTGTTGGTGATGGGGAGGGATTGATAAGATTTTATACGGAGAAGAATTATGACCAGATGTGTGTTTTAAAGAGACAGCTCTGGTAGCTGTGGGGAGGATGGATCAGAGCTGGACAGACTAGACATTGGGAGAGGCCAGCTGGAAACATGCTTGTAATAGTCTGAGCAAGAAGGAAAGAGATGCAAAACAGTGGCAATGGGGAAGAAGTGTATGGGATGACCTTGAGTAGCACATAGGATGTGGACTTGATAGGACTGTCTGAACTCCTTCAGGCAAGTGGGAGCCCCGGGGCTCTGGCTCGAGTGGGGACTAGGCGCCATTGCTGAGCATGAGAATGGGGTGGGCAATGGATGAAACAAATGGGAAACAAAGTACATGTCTTCAGCAAAGGCAGCAGAAAAAAAAAAAGGACCATCCTAAACCTAAAATCTAGGCAGAGGGGCAAGAGGCAGTTGCTAAGTCAAGAGTTTGCAGTAGGAGAGATGCAAGGCACGTGGAGGACATTATCTGCAAAGAGGAGAATGCAAGGCCAGGAAGGTGTCTCTTTGCTGGGGTAGAAAGAGGGAAAGGCTTTCTTTCAGTGCACAGGTGGTCCCCTCCTGTGACATAGAGGAAGATGTAGAGGGCATTGAACCATTTCTGACTAGGGCTGGTAAATGATAGGAAGGGGGACAGGTAAGGAAAGTAGGCAGTTGAAGACAGATTTGGAAGGCAACAATCAGAGGTGTTTGAAGATGTGGATTTTGAATAGATAACTTAGGAGGAATGTTCAGAGAGTAGATAACTAAGGACAGAGACCTGGGCAACATTAAACACTTACGGGATGGAAGGAGACAGAAGATGAGAAAACAGCAGGAGAGACTGAGCCACAAAACCCAGAGAGCTGGGTCTCCGAAGTGGCAGGCGTGGTGCTACATAATGGTCTGGGACTGCATGTTGCTCAGTTTCTTACTAACCTTTTGACCTTAAGTGACTTGCATAACCTCTCTCTGCTTTTGTCTTCCCATCTGTGAAATGGGCTGATAATACTGTCTTCAGAGGTTTGTTGAGAGGATTGAATAAGATGGCACATGTAAAGGAGCAGGCACTTATACGTATCAGTGACCAGGGTAGGAGGTACTTGGTCAGGGTAGATTTCCCTCGAGGTAGACACTCAATAAAGGTATGCCAAAACAGTTAAAACCTGAATCCAGCCACAGCCTGGAGAGGCTGACCCGGAGTCCTCCCATAATTGAGAACCAGCTGTTATTTGGAGCAGTGCCTCTTCTGGAAGGTTTAGGCTCCCTCACCCGTGTCCCCTCAATGAGAAGATCTGATTACATCGAGCGTCCTCGTTCCACCTGCCTACTCTTCCGTCATCTCTAATGACGCTGTCTTCCCCGGCAGAGAAGTTGACAGAGCCACCCAGGAAACAAATGGGACATTCTCTGCTCCAGTGGGTCAAGTTATTAGGATTTAACAAGAGCAAATTAATTAAGGTCTCTGGCACCAAAAACATTTTTTTTTCACTCCACAGACCCAAGAGATTGGCCACCAAGAAGTCAACTCTGCAAAAATGAGGACCTCATCCTCATCATGTTTGTTTTTCGCTTGTGAGTGAAATAGGGTCAGGGTAAGGAAAGCGAGCAAGATTCTGAAGCAGCTCCAAATCTTTCAAACAGTGGCTTAGGGTAATTGATGAAGTTATAGAAAGGTTTTGTTAAAACTTCCTCTGTGTGCAGTATACTGAGTAACTTCCCTATGATTTAGAGGTACCTGATACCTGCCCTCTGAGATAAAGGGATTCAAATCCCAGTTTACAGCAAGTGGGCAGGGGGTCGGGGCAGCAGGGCTGTGAAAACACTGCTTTTCAAACTTAATTTTCACATTAACAAAAAAACACATATATGCCGCAAGGATTCCTTCCCTCCCTCCCTCCCTCCTTCTGGGTAGAAATGACCTCACCTGTCAAACCTCTTAATTCCCTGATTAGGAAACTGAAAATATGGAGGAGGCAGCCTGGTGCAGCAGAAGAGACTAGGCAGCAGAAGACCTAGATCTGATGAGCAGATAAGCTACCAGCTACCTCTGTGACCTGGGGCAAGTTACTGCCTCTCTCTACAACTCAGCTGACATACCTATAAACCGAGAGGGTTGAACCTGATAACCTACAAGGTCCTTTCAGGTCTGACATCCCAGGATTTTTGAATTACTTCCATCGCGAGAGGTCATGACTGTCGGAGGTTGACAATCGTGACTGCGGGGATGGCCAATACTGCTGGGCCAGGCCGAACCGCCCATAAGCATCCGCCACAGAAATGGGCCAGACGATGCTCAGTCCATGTTCCGTTACCTGCGTGTGGCTTATCCAACTTCCTGGATTAACTGTTAACACATGTCGCCCCACCCCCTTCCTTAAGCACCTCCCCTCCATCCCCCCACCCCCGCTTCCTGCGCGTGGTCACCCTTCTCCACACCTGAGCTGCTGGATGCTCGGAGGATGAAGGTGACCGATGTAGAAGTAGACACGCCAAGCACTCACTGCCCCCCTCCAAGGAGACCCCTTGGGAGGCAGTTCAGTTATTCCAGTTATGCTGACAAGGCTCAGATATTTCAGGAACAGCTCTTAGGAACTGCCTTGAGTGCCTGCAGCGCATTTTGGGATAGATTCAGAAGTGGCAAGTCTGTCCGTTGATGGTGGGTTTGTGGCTAGAAATAGCGGCAATCCGGTAAATAAAGTGGACGCTCCAGCCAGCTAATATATTTTGGGGACCACGTGAAATGTGCCATTGAGCCACAACTGCTTTTCTCTGTGGCCCCTGATCTAGCACTGAAGGTATTTCAGTTAGGGTAACTCCAGTAGATAGAAAAAAATGAAACCCCCAAATTCAGTGTTTTAACCCAGCAGAAGTTCCTGTCAGTGGGGGGTTCTCCTCCACACAGTGATTCAGGGACCGAAGACCCTAGCATCTTGTGGCTTCACAGTTCCTTAGGCTTTTGAATCTTTTATCTCCATCTAATAGAAAATACAAGAGGGCATGGATAAGGTGCGTGCGCGCGCACGAGCACACACCACACACACGCACACATACGCTTTTCCCCTCAGTACCCATTTCTTAAATCCTGGCTTCACTCATGCTTACATTCAGTGCCAGTCACCTAGCTCCACCCGAGTGCAGAGGGCTCTCTGAGCTCGGTTTCCTGTTCTGTAAGGTGGAGATAATATCACCTCCTTTATTGGGTTTGCGAGACAAGTTGACCATATTTGCAAAGCCCTTTTAGTGATAGGACATGGTAAACATTCAGTAAATATTGACTCTCATCACCAACACCGTCATCACCATCACCGTCACCATCACCATGACCTTCACCGTCACCACCCAGCGTGGCTGAGAAATGCAGTTCTGTTAGTATCTGTTAGTATCTAAGCCTCATAAAAAACCCACAGGAAAAAAAATCTCCAGTATCTTAGGGCAGAGCTTCAGAAACACACTTCCAGGAACGGACCTCTCAATTACACCAATGCAAGGATATTTGGGACATGTGTAGAATCAGCTGGTTTCCAGAGCTCCTTTCAGGTCTAGCATGTTATTCATCTATAAACAATGAGTGAGGATTGGGAAGGACACTTAGGAGACAGAAGAACAGGTGCTTGTCGCTGGGAATGGGGTTGGCAATAAAGGAGGAGGAGATATGAGTGGACTTTTTCTGTCCTGTAATTTCCCTCAAACAATCAATCTCATGTGGCATTGAGTGTAACTGTATGCCCAGCACAGTGCAAGCATCAGCATACAGGATTCATTACCTCATTTAATCTCATAACTACCCTATAAGCAAGGGGATAGCAGCCCCCACTTTCTGATGAGGAAACCGAGGCTCAGAAAGAGGAATTAACTTACCTCAAGCCACAAGGCTAGTAAGTGGTAGGTACTCTGAGTGTTCAATACGTGTTCATCAGTGAGTTGACCCTCAATGGTGGGACCCAAAAGTCTTTGGGTCTAGGAGAGGAAGTATCCATTTCTTCAGCTGCCTGAGCTTTTCTTGTCTGTCACATCTGGAAATAGAGTATTTTTTTAAATTACCTATAGCTCTTTGATCAAAATTCGGAGCCTTCCGTGAGGCAGTAGGTCCGGATAAGGACCATGTTCTCAGCAGTGCTGCTCAAGTGTGGTCCACACATCAGCATCACCTGAGAGCTTCTTAGAAATGCAAATTCTTAGTCCTCATCCCAGACCTACTGAGTCAGATTGTCTGGGGGTGGCGCCCAGGAATCTGTGTTTTCATAAACTCTCCGGTTTGAGAAGCGCTGTTGTAGAGTTAGTTGTCTGCAACCTTTATGCCACTTAAACTAGGATCCTAGTAGGAGAAGAGGTGAGGGTGGGAAGCAGGATTTGGTGTCACTGAGGGGACCAGAGCTCTTCTCTGCATACTTCTCAGTCAGCCTTGGCCTATTAACTCCATACATTATGGGAATCTGTTTTTGTTCCATCACATGTGCTCATAGAAACACACAGTAGGTTCAGGAAATGCTAACTAAACAGAATTAAATTGTATCTCATCGCTATGCACACAGCAAGAACCAAAGGCCAAAATTCAGCAGCGGAGGATTGGGATACCACGTCAGGGAGAACTCCCTGACAGCACTGTGGTGAGTTAGGGGCAGGGGGGCTGTGCAGGCAGGACAACCTGCTCACAATGGCCACCTTCCCTCCCATCCTCATGGGCCGAGCAAAGGGCCATTTCAGCTGGAGGCTCGGGGAAAGATACGATGACAAATGAAGGCTTCCAACATCCTATGGAGCCTACAGGAAGAGGGCCCCTGAAAGATGGAGACGTGAGAAAGAGGAATATTTGGGACATGTGTAGAATCAGCTGGTTTCCAGAGAAAAAAATGTTCTTCTAGAACTGTATCAGTGAATACAGCCCAGGGTTGGGCACCTTGTTAGGTGGGTACTAGATAAATTAAATAGAAAACCCCAGAAAGGGACTGAATCAAAATGTGTTGAATTTCTGATATTGCCATGTATTCTAATTTTCTATTTTGTTTTTCTACTACTTCCCTGCCTCCATTCACCAATAGCCTTCTTTCCTCCTGTTCTAACTTTAGTCTCTCTTTCTCTCTATCCATTTTCCCATTCATCTTCTTTCTCTCCCATCTCTTCAACTTTGCCCACTTGACCTGTCCCTATCAAATGAGTGCCACCCATCTTCCCTCATTAAAAAAGATTCTGTGGGGCTTCCCCGGCGGCGCAGTGATTGAGAGTCTGCCTGCCGATGCAGGGGACACGGGTTCGTGCCCCGGTCCAGGAAGATCCCACATGCTTGCGTACCGCAAAAAAGAAAAAAAAAAAAAAAAAAAAAAAGATTCTGCGACTCAAGGAATGGATAAGTAATCTGTAGAGCAGGAAGCAGAGGGAGGGCTAGGGAGTGGATGCGAATGAGGTAGTTTGTGCTTTTCCAACTTTTGCCAAACAAGCACTATCTACAAAAACAGGTGCACCTTCCTTCCCTTCAGCCATCTATCCATTAAAATGGTTTAATTATTTCCTGAACACTAGACAGATAATTAGGAGGTAGCATTCAGACCAGAAATTTAAGCCACGCTCTTCAATCAGGGTAAAATTGTCTGATTAAGAAGCTAATTAAGAATCAAGTGTAGTGACTCTTATTGGAAACAGTGAGTTTGGGGCTTCAAAAAATCCTGATTCCCCCCAACCCCCGCAAAGACCCCTATGTCCTCCATCATCACCAAGGCTTCATTAAGCTCCCAATACTGTATTAGCTGCCCAAGCCTCAACCATATCTGATCCCTGTCCTCGACGGGCTTACAATCTAGGGGAAAGGGCATAACAGTGTTCAAACAAGGCTTGTGAGATAAATGAACAAGTGAGCACTGCAGTGCCAAGCGTGCATAGGCATGTATTCAAAAGGTTGAAGGAAGCGATGAGAGTTGGCACATCGGGAGAGGGTGAGAAAGTGGGCAGAGAGGAAGTCTCCTTGTCCAGAGCCAGGCAGGAGATCAAGGGGTCCACAGGTGGTCCAAAGGAGATTTATGAACCCAGTAAAATCATAACGACAGTTCACGTGTCTGGGTTTTTTTCCAGGAATGTGGTCCTTAGCTTTCATCAGATCCTCAAAGGGGCACATGATCCAAAAGATTAGGAACAACTGGGCTACAGGGAGGCTGTCTCTCCTTCAGTGAACCCTCGAAGACCTGCTGTACAAAGTACAATCTTAGGAGCTGTCGGAGTCCCGGAGGAAAGAGTAGCAGTGGGCGGCTGTCTCGTCTCCTAGAATCACGGCGTGTTGGAGGTTGCAGAGGCTTTGAGATGTTCCCATCCAGTCTCTTTGCTTGACGTGGAGTTGGCTGGAGTGACTCATTGCTGTTCGCTCCTATGAATCAGCTCTTCCTCGCAGGGGACAGACCAGCCGCCCCTGAATTTACAGGGATGCAAGAGAATCCCACTGTACCTCATCCCCAGTCATCTCCCTCACTGTGAGTCCAGCCTCCCAAACCGTCTTCACCATATGGACAATCACCCCTTTCCTATGTTTCTCATCCTTTTACTGGCCCTTTCTTCCCAGCCCTTCCACATGCCCTCTGGACTTTATCGTCCACCACTGGCAACCTCTCCTCCCAGCGTTCCTTTCCTCATCCTTTAATTGAAATAAAGCTGTCTCCTGAGGACATTGTTTCTTGCATGGCTGTCTTAAGTGGTGGCTGCCCTGTCTCCAGGACACTGTATCCTGGGGGCCTGGAGGTGGGCTGAGTCCTCCTTGCTCCCCATTACCATCTGCAAACTGCCTCTCTTCCTTTATCTTTCAGAAGCCCCAGCTCCTTTGAAGTGAATGTCATCATACTTCACCAGCCCTTTGACCTTCTTGATGCTGCTGGCTGATGACTGCCTACTCACTCCTCACATCCCCTGTGCACCTGGCTCACACACTCCCTCCCACCATACCTGTCTCAGCATCTCTGTAGATCAGTGGTCCTTGGAAGAGGTGTTCCCAGCCCCTAGGGGGCATTTTGCAAATGTATGAGGTTTTTGATTTCTTTTCTAAAGTGGCTGTGCCCCAGCATTTATATTGAAATTTATATTATCATGTTATAAAATGACGTCCCCTTTGTTCTTCTTTACAGAATCTGTTAGGGCATTATATTAATTAAAAAAAGAAACCATAGTAGCTTGGATTATTTTGTAAGTTTCATTTGGGAACAGAAAAGGGGATATTAAAATATATTTGTTATAATTTGTTATAAAAAGGGGGCATTTGGTCTGATAGAACTGAGGATATTCTATCAGAGGATGAGGATGGCTGATGCAAATAATCTATCCCACTCCCTGCCTTCCTCATTATTCCAGAACTTTCCCTCCAGCCCACCTCAGCCCCGTTCAAGTGGTCACTCCCTAGTGCTCATCATCACCAAGGACCCCATCCCTTCAAAATCTGGATTTAAACACCCCACTCTCTGATCATCACCCCCTATCCTTGTAGTTCACTGACTCTAGCAATTCTCCAAATCCATAGAAACCTCTTGGCATTGACCCTATCACTTTCCACTTCTCCATTTTCATTATTCCTTATCCCTTTGTGTTCTTACTTCCCTCCTTCCCGGTCTAGACTCCATGGGCCAACGTGATAACAGCTCCCTTTGCAAACATCCATAATTCTCATGTCCCACTCTCTCTCCTGCCATACTTACCTGGAAAGACAGTCTATGCTAATTAAAACCACCCAACCAATGACTAGACCCACTTTAAATTGTGGCCACAAATCTCAAATAGGTGCTCAACACTGTCAGATAATTCTACCTCCTCTCCCTTGTAAATTCATTCTCTCACTCTGCAAGATAATTATTTTCCACCTTCTCTTCTCCCCACAAATCTTCAATACTTTCCTGCCTTATCCCTTCCCACCTTAGCTGACGACTTCATGGAAGAAAAAGGTGCACTTGGATGAGAACTACCTGATTTTCCCACTATTGCATCTTTCCTCCTACCTCCTCTGTGCCCACCAAGCTAATTTCATCCTCATTGCACTTGAGCTGACCTCTCAACAGCATTTCAAGGAGTTATCACACTCTCTTTCATGAAACATGCCCTTCTCTAGACTTCTGGGTCTCCACACTTGCTGGTCTTGCTTCGACACTATTTATTGCTCCTTCAGAAACTCCCTTCCCGGCTCTGCCTCCACCAAACCTCCATATTACCAGAAGCTTCAGGCAAGACCTCTCCCTAAGCTTCAGACTCATATGTCCAACTGCCTACCTAGCCCTTCTATTGAGATTCCTATCAGGTGTCTTAAATTTACCATAACCAAAATATAACTATTAATGAATGCAGTAGGCTGAATAATGGTCCCCCAAGACACCCAGGTCCTAGTCCCTGTTAATGTTACCTTATATGGCAAAGGGGACTTTGCAGATGTGACTAATCTAAGAATCTTGTAACAGGTAGAGTTTCATGGATTATTCAGGTGTACCCAATGTAATCAAAGTGTTCTCATAAGAGAAAGGCAGAGGGAGACTCAATGACAGGAGAGGAGTAGGAGATGTGACATCAGAAGAAAAGGGCGGTGATGCCAGGAAGTGGCAAGGAACACAGGCAACTTCTAAAAGCTGAAAAAAGGCAAGGAAATAGATTCTCCCCTCAAAGCCACCAGAGAAAAAACAGCCCTGCTGACACTTTCACTTGAGCCCAGTGACACTGATTTTCAGACTTCTGATCTTCAGAACTGCAGGAGAATACATCTGTGTGGTTTCAAGCCACTGAATATGTGGTGATCTGTTACAGCAACAATTGGAAACTAATACAGTGGCTGCCACCACCACACAGATCCACACCCCTGACCCTCATGCCTACCACACCTCAGTCAATGACACCAATACTCATCTAGCTGCTGAGGCCAGCAGCTTCAGAGTTTTCTCTTGACTCACCTCACCTGCCAGCAAGTCTGTCAGCTCTGCCCCCGACATACATCCTGACTCCAGTGGCCTCTCACTTCCTCCGCCGCTACACCTCAGTCTAAGCGTCCGTCATTGCCGAGTTGCATCACTGCATCACTTCCTCGGTCTTCGGCACCTACTCTTGGTCCCTCTTCAGTCTATTGTTTCACAGGAACCAGGATGGCCTTTCTGAAGGGTATATCAGACCACATCGTCCTCCTATTACAGCCCTTCAATGGCTTCCCCTTATACTCAAGATAGAATATAAATCCCTTGCCATGGCCTATAAGGCCTTACCATAGACTGGCCTCTGACCCCCATCTCCCTGCACTGCCCACTCATTCACTCATTCCCTGCGCCCTGGCCACACTGACCTCCTTTCTGAGCCGGCTGCCTTCCATTCCCACTTCCTGGCCTTTGTGCCTACGGCTCTTACCACTAACGTGCTCTCTCTCCAGACTTTGCATGGATCCCTCCTTCTCATCATTTAAGTCTCAACTCAAGGGAATTCCCTGGTGGTCCGGTGGTTAGGATTAAGCGCTTTCATGGCTGTGGCCCAGGTTCAATCCCTGGTCGGGGAACTAAGATCCCACAAGCTGCGTGGCCCAGCCGGAAAAAAAAAAGAAAAAGAAAGAAAACGAAAAAAAGAAGAAAGTAAGTCTCAACTCAGATATCACCTCCCTCACAAGCCCTTACTACCGTCTCCATCAAAGAGGACTCTCAGTGTCTGCAGGCAGTGGCTACTTCCCCCTGTTTTATCTTCCTCACAGCATGTGTCCGTGCCTGAAATAGTCTTATTGGTTTGTTTCCGTGTCTGTCCTGTGTCTCTCCACTAGAATGCCAGCTCTCTGAGGGCAGGCCTCTGCCTGTCCTGTTCACTGCGCTATCCCTAGTGCTTAGCACAGAGTAGGCACACAATATTTAGTTTCCTGGTTGTCTGACACAGCTCGTTTCTGACTCTGCACTGCCCCTGGCCCACAGCACCATGCCAGAGTTCGCTCTGCCAGCAATGTGTGTATATTAGCAGCACTGGGCTTTCTGTTAAATAGTCAAGAGGTAATCAGTGGAATTTCGGACATTCAGCAGGTATGGAATGACCATAGGGTTTCTTTTATGGTAAAGGCACAGGATTCAGTCAACATCTGCTAAGTGCCAGGTGCCACAGACACAGGACAGAGGGAGAAAAAGATACTTGTATTACGCCTTAATGGACAATGAATTTGGATTTTGTCAGGCCAAGGAGTAGGAGGGATAGAGCAGAGGCAGAGGAAAAAGCACTGCATGTAGGTGCCCGACTATTTCACGCCCTCGGTGTGGCGGCCTTCCACATACTTCCAAAGACTTGCTGAGCCTAGAAATGTAAGGATGTTGCCATGTGGCCCAGAGCTGAAAGGTAGGTTTGAAAAGAACAAATCAAACCAATATAAATCTGGCTTACCCAATGCCTATACTCACTTACAAACAGAGGGAGGCTCGTTTCTCCCGGCGGTGAGCTGCTGTCTCTTACTCGCCTTCGTTTTTCTCTTCTCCCTGCTGCCCAGGCCTCATCATCCACGAGGGGCCCTCCGTGTACCGCATCTTTAAACGGTGGCAGGCTGTCAACCAGCAATGGAAAGTGCTGAACTACGACAAGACGAAAGACCTGGAGGATCAAAAGGCAGGAGGCAGGACCAACGCCCGGATGTCCTCGTCCACCCAGGCCAACGCGCCCCCTGCCGGAGAGGAGGCTGCGGGCACCCCTGCCCCTGAGGAAGGCCCCGCCCGGGCGGCCGGCCACCCCTCAGGCCCTCTGTCCGATCACCACTGTGCTTACACCATCCTGCACATCTTGAGTCACTTAAGACCTCATGAACAGCGGACCCCCCAGGGCGGCAGCCGAGAGCTGGTCATGAGGGTCACGACGGTGTGAGAGGAGAGACCTGGGAGGGAGCTGTGACCACACACGCACGCACAAGAGCGAGGAGAGCAGGGGCCGGGGAGGGCCGCCCCTGACAGGACGCCATCTGGGGAGCAGGTGTGGGGAGGCATGGAGGCACCCCAGGGGCCAGAGGGCAGGTGGTGGGGGGGGGGTGCCTTGAGGGGCCTGGGGGCAGGACTGGAGCTGGAAGGAGGCTGGCGCTGTGAGCGGTTTCCTGATTTCCAACCGGTCAATACCATTCTCCAACAAGCACGAGGAAAACCAATACAAACTCAGCAACGAAGTGCAATACATACTGGGCCTAACAAAACACAACAACAGAGGCACCCAGATGTGCCCCCCTGCGCAAAACACCTGGGAGAAGCGGCGGCTGGGGAGGGCGAAGCTGCGTGTCTGGTGGCGGTGGTGCCCACGTGTGCACGTGTGGGAAGGAAAAGCACTTGTAGCCGGCCTTGTTTTACCTTTCAGTTTGCTTTGGTTTCTCCCTGGGCTGTGTTCCAGGGACAGTTGGGGGGAGGGAGAGGGATGGGTGGGAGCTGGCAGAGATGAGATTCCTAGCATTTGTGGCCCCTGGGCTCACCTGGGTGGGCAGGATTCCTGACTCAGGCCTCGGGGGCAGTGCTGCAGGGAGGGAGGTGCTGACCTGAGCGGCCAGAGGGAGGGGGGTTTCTTCCCCTTCCAAACCTTCCAAACTGGGAACTCCCAATTTCAGATGGCTCAAAGAGGGCGTAGGTTTGGAGTAGGGTGTCTTTCTGTGCCCTTGTTACTTTATTTTATGGTGATTTGGCTCAAAGATGTTTACAGGAAACACACACACACACACACACACACACACAACAATAGTACAGATTTCCCATGGGTATCTTGAGCACAGTCCTGCTGCCATGGCTTCAGCCTTCAAAGCTGTCAATCCAGGAGTGATTTTCCCAACCACCCAATACCACCCATGGCCACGACATGCTCAGTGCCACGGCCCCTCCTGGTTTGGCACCTGCTGAGACCCAGGGCCCCCCATGGCAGGGCATCTCCTGCCCAGGGTCTCCCAGGAGAGCTGCTGCAGCGAACGGGAGGAAGTTGGCCGGATGTGCCCCAAGGAGTGGAGTGGAGACCAATCTAAGTATTCCTTGCTGCTCGGGACCCTCCCCCGAGGGCAGTTTGGCTAATCCCTCAGTGCTACCTGCTCCCTGGTCCCTCCCATACAGCAAGGCGGGCCCAGGGACCCTGGCAGGGAGCGCTGTCCCTTGAGCCCACCTGCTGGTTCTGGGACCCTGCCAGGGAAGGCCACGGGGGTGGTCACCTGCAGAGTTTCTTTTTGTCATTGCACAATGGCCGCGTCATCCGTGGGTATGAAAGGGACACTGTCAAGTACTTTTTTAAACTAGTTTTTAGGGTTTTTTAAAACTCTCTGTTGTTTATATTATTCTCTTAAAAGCTTGAAAATAAAATTTCTTTCCCTACCACTAGTGTCCTTTCCCATATGTGAGTTTTTCCTGTCTCTGTCCTGTTTTCCCTCTATGGTATAATTTGCTTTCCCTCTCCTGTGTCTACTCCACCCCTAGAGTCTTCTCCCTCACAAGAAACGGTTTCTCCTTTGAGGGTACAGATGGGGCAGGGCCTGTGTCTGTGTGTGTGTGTGTGTGTGTGTGTGTGTGTACCTACAGTGAAGCCCTGGGACTCCTGGCCTCTTCTGGTCTTCCTAACAGGTGAATTCCTTCAAGTCGAAAGGAGGACCAGCTCCCCAACTTTTCCCAGGTTTCGGCCCAGGACTCCTGGAAGCGGAGGCCACTAGTGCTGGGAGGAAATTTGGAGAGTTTTCTCCCCATCTGGTCATTTCAGAGAAGCTAAGAGAACCACAGGTGAGGGGCATGTTAGGACCTCATTCCCCTGACAGTTTTCCTTTGAACATCAGAAAACAGCCCCCAGAGCAGGGCCCCGAGAGGGGGCTCAGACATATCACTAGGCAGCAGGCAAGGCTTTCCCTCCCTCCAACCTGACCTGGCCCTCCTTCCTGGGGCCGGCAGTTGGTCAGGCAACGTCATCAGTGGGATGTGCACAGGCTTAGGAAGGTTCCTCCCCGATGAAGCTCACATACAAGTGAAAACCAACAAAACCATACAAGTAGTTCATGTAGAGTGAAGGTATCTCTTTTTTCTTATAGTCTAAGAATGGGCCATTCAGTTTAATTAAATATTTACGTGGGAATTCCCTGGCGGTCCAGTGGTTAGGAGTCGGCATTTTCACTGCCGAGGGCCCAGGTTCAACCCATGGTCGGGGAACAAAGATCCCACAAGCCACATGGCACGGCCAAAATATATACATATATTTATGAAAAATATAGATGTGTCCAGACATGCATTATCTATTTTCAAAAAAGTATCAGAATGCAACAAAATACGCACGTCATCAAAACTATAGTGGCCACTGTGTCATCTTTCTTTGGTGATTCTCAGGGAGCTTCAGAACATTGTGGTCATGCAGGGTCATCATTCAGAATATACTGTATTGAAGAAGAGGTGGTTAATGAAAAGCTCTAATAGGATTCTGGAGTTTGTTGGATCTTCATGATGTAAGCACCAAGAGATCAAGGACCATCTGTCTTGTTTACCACTATATATCCAGGACCTACAGGCCTACAGTAGTGCTTGGCATACAGTAGGTGCTCAATAAATATTTTTGAGTGAATAAGACACTCCTGGAAGAGAACGGAAGGACCTTCCAGCATGCAGGAGACATGCCTCCACTTCTATCAACTTACACTCCAGTTCTCAAGGTCAATCATAGAATAGAAAAGGTCAACCTTTGACCTCTCTACCCAACAGGATGGTAAATTCCCTGTGCTTGGAGAATGGTGCTTTGGGGTACAAAAATGAGCGAGCTGGGTTTTTATATTTTATATGCATCTCTGGGGTTCGAGG
This sequence comes from Globicephala melas, assembly GCF_963455315.2. Classification (NCBI taxonomy): domain Eukaryota; kingdom Metazoa; phylum Chordata; class Mammalia; order Artiodactyla; family Delphinidae; genus Globicephala; species Globicephala melas. The sequence continues at coordinate 21,100,784 of NC_083320.1, forward strand.
TAGAAGTGCACCCTGACAACCTGAGACCACTGTCCTTTTCCAAATGTGCAAATCATCCTTCATACCGCAAGAAAAGGCCTAGATTTCATGTGGATTTATCCAATGCAGAGCGGTGAGAAGTAGTCCAGAGAATTCACCTGCACATCATTCCCAAGTATTGCCCCATGCATGGGACAAGTTACCAGCTAACACCTAAAGCTCTTGCTATGTGTCAGCACCCAATTAAATATTTATATGCATCGACATACTTAGTATTCCAACAACTGATGACGTAGATACCATTATTATCTTCATTTTACAGGTGTGGGCACCGAGGCAAAGAGGTTAAGTCACTAGCTCATAATCGCCAGCCAGGATTCCATCCCAGGCAACCCGGCAGGACATGTGTCCACTCCTGCAGGACAACTGGCACCAAATAAAGGGAAATCTGGGACAGGACAATGCAGGGGGCTCATTATGGTAGAGATCTGTTGAAAACTTTTGGAGGTTGGAGAAATTGGGACTTAATAATTATAAACTATTTCTGTCCCCTACCAAAAATATTGAGGGTACCTAACAATTTTTGATATTGTTCAGTTAATACACTGGTTGAATGGAAGCCGCTATAGTAGAAAGTTGGCTTTATCTGGACAGTGGGGAATTCTCAAAGGACAAAAGACACAATTCAACCATATATATATATATATTTTAATAGTTTTTAAAAACTATTTTTTTAAAAAAAATTTATTTATTTTATTTTGGGCTGTGTTGGGTCTTCATAGCTGAACGTGGGCTTTCTCTAGTTGCAGCGAGCGGGAGATACTCTTCGTTGCAGTGCGCGGATATCTGATTGTGGTGGCTTCTCTTTGTTGTGGAGCACGGGCTCTAGGCGTGCGGGCTCAGTAGTTGTGGCTCTCAGGCTCTAGAGCACAGGCTCAGTAGTTGTGGCGCACGGGCTTAGTTGCTCCATGGCATGTGGGATCTTTCTGGACCAGGGCTTGAACCTGTGTCCCCTGCAATGGCAGGAGGATTCTTAACCACTGCACCACCAGGGAAATTCTCAATCGTATTTTTATGGGCAAAAGGTCAGTTTCCATAAGGAATCACAGAAGGCTTTTCTAGAAAAAAAAAGAGTAAAAATTATCCTATTTGGGGACTAGAATTTTGCCCCTGGTTCCAAGTGAGTGGTGTAGAATAGTGGGTTGGTGGCAGAGGTCTAAAAATAGCCCATAAAATTTAGGAGGACCCCACAATTATTACCCCACAAGAGATCTTGTCCCTGTATACCAGGAGAATCAAATCTGTAACCATCTTAGAGCACAGAACCACCCGTGAGATTCAAAGATAACAGAGAGTAGAGGCATGGTTTGGATACAACAACAACCATTTTCTAAGAGAAATGATGTGCTTTGTAAGAAGAATGCATTATACTGTGGAGGTGAGAGAGCTGTGGGCAAGATGAGAAACACACTTTGCATTATCCCTTATCACCTTTTCTCAAATTATCCTGTTAAGTAACAAGCAAACAAGGACGATTTTCACCTGTAAGGGTCTGAGTTTATAGCAGTGATGCAGTGATCCTAAAACCTCCCCCGACACCTACATCTCCACCCACCCTTGTTGGCAGAAGGGCGTGTGGGAACTGAGAAGTGCCCGGGGTGCCACAGATGATTAGGTAACACTCCAAGATGACTCTAAGTGGGGAGGATCTGGGACTGGCTTCACCCCAGATCTGAGTCCAGGGTCTGGGCTGCATTGGGTTGGGGCCTAAGCACCTTGTCCCACCATAGGGTCCTTCTTCTTGCTGCCTCTCCCCCTCCAGCATCCTATCTCCTCCTCACCCAGCCTCTCATGGAAATAAGAATCCACTGGGCGAAGGCTTTCTTCCTGCCCAAGCCCCAGTCTGATGAGAACTACAGCCCTCATGCCCTCCTGATCCCCGACAACTGGCCACTGAGGCGAGTCTCTCACCTTTAAATGAGTGACCCTAACTGTGTACCAAACACCTCCCCAGCACACTCAGTTTTGACCCAAGGGCTCAGTAGATGTTTAGGGAAGAGAAGAAGTTGTGGTTGAGGAGGGTTTAGGGAAGAAAAGAAAAGCAGGCTCACCCCGTGCCCGTGCCTTCTTAATTTTTGAGAGAGAAAAGTCCTGAAAACAGAGCATCCTCAGTGCCCGTGGTGCTGGTTGAAGTCTGGTGCTTTGCTGTCCACCTAAGGCCCTGCCAGCAAGGAAAGGCACGGTACCTGGGCCAGGTGGCAGCAGGGCACGGAGCACCTCCAGGGTATCCACGATCCCGAGGGGCCCTCTCACATGTGGAGGGGACAATCTGCTTCTGCCTCTGTTACATAAGAACGTGGATGCTCCATCTGGTAATACTGCCCTTTTCCCCAGTCACATTGGGGACATAATAAAAATAGCCAAACATATAGTACTCTCTATATGCCAAGACTCATCTCAAGCTTTTTATGTATATTAACTCGTTTAATGCCCCAAAACAACCCCACAAAGTTGGGAACTACTATTATTTTCATTTTTCTAGTGAGGACACTGAGGCACGGAGAGGTTAAACACGCCGCCCAAGGTCACGTAGCCGCACAAGGCAACGTGAGAATTTATATCTCCGCAGTCTGGTGTCGTATGTTGCGCTGTTAACCACTACATTATACTGCCTCGCAGAAAAGTGAAAATGCATTTAAAAGGTTTATCCGGATTCAAGAGATGTTGGAGAGGGCTTCCCTCGTGGCGCAGTGGTTGAGAGTCCGCCTGCCGATGCAGGGGACACGGGTTCGTGCCCCGGTCTGGGAAGATCCCACATGCCGCGGAGCGGCTGGGCCCGTGAGCCATGGCCGCTGAGCCTGTGCGTCTGGAGCCTGTGCTCCGCAGCGGGAGAGGCCACAACGGTGAGAGGCCTGCGTACTGCAAAAAAAAAAAAAAAAAAGAGATGTTGGAGAAAAGTGAATGGGCCCTACACCAGTTGGGTGTAACCCAGACACCATCTGTGTCATCTGCCCCTCAAAGTTAGCTGAAGTCTGCTGAAACCTCTCCATCCCTTATGCTATGGGAAGGTTGATGCCCTCATCAGGGTTTTTAATAATTCAGACACTAAAATTCTTTTCATTCACTTCCTACTTGAATTTCCAGAATCTCCTGAACACAGGGTTTCCATTCTCTATCTTACCGTCATCTCTTTATTTTGACTATAGGTTAAGCCCAAATGTTGGACGAAATTCCTCCACCTACGTCTCCCTCTAACCCAAAGTATTACCACTTACAGTTGTGTATAATATAATTTTACCAGAAATTTTGAAGTAATTTGAAGATTATTCATATAAAAACCTGCAATGAGAAACTGCTATGTGGAAGGTTCTCGCCAGGTAGGTGTCTCAAATATAAACCAGATATAACCATCTTCAAGGATCTCACTCTCTGGTTACTAGACTCCAGTAAGCGGCTCAGCATTTCTTATCAAAAGCTGTTCTCATGAAAGAGCCTGACAAGATTCCTCTTACTGACTGTAAATAAGTAAGTTAACACTATTCCCTCTCCTGTGGAATTTGCATTTTTAAGAGGAGACCATTCCTAAGCAAGAGGAGTAACCCTGTAAGGGGTGGAATTTTAATCATCATCAAACAGGTACAGGGTTGTCTTGAGTTCTTTTAGCCAAAAAGATCACAACTGTGTATGTGCATTTGACACACAGACACATACACAGAAATAGAGTGAATGACAAATGCATTCCCTAAAAAGTGACACTGAGTCCAGGCCTCTTGACTGAGCAGCTCTTCGGATTTCCTCAGGAGAACGAAGACACCCAGGTAACAGGTGGTGAGAGACAGGAAAATTTCATCAATCTCAGGCCCCCTGGGCTCTGTCATGTCACTTGGTTTGAGCAGCCTCTTTGTCTAGAGGTTGGATATGGGATATCACCTTTTCTGCCCCAGCCAGTGGCCATTCCAAGGGGTGCTTTGTTGAGAAGGGGACCCTCCACACCCTCCAACACAGGCCACTGTGTCTCTTCAAAGAAGGGATGTCGAAATTCTGGAGTTGCCACCACCCTGAGCATGCTAAGCCCACACCTGCCTAGTGAATCATGGTGACACTATTGTAAGCCCTAGTCCCTCTCGCAAAAGCCTCAAGGCTGAAGCATTATCTCATGCCATCCACAACTCCTCAAATCATTTTGGTGCACACTTGTTGCTTTTGTCTATCTAGTACACAGAGACACTCTTTCCCATGGGGAACACATACCATGTGGTTTTGGTAGGGTTGAATCCCTAAAACCACTCCAGCTAGGGGTGGTACTGTGACCAGGCCTGGATGGCCAAAGTATCTTATGTCTCTGTCCACAGGGATTGGTTCAGAAATGGACATGTGACCAAAACCCATCCAAGTCCTCCGTGGGATTTTCCTATCAGAGCTAGTGGGAAACGCTGTTTCCTTCCACCATGGTTCCGAGCTGGGAGTCAGCGAAAATGAAAGACCTCACTTTCTGCCATGTAGAAAGCATCTGTCTATCAGAATAAGGTAAAGTAGAGACATGCAAAGAAAAAAGCGGGAGAGAGATGGTGCTGATTCTCTCCCAGATCCATGACTGAGCCAGTTTCTCGGCTAGATATCCCAGGACATCTGCCAATGAATTCTATTTTTGCTTTCTTTAGTCTAAGCTGGATATATGTTTCTTGCAACCAAAAGTATCCATCGTGAATACAAAGATTTCCATACACCCGTGACAGAACTTCGGGTGAAATCCATTCTGCATTGGTTTCGGGCCAAAAGCACTGGGATGGGTTGCCCCCCTTTCCTGTTGGTTTGGGGCCCAAGTTGGCACAGTGGAAGCATCTGCACCTATTATTCTCCCCTAACTATCTTCATGAATCTGTTCAAGGTTATCAATGATTAAACAGGAAGGTAATATGCACAGCCTACATGAGAAGAGTGTTCTTTTAAACTATATCTTTTCAATTCTTCTCTCTTTCTTTTTGAGGTACGCGGCCCTCTCACTGCTGTGGCCTCTCCCATTGCGGAGCACAGGCTCCGGACGCGCAGGCTCAGCGGCCGTGGCTCACGGGCCCAGCCGCTCCGCGGCATGTGGGATCTTCCCGGACCGGGGCACGAACCCGTGTCCCCTGCATCGGCAGGCAGACTCTCAACCACTGCGCCACCAGGGAAGCCTCTCAATTTTTTTCTTAAGATTGCATCAGGGGTGACAGTGACAGGACCTAAAATGACAAGTAGACAGACCTTAATCAGAACTCTGATTTAAAGTTATAGGAATGAGCAGGATCCAGTTATGAGGTCCCAGGACAGAAGCCAGGATACCAAGATTCAGAGCAGAAGGTAAGAGGCAAAGCTGAGAACAAGACCTTGACCCACCAGCCACAGCCAAAGGGTTTCCTGTTCTCCCTAGCACTGACGGTGTAAATGGCATGGCCCCATACACATGGGCCACCTTACTGCTACTGCTATTATTCTTATTGGATTAAGTAAACCACCCTGGGTTCCTGACTTTATGTATGGGGACCTATGGAAGCAGCCACAAGTCCTCTGGGGGCAAGTCACTTGCTTTTCTGGTCTCTGGATAATCAGTTTTCCTCTCAGGATCTTTGTAATATCAGAAGTAATGCATATAAAGTAGGCAGTGAATAAATTACTTCTGTTATCATCTTATTGCTCAACAGAGTAATAAGAAAGTTATACCATTACCATAGCATATAAAAAGGAAGGTTAAGTGAAAGCAAAACTGGGTACCTGGCACCAATACTCTGTCTTGTCTGGTTTTCATTCAGCTGCAAGTAACAGATACCCAACTAGGAGAAGCTGAAACAATTGAGGCTTTATTTTTCTTCTGCAATGAAACGTCCAGAATAAGTGGCTGTTGGCATCAATCCAGCTGCTCAATAATGCCACCAGTGACCCAGGCTCTGTCTTTCTGCTCAGGCGTCCTTAGTCTGTTGACTTGTCACCTGTGGCTATGACCTCAGAGTCTCAAGTGGACTCTGATATCTCAAAGCAGGAAAGAAAGAAGGGGTGACCCTGTCACATCCTTCCTTTATATCGGGAAAAACAAAAGCTTTCCCAGAACAACATTTCTTTTTTTGCTGTACGCGGGCCTCTCACTGTTGTGGCCTCTCCTGTTGCTGAGCACAGGCTCTGGACGCGCAGGCTCAGCGGCCATGGCTCACAGGCCCAGCTGCTCCGCGGCATGTGGGATCCTCCCGGACCGGGGCACGAACCCGTGTCCCCTGAATCGGCAGGCGGAATCCCAACCACTGCGCCACCAGGGAAGCCCCTGAACAACATTTCTATTCCTAGATGCTTCCACGTGTGTTTTTTTTGTTTTTTTTTTTTTTCTTTTTGTTTTTTTTTTTTGCCAGAAATGTGTCACAGAGCCACCCTTAGCTGCTGGAGGGGCTGGGAAAGTGATTATTTATCTTCTCAGTGCCTCCTGTGGAATGCACCAAGGGAAAAGGAGATGAGAAGGGATGCCGGTTAGGCCAGCGAGGGGCCCCTGCCCCACCCTGTGTGTAGGCAGATAAATTACTGTGCTATTTTGGAGGGCCATCTCGTAGTATTCTATTAAGTGTAAACTGCACATATCTTTCAACCCAGGAGTTCTATTTCTTTGGAACTCTCCTAGAGCGACAGTGACAGATGTTGCCTTCTGAAAGAGCTTGGGAAATGGATCAGAGTGGTATCACTGTATTAATGAAGCAAATTGGGAAAAAAAACTAAATGTCTGTCAACATGGGAGTGATGACATGTGAGATACAGAAACCATGGAATACCACTGGCATCAGAGAGAATGTCATGGACCTGGAAGGACCGACAGGAACGGATCTCAAAGTCATGTTGTTAACTAAGACACATCATCTGTAGGGCAATATACACAATGATCGTATATGTGTAGAAGAACCAAAAAAGAACCCCACCCACATTTCAATTTTAAAACACCATACTCCAAAAGAATATGGAGGAATATCACCAAACTAATCAGAGCTCTTTCTCTCTGGGAGAGGGTGAAGTTGGGGAATGTGAAGAGGAAATTTCTCTCTGTTTATGTTGTTTGCATTTTAATAAGAAGAATAAACTGATGTTATATTTGTGTAGTTTAAAAAATATGGTACATATATAGAGTGGAACATTTAAGTGACTATTGAAAACAATGATTAAAATCTTTTTAGAGGGCTTCCCTGGTGGCGCAGTGGTTGAGAGTCCGCCTGCTGATGCAGGGGACATGGGTTCGTGCCCCGGTCCGGGAAGATCCCACATGCCGCGGAGCAGCTGGGCCCATGAGCCATGGCCACTGAGCCTGCACGTCCGGAGTCTGTGCTCCGCAACGGGAGAGGAAAAAAAAAAAATCTTTTTAGAAAATAGGTACCTTGTAGTTGGAGGAAGCCCTACCTCATCTTTCCTGAGAACTTTGCTTTGAAGGAGGAGCTGCCCCACAGGGGTGTGGAGTAGAGGATTCCTGGGGCTTCCAAGGTTCTGTGTTTCTATGATAACGACAGTTTGAGAGCCAAGAAATTTGCGATTGAGAGTTTACTTGCTGTTCCAGGGAGGGCAATGGCACGGAGGAGGATCTCAAGTTGGATTCTAGGAGTGGCCTCCCCCAAGTTCACTTTGGCCATGGCCCTTCAGACCAGAGGTTTTCTAGGGAAAACTCATGATCTCCCAGAGATCACGAGTTTTTGCTGCCAACACACACTCGAGAGAAGCCTGGCTGAGAGGCACCGAGGGCCTCCTGCTGGTCCAGCTCTGCATGCACCGGAAGAGGCTGCAGGCGAAGCTGGCCAGCACAGAGCCAGCGTCATCCAGGTTGCAGGCAGCTGGTTCTTTCCCCTTCTCCCTCCTACTCTTCTTTTCCCACCTTCCAAGTCCTCCCTAGGAGAGGGTTTTCAAGCAGCAGCCAGATGATGCCTTCCAACAGCAGACGATGGTGGACGGGATGTGAGATGCCAGCGCGCCCCTCCCCATGCCCACTCGGGCTCCAGCCATCGGGAACCGCTGAGCTCTGATAATAGGAGCCAGTCAGTCCTGTGCCCAGGGATGCGTCAGCTGGGCTAGTCACTGCAGGTTCCTGTTTGTCCAGCCAAATGCCTGAAGCCTCCCGAGCGCCAGTCCTGGCCTTGGAGCCTGCCAGATGTGACTGGGGAAAGTCAGTCAAGGAGATTGACAACGTGGAGAATCTGAAAACAAACAAGGTGAGGGCTGCTTTCTGGGCTGTGAGGCAGATGGAGACCCTGGGGAATCAGGCAGAGTAAACAAACAAACATCAAATAAACAAAGCTTTCTTCAGTGGCAAAGACACCAACAAAAGAGAAAGTAAAACGAGCGAGCTACGTTCTTTTTGGTGTGTATTTGAATATTTTCATAATAAAATTAACAAAATAGCCCTCATCACATCACCCTTCTGTGCCCTTGTTTATGCAGTCTCTCTGGCCTGGAAGTTTCCTCCTGTCACGCTCCAGGCATAAATCTTACAGATCCTACAGGGCCCGGTCCAGATCCTACAGGGCCCAGTCCAAATGCTACTTTCTCTCAGAAGCCTTTTCCCTGACGCCCCCTCCTCCACCACTAGTGGGAAGCAATCGTGCCTTCTTCTGGGTTCTTATGTCCTTTTCTTGCACCATGTTGACGGCAGCTATTCCATCCTCACCTCTAAAATAGTTATACGCATGCTAATTCCACCAACCAGCCTGAGAGTGCTTTAAAGGCGGGGATTCTGATTTGTTAACCTTTCTATCCTCAGTACCTAACGCGTGATCTAGGATGATGGGAACTAATAAATGAATAACTAGATCAATCATTCATTCATTTCATAGACATTATGGTGCATCTGAATATAACAGGCACTGTACTAGGCAGTGATGTTAACAAAACAAATAAGACAGTGAACCCATTGTCTTCATGGAGTTTACAGTCTGGGAGGCACAGGTAGCTGTACAGACAGAAAATTACAGTGAGGAGTCATTGGTGTCATCATGAAAAGTACATCCAAGGCAGAGGGAAGGATACGGAGGAGAGAGTGTTCAATTCTACCTGAGGGAAGTTAGGAAAGTCTTCACGAAAGAGGTGATGCTAACTTGGTACATTAGTTCAGGTCCATGCAAAGGGAAGACTAGACATGCAGGAGATCTGTTGGTGGAGGGAGCAGAGGAAGAGCCCTCAGACCACAGTGTGGCCTGACACCTGTGGGAAAGGAGGGAAGGGTAGTAAGAGGCTCAGACTTCAGGGCAGTTACAAGAAGTATTTTGCCAGATCAATGGGGAGTCCTTGAGCCAAAGCTGCCATTGCAGGAATCTCAGATCTTGTTGGATGGGGCTGCCTTAGTGACCCACTGTGCCCAGTTGCTGGCTGGGAGCAGCCCGCAAGAATCATGGCCTCAGCAGGAACGTGGTGGCGCGTCCAACAGGACAGCAGCTGGGGGCATCATCAATTATGCTCCCTGCAGCAGGAGATAGGAGGGCACATTTTCTTGGTCTTTATGCTTAAGTAAGTATCAGCAGGCATGTAGGTGAGGGGATGTGGGAGAAGACAAAAGGGAAGATGTTCCAGGATGAGGAACGTGCATAAGCAAAGACACCAAAGCATGAAACAACGGGGCTCATTGGTGGCCTGTAATAGCTGGGCATGAATGGAGTGTAGGCTGGGGTGTGGGGAGGCATGATGCAGCAGGAGATGAGGGGCACTGGTTGCAGTGGCCCCATCCTGGGGGGTATTACATGCGAGCATGGGGAGCTGTGGCAGATTGGAGGGGTATTAGAGCAGATTTGGGCTAGGAAAGCAGCTCTGGTGGTCACACAGAGGAGGGCTCAGCGGGAGGCGGGCCAGACGGGAGGCCCTAGCAAGCACTGGGGAGCAACACACTGAGGACGGACGAAAGCAGCAGAGGTAGAAAAGGAGAGGAAGAGGGAGATGAATGAATGGAAGGATGGATGAAGGCAGGAACGGGCGAGTGAATGCAGGTGGTCAGACGCAACCCAGCTGTGCCCTCTCAAGGACAGCTCGCTGTACCCAAAGCCCCGGATTCTGCTCTGTGAGCAGATGGAAATAAAGCAGCTACTGTAACTCTTTCCTGCTGAAGAATTTCCATTAGGTGGAAATATGCCCTGATTCATTATCAAGGGACGAGTCTCTCTCCAGGGTCCTGCTCTGCAGAAACACACCATCGCTTGCCCCCCCAGCCCAGGCTCGTCTCAGGCAGGCATGCAGGCGACTCTGTGCCCAGTTGGCGCCCGGATCCCTGGGAGGCCAGGCTGTCCTTTTTCACTCCATTCATCTTCAGGGCCAGATGGTGTTTGCCTCATTGACTTTCACTGCTGATGGCATCTTGTTTGCTGGGTTTTCACAGGTTGCTTCCTTTCCTTTACTTCAATTCATTCTCCCACTTGCCCCACTTTTGCGTCCTGTGTCATGTTCATCACGATGGCAGGGAGACACCTGGAGTTCTCAGCAGGTGGACGTTTCCAGGGAGCCGGCCAAACCTAGTTCCTACGGCCCAGCGCCTACCCCCACCCGACTCCGGCTCTGCGAAAACATCGCGGTGGGAGCCCTGAGAACAGTAAACTCAGTTTTATTGAAAAACACATCTTGTTAAGCAAGAAGCCAAGGCCATCAACGACAGCCATGACCCAAAGGATGATTTCTGGTCCAATCTACTTCCGTCTTCCCAAGCTCTCTGTTACCATCTTGCATAAGCACTAAGCCTAAAAAGCAACTCCACGATGGTCCCCATCCAGGTGCTCTGCAGGGAAACCAGCAAGGACAGGCAGCTCGTCCACCTGCTCACGCCACGCCTCCTGGCCTCAGGGTCTACGCCCAAATCAAAGGCTCCATCCTTCCTTTCCAGTCAGACAACACCCTCTTTCACCTTTAAAATTCAGATTTACTTTCTGCTAGAAGCAATGTTTCCAGCAATCTCTGTTCCTTACGTCTGCAGCCTTGTCCAGTTGTGGCTACTTGTTGACTTGCTTCGGTCTGAGTCCCCTTGAACATCAGGTGTTTCTGTTCTATCTTCTTCACCTTCTCTGGTCCTCAAGAGTGAGAAGAAGCCTTGTTCCTCCTTTGGGGCCTCCAAGCATCTGGGCAATGGCTTGCTGTCAGCGTGCAGTTGAGCGATGTCAGTGTACGTGACTTGCAAGGTCCGGCTTCCAGGTCTGCTCTAGCTGTGTGGTGAGTCCTCAGGCCAGCACCTCCACTCAGTGGAAGGACCGGCTTCTGCTCACCTGTAAGCCTTAATCAGGGCCTGGGAACAGTGAGTGTAACCTGTAAAGTACTCTGAGGTCCTAGGAAGAAACAGGACAGAGAGACTCACAGCCATTATCAGCAAGTGATCAACACTGGGAAAAACATCCAGTTTTACGTTTGTCTTATGTTTTCATCACTCTCGTATACCCTGGTCCTTCCTTTTTTTTTTTGGTACAATGGCCTCTCACCGTTGCGGCCTCTCCCGCTGCGGAGCACAGGCTCCGGACGCGCAGGCTCCGGACGCGCAGGCTCAGCGGCCATGGCTCACGGGCCCAGCCGCTCCGCGGCATGTGGGATCTTCCCTGACCGGGGCATGAACCCGCGTCCCCTGCATCGGCAGGCGGACTCTCAACCACTGCGCCACCAGGGAAGCCCCCCCGGTCCTTCTTGTTTGGCTCCGCCACTTGCCTTCGGCCCTCCTCCCCGCAAGTATTGATGACATTATGCAACTACCTCATGTTTGGATTTAACTGACTCTAAGTGTATTGTCCACAATCTTTTACTGATGAACACATGGTTCCCTGGGCCCCGACTGCACTTTGGTGGTGGTGGGAGTGGTGTGTGTGTGTGTGTAACTGAGAAACAACTCAGCAAGTGCCAACTGGCAGCCTCCCTGGATCAATAATATCAACGATTTCAGAGACTTCCAGAGGTATTGCCAACTCATTTGGCTTTTTTCAATACTATTATCACTATTACAAGGACACCCCAAGGCCCTTTTACTTAAAGACACGGCGCAATGCCCCAAATGAGAGTAATGTTGAGTGCTGTCTTCAAGGGCTGCAACCTCAACGTTAACTAGAGGGGTGGGTGCTTGGAGCTAAGCGTGACCTTAATTTTGCGGTTAAGGTTTCAGTGGGAGGGATGGCATGGTCTCCTGAGAGCTCATTTTTCGCTAGTTAGCCACGTGACCACTTACTTTGCGTTACCCTGAGAATTTCCACCTGCCTGAACATGTCTTAAAAGAAGATATGTTTATAAAAATCTAGGGTTTCACCGGGAAAACAAGGTAGTGTTTAAGCACCTATGCCCAGGCACAGACATTTCGGTTCCACTCTTTGCTCTGTCATTTACTGGGTGTTTGTCCTTCACAAGGCCCTCCTCTCCTGGGGTCTTCATCCCCTGTTACGTGGGGTGCAGGGGCTGGAGGGTTGTCTAATGATGATTGTTAGCTGAGAGTCTGTGGTGGGCATTCAGTGTAGGGAGAGGGGATCCAGAGAGAGGGTATATGGCTCAGGCGAGAAGACAAAGGTCTGAGAAATCTATGGAAATCATTCATTCATTGTTCCATCCATTCATTCATTCACATTCATTCATTCAACATACATTTCTTTTTTTTTTTAACATCTTTATTGGAGTATAATTGCTTTACAATGGTGTGTTAGTTTCTGCTTTATAACAAAGTGAATCAGTTATACATATACATATGTTCCCATATCTCTTCCCTCTTGCGTCTCCCTCCCTCCCACCCTCCCTATCCCACCCCTCTAGGTGGTCACAAAGCACCAAGCTGATCTCCCTGTGCTATGCGGCTGCTTCCCACTAGCTATCTATTTTACGTTTGGTAGTGTATGTATGTCCATGCCACTCTCTCACTTTGTCACCAACATACATTTCTTGAGGGCCTGCTCTGGGTCAGGCATTATTCTAGGTCCAACGCGGTCCAACAGAAATCTAACGTAAGCCATACATGGGATTTTAAACTTTCTAGTAGCCACATTAAAATGAGGAAATAAGTGAAATTAATTTTTCTGATACGTTTTAGTCAGCCCAACATATCCAAGGTATTACCATTACAACATGAGATCACTATATAAAGCACTAATGAGATACTGTATGTTCTTGTTTTCATCCTGAGACTTTGCAGCCCTGTGTGTGTTACTCTTCTGGTACGTCTCAAGTACTGGCTACAGAGGCTGCGACATCTGGAGACTTGGGAACAGCAGTGACAGCTAACGTTTACTGGGTTCTCATTAGGAGAGAGGCATCGTGCTAAGCATTTCCATACATTAAATAAGTCCGTCCCGTGGCACAACTGATAGGTATTGCTTTACACTTACCTCACAGAGATGAGGAAATGGAGGCCCAGAAACTATTAGTTGACCAAACCATATGGCTGCTGAGTGGTGAGCCAAGCAACACGGTCTGTCCGACTCCGCGTACTTAGGCGTGTATGTACGATCCCAGTTACTGTGTCCCTTTGGGGCGGTTGGCCCGTGTGAATCTGTTAACACCATGCGGTTACTTCTCAGTTCTCAGGGCTGTGGTGAGGGATGCAATGAAGCTGTTGTGACCTGTATGAAATGCTTGCTGTGCCCCACCCAGGACACCGAGAAAGGTCACATCCTTTAGATTCCTCCAGTTTATTTTTATTTATTTATATTTTTCTATTATTATTTTATTATTATTTTTTGCGGTACGCGGGCCTCTCACTGCTGTGGCCTCTCCCGTTGCGGAGCACAGGCTCCGGACGTGCAGGCTCAGCGGCCATGGCTCACGGGTCCAGCTGCTCCGCGGCATGTGGGATCTTCCCGGACCAGGGCACGAACCCGTGTCCCCTGCATCGGCAGGTGGACCCTCAACCACTGCGCCGCCAGGGAAGCCCAGATTCCTCCAGTTTAGATAAAAGCCACCCATTAAGCTAATCAGTAGGAATTCAGTGTCACCCTTTTGGGATCCTCCCTGTCCCTGGGACTTACAGAGTCCTCAAAGGGGCTCCGCAGCCACCTGCCGCTGTCCCATGCGCCACGCAGGGCCATGTAGAGTGCTGGGTCTCTCCCAACTGGAGCTGTTGGTTCGCGATGAAGTTGACCTGAGGTAACGCCACAGGACTCCGCCCTCCACAGTGCATTCCTCAAGCCACAACCCAGGGGCAGCAAGTGAACCTAAAATCTCAGACTTTGGAGCCCACATTAAAAAATCAGGATATTTCACGGAAAAATATAGAGCTTCTCTCAAAACCCCCCACAAAACCCAAGTATGATGACCATCAGTTCATATACCCACATGGCTACTTCAGGGTGGGTTCCTTTAGGGGAGGCATTTGCTACCGTTGCCAACAGTCCTTACCATTCCCTACTGTCCCTGGCACAAAAGAAGATTAAAATTTTCATTTATCATCACACGTTTCCATTGTTTTCAACTGTGGAGACAATGATCTCTCTGTGCTCACGTCTCTACGAGACAGACCGCACACAGACAGGCTGTGTGTTGTCTAAGGGCAGCAGCTTAACTCTTCCTTACCTGGCACTTTGTAGCACCTGCCCAGCTCTCAGGGTCCCTCCTTCAGTCCTACACACAGCCGTTCTCTTCTCTGGAAGCACTGCACTGGGGCAGAGTCAGGCATCCGGCCCTGTAGAACCTGCAAGCTCTAAGCTTCTTTCCAGTTCTGAAAAGCCTTTGAAACACTAAGCATTCATTTTGTTTTCCCAACAATAGAGTTTGAGCATGGGAACATGCTTCTGAGCAGGCTGAATTTAAAACCTCAGCTGTCCATCTCTCTTTTGCTAGGAGCTGGGGAAACATCAACCATGGCTCACTGGGCTGGCTTTCTCAAGAGAGCATGTAGTAAAGTGACTAACGGCCCAGATTTGGGAGCCAGACTACCTAAATCTAAACCTGGCTTTCACCACTCACTACTTATGTGAACTTGGAAATGTTGCTTGGTCTCCCTAGGCCTCACCTTCCCAAATGGGAATATGTACTGAAGCATGTAGGGTGCTTGTCACAGCACCTGGCACAGCTAGTGCCATGGAAGTGATTGCTGTCATTCTGACAAAACACAAACCAAGTAAGTTCTCGGCAGGTCACCGTTAAATCTGACTGGCGCATAGTAGGCAGAGGAAAACTGTTACTGTTTCCTCTCTTAGTACCATGGCCACAGAGTGCCAACTCTGGGAGAGACTTAACTTCTTTCAGAGTTTCTGATTTCACAGCAGGGACTAAGTACACTTCATCTTTGTTCTGCACCAGGAAATAATCATGATGATATGCCCCAAGGAAACAGGCCCAATAGAACAGCCCTGTTTACTCTGTTCACCGCTCAACAAAGAGGGGGATGTGTACCACGGGGCACAGCAGACACCTCGACCCTTTTCACAGGTGGGGAGGCCCAGGCCTGTTCCCAAGTGTGGACACACATGGAGATGGGCGGCCTGGCTCCAGCCTAATCAGTCCCTCTGAGTTCAGGCTACAGCAGGAGGTGTGGGTACTGGGCAAAGTGTTGTCCCCCCGCCCCATACAAACTACAGAGAGAGAAGGGAGGGATTCTGCAGAAGAAAACAAAAATGCCTACACAAAGGGTAGGATAAGCACAGCAGGGGGCCAGGGTCAGCTGGACACAGGGCAGGCCGCTGTGAGTGACCCAGGCGAGCAGGTTGTAGAAGGAATTTCAGGTGGCCTGGAGGCACTGAGAGAAGAGGGGTAGGACTCAGGAGACTTGGGTTCCAGGCCCCGCTATGCCGCCAACTAGGCGAGTGACCTTCGAGTCCCCTCTGCTGGTCCTCGGCCAAGGAGGGGACGGACCAGGTATTCTTACTGTCCCTTCTGGCTGTGACACTGTCTGACCACTTTCTGGCCACCCTTGTTATGTGTTCTGTCTGTCCCAGTCCTGCCGGCGGTATACTGTGACCCCCCAAAGCAAGAACCATGTCTATGATAAGATCCAGGCTCCTATGTCAGGTGCTGCCTAGAACCTCAGACCTCACTGGGCTCAAGAAACCTTTTTTTACAAAATAGCGGTAGCTTCCATGCTGGGCACCCCACATTTATGTATTCATTTACCCATTTTTCCATTAATTCAACAGCATTTATTAAACACTGGTCATGGTGTGGGTACTGGGGAGAATGAACGAGACAGCCCAGGACGTAAAATGCAGCAACTCGCCCGTAGGGCATGAGCCTGGACCTCTGAGCACTGCTGTGTCAAAGCATCCTGATGTGCCCCTGCTTAAGGATACCTGCCATGGTGTCACCCTCACTTCACGAGTCAGGTGCAGGGGGTACCAGAGGGCCAGGCCAGCCTCCGGCATCATCTGAAGTACCATGCTATCAAGGTCCCCTCCATGTTACACCTTCCCCGTCTTGTTAAGGGCCAGTGAATGGTCTGAAACCAAAGCATTTCCAGAGACTTTCCCCAAACTGAATGTATCCTGGGCTTTGGTGTCAGGAGCGTCTATTCTTTTCCCAGAAGCCTGGACGGCCTCCCACTGATGGAGCCTGATAATAAATGAGTTCATTACCCTGGCTGCTGGGGCCCATGACAGCCCATCTGCCGGCATGTGATTAATTAAAACTTTGACTGGCAATGGAGGTGCCATCTCAGGGCCGGAAGGCAGTTAATTGGAGCATCTTCCAGCCCATCATTTCTGATGGATCCTACAGAGACCGACGCCAGAGACAGAGAGCAGGGTCTTCGTGGGCTGGTCCCTTTGCCTTTCTCTCCTCTGTGTTCCCTGCAGAGTCTCCTTCCCTGTGAAGCCCAGTCTAATTAAGCAGAGGAAGCATGATGAACCAGAGCCTCAAATACCCCAAGTGGGGTTATCCCCTAAGTCAGATTTCCTTCCAGAAGGGTTTTTCTACTCCTCCCAGGAGCAGGGAGTGTTGGGGTTTGAGTTTCCCCCTCTCTTTTCTTGACCCCTGTGCGCAGGCACAGTGAACTCCTCCACTTCCGTCTCCACGTGGAGATGGTTTCATCACTCCCTCCCTCTCTTTGTCCTGCCAGCTGTGTATGAAGCCAGGCTGCTAGGAAAGGCCTCAGGCCCAAGCAGAGCTCTTCCTCCTCTGGACAGCTTGTCACGTGAGACTCGCATACTATCAGGAAAGAAGAATGAAGAATGAAGACCCAGATGTCCTGGAATCAGGTATGACCTTGAATTAACCCATGTGTATACTTGGTTGCTTCTAGCAGGTGTTTGTGATTCTGGTACTGATGGCGAGATGGCTGGGAGACGAGTTGGGGGTGGGTGTCAGGCTGAGTACCTAACAAGTATGGCTAAGAGAGAGGACGGGCAGGAAATTGGGGTCACCTGGTGGGACACTGACTCAGTTGGCTTAAGAGTTCAATTTCTGCTTTCCCCACACATTCACCGTGGGACTGTAGGGAAAAGTCCCCACCTCTCTGCGTCTGTTTCTTTTACAGGCCCATTTGGAGATTCGTACTTGACTTATTGTATGGAAATGTGACAACAATCAGGAAAATTTCCTGTCATAAAAGGTTTGAACGTCAACAGGGGAGCTTCTATTACCTTGTCTCAAAGCCCCAGTGCCTGCTCCCTGAGCATGTGGACAGGCCGTCTTGGATGTCTGTTTACTGACGTGTCTAGAACAGTGCCTGCCACACGGTAGGTACTCCATAAATGCTCGTGGAAAATATGAGTGAAAATAGACTAAGAAGTGTCCTTCAAGCCTTCACGTGGTCCAGTGTTTTTGAACTTTTTAAAGTCATGGAACCCTCTGATGAAACAGTATCTTACAGAGACTCCCAATAAGGAACACAGAGAAGGAGCCGCTCTGGTTCAAGTGTGTGTGAACAGAGCCAGGAAGCCCTCACCTGCCCACACTCCGAATTTACAAATAAGGAAACTGCAGACGTGTGGAGCCAGCCCCAGCCCAGGGCCGCCCTCCCAGCCCAGTGCTCTCCCCGCTAGAGGCTACCAGACCACCTGGGGATGGGCCTGAGCTACCCCGCCAGGCCACCGCCCAAGTCTTCTCCACCAGACCAGCCCTACCTTTGCCTGTCATACATGTTAAGCTTCTGTACAGGCTTTCATCTGAGGAAAGGGTTCTAATGTTTAAAAAACAAATAAGCAAATAAAAACCATTGTTGGGGGAATGGACGAAGGGAGTATTAACGGAGGCGGAGGCTCGTGCTGGCGGAGATTCAGCTTCCTTTTATCGGATGACCCTAAAGAAGTCAGAATAGAAGAGGCAGGGACGAGACGTGAACATTCTTCCCTGTGCTTCTTCAGGGGATTATTGTTTCGTTCTGTGCAGTAGGGAGGATACTCTTGCTTACTGACTAGGATTTGATTTGGGAGGAGAAAAGGCAGAAAAGAGAAAGGGGAGAGGTGAGGAGGGAAAGAGACAAAGAAGACTCCCTACTTTGTCCCTGGTAGACCTGAGATACATGGAGACCAAATGCCTCCAAGCCAAACGGGAAGGAGTGACCAGACAGCCTTTCTACCAGTGTCCCTAGCCCATGTCTAGAGCGAAATACTGCCAAGAGGAAGAGGGAGACACCAGGAGATGGTGCCCAAACTTGGCCACATGTGGAATCAGTGAGGGATCTTTAAACACTAGCGATGCCTGGTGCCTGCATTGTGATTCAATCGGCAGGGCCTGGGGCCCCCGTGGCAGGAGTTTTTAAAGCTCCTCTGGTGATTCTAAGGTAGAGCAAAGTTCGGAAGCACTGCACCAGGAGCAGGGGTGGGTAGCCCTGCCTGAAGCCTCCCAATGAGCAGCGTCTGTGATGCTTACCTCACTTCTCCCAAAGTGTGGGTCCCGGGGGACAGGAGCCTGGAGCCAGACAGGACAGAGGTGCAGGGGCATACTGGCATACCTGCATACCTGCTGGCATACCTACAGCCTATAGTTATTCTGTTCCACAGGGTTTCCTGCTCCATGGGGCACAGGCAAAGTGACACAGACAAGAGCTTTGCCAGAGGCTGCAGAAAACAGGAGGTGCCAAGTTGGAGGCACTTTTCTGAAAAGGGAGAAAAGGTCAGAGAGGGACAAGGCTGAGGCAGGAGGGAGAACAACAGGTGTGTCAAGGTGGGGCAGTGAGCAGCTGGTGGCTTGCTCTGAGAGGAGGAGAGGGAAGAGGCTGGGGGATGAGCTAACTCAGCCTGACAAGTGGGCCGAAATGGGCAGACAGACACATGCCCTTGACAGTGGGCTCCGATTTTCCAGGAATCTCAGGACCCCAGCGGGAGGGGAGACAGATTCCCACCACTAAATGGCTGTCAGTGGGGTCAGGCTCTGGGCCATCCCTCCTCTCCACTCCCTCGGGGAATGCCCTGGTTTCAATCCTCATTCTCTTTCAGACGCTATTCCACCAGCCTCCCAACGGCTGTCCCTGCATCCTCTCTGTCCTCTCTGCCAGAACAACCTTGAAGTGCCCATCCGATTGTATTTTTCCTTTGAAAAATACGGTTCTTCTCACAATAACTGCCCTGACCTATCTTTGCTGTCACTGCTCGCCATTTTCCATAATACGCCTCACCCTCCAGCCAAGCCAAACTCCTTACACTTTTTGCGGCCTGGTCTGAACTCTTGCTGTGTCCTCTATTTCAGCATCCTGCCCCTCTCCCATTAGATTCCTGTTCCATTCATGGTCCGTCTTAAATGCCACCAAGAAAGTGTCCCCAGTTACCAAGACTGAAATCAATCTCTCCTTCAGTGTCTGAAGCCCCTTTCTGGTCCCTTTTATAGCCTTTCTCACCTTGTGGATTCTGGCTATCTGTGAACTTCTGAAGGACCAACAATGTGTTCTCCCATTCTAATCTTCTGGAGTGCCCAGCAGTGTTTTGGGTACAGCTGGCACTCAACGTATGCTTATTAAATTGAATTTTGTAAACAGGGAACCCAGGGCACATGTCAGGGAATGGGTGGGCAGTGGGACCTGCATGTGGGGTAGCTGGAAAGAGGCACCCCTTCCCACCAGCCTTGGAGTTGGATAAGAGCCCCGTGTCCCACATACGCCCATAAGGGCAAGTGTGTGGTAGGGTCACATGCCTGGGCCAAATAAGACACTGACCACGTGGTCTCTGTCCTTATAACAAAGAAGAATTCATGAATAAAAGGTTACAAAGACACATACTTATCAATAACAACAGCTAACACCTAGGGAACACTTTGCGGTTTGTTTCACATTTATATTATCAATCAATACAGACACACATACTCTTTCTTCACTGTTCACTCTGGCCCTTTACACTCACACAAGATGGACAAATGTTTATCACCTCTTCATCGAGTGAAGACACCACACACACACACACACACACACACACACACTCTTTTTTACATTTATAGAAAGAAGGGGACTAAAATTATTGCATCCCTTCTATATTTCTGGTGCTGATCTAGGTACCTAAAGATATAAGAAGACACTCCCCAGAAGCCTGCTCACGTGCGTGTGTGTGTGTGTGTGTGTGTGTGTCCAACTCAACCCACCTCCTCTCTGTACCGCACCTCTCCTCTTCTAACTCTACACGTTTACTCTCTGCAGACATAATAATCTCAGTGGCCGCTATTGGTTGAATTGTGTCCCCATGAAAGCTATGTTGAAGTCCTCACCCCCAGAACGTGACCTCCTTTGGAAATAGGGTTGTTGCTGATGTAATTACTTCAGATGAGGTCCTACTGGGTAAGGTGGGCTCCTAACCCACAACGACTGGTTCCTTATGAACGCTGCCCTCAGAAGTGAATATGGTGGCCCAGCAAGGGAACGTGTGCATGTCTGGGTGCACTCTGGGTAAAGGATTATGCCCTGCGTGTGTAACATGTGAGTATACGTGTGTAGGTACGTGCTAGAGGGTTTGAATCTGTGTGCACACATATATTATGCATGTAAAGTCAAGGGATGATTTTTGCCTCTCTACCATCACACACACACACACACACACACACACTCTATAGCCTTCAGCCCTGAACCTTCCTGAGTCCTCTCAGCTATCGTGCACTCCCCTGCGTCCCTTTGCCGGTGGGTGCACGGCAGTTTATGAGTGGTGATTAAACCTCTCATCTCTACTGATCATCGTAGCCCATAAAAGGCATCTAATCCTGGTGCTGTTGGAGGATCAGGG
This sequence comes from Globicephala melas, assembly GCF_963455315.2. NCBI lineage: Eukaryota > Metazoa > Chordata > Mammalia > Artiodactyla > Delphinidae > Globicephala > Globicephala melas. The sequence goes on from NC_083320.1 coordinate 21,121,819, forward strand.
CTCAGGGAGTTGGAAAAAGGGGAGGGAAGGCTTTTTTTTTTTTCTTTAACATCTTTATTGGAGTATAATTGCTTTACAATGTTGTGTTAGTTTCTGCTGTATAACAAAGTGAGTCAGCTATGCATATACACATATCCCCATACCCCCTCCCTCTTGCGTCTCCCTCCCACCCTCCCTATCCCACCACTCTAGGTGGTCACAAAGCACGGAGCTGATCTCCCTGTGCTATGCGGCTGCTTCCCACTAGCTATCTATTTTACGTTTGGTAGTGTATATATGTCCATGCCACTCTCTCACTTCATCCCAGCTTACCCTTCCCCCTCCCCGTGTCCTCAAGTCCATTCTCTACGTCTGTGTCTTTATTCCTGTCCTGCCCCTAGGTTCATCAGAACCACTTTTTTTAGATTCCATATATATGTGTTAGCATACAATATTTTTCTCTGACTTACTTCACTCTGTATGGCAGATTCTAGGTCCATCCACCTCACTACAAACAACTCAATTTCGTTTCTCTTTATGGCTGAGTAATATTCCATTGTATCTATGTGCCACATCTTCTTTATCCATTCATCTGTCATTGGACATTTAGGTTGCTTCCATTCATCTGTCGATGGACACTTAGGTTGCTTCCATGTCCTGGCTATTGTAAATAGAGCGGCAGTGAACATTGGGGTGTACGTATCTTTTTGAATTATGGTTTTCTCAGGCTATATGCTCAGTAGTGGGATTGCTGGATCATATGGTAACTCTATTTTCAGTTTTTTAAGGAAACTTCGTACTGTTCTCCATAGTGGCTGTATCAATTTACATTCCCACCAACAGTGTAAGAGAGTTCCCTTTTCTCCACACCCTCTCCAGTATTTATTGTTTGTAGATTTTTTGGAGGGAAGGCTTTAAACAAAGGAGCCAGGTGAAGTGACGCCTTGCGATTTGACCTACCTGCTGAGGTTCCAAGACTCGGAAACGTGCCTATGCACGTGCACACACGTCTCCGCCCAGCCAGAACTCAAAATGCCCTCGAGTCCTTTTCTCTTAGAGAGCTTCCCATTCTTCATCTTCTGCTCCACCATCCCTCAGAGGCAGGTGTCCGTTTTGCAGGAGAAAACAGATGGCCTGTTGGAGTGATGCAATCCGGGACACAGAGCAAGTTAAGGGCGGAGATGGAGTTGTCCCTCCGAGCATTGTTCCTGTCAGCTAATCCACAGAGGGTTATGGGTGTCCATTCGAAGCAGGCAGAGCAGGGCATTTTAAAGCCAGACAGATGCTGGTGGGGAGGAGGAAGAAATACAGAAGTGGAGGGGCCGATAGTAATGGGAAGTATTACTGTGCACTTACTGCATGCCAAGCATTTTATGTGGGTCGTCCTCATTCATCCTGACAACCCTGCAAGCTAGGCATGGTGGACGTACGCCTTGTCTGACAGCTGCATCAACAGGCGGAGACTGGTTAAGTGGGCCATGGTCACACAGCCAGGCAATGATTGAGGCAGGATTGGAAATGTAGGCAGTCTGATCCCAGGTTGGGCTCTTATTCATGATATGTGGTGGAAATTAAAAAGCAGCCTTCTGCGGAGACAGGAGGAATGAAAAAGGAGCTGTGGAATCACCAAGCGGCACAGACTCTGCAGACGACTGAAGCCCTGGATTCACGTCCGCACTCCTTCCTCCCTGGCCCCCAATTTCCCACAGCTGCCAAGCTCGGGCCAGTGGTCATGGTGCGCGAGGGGCTGCACTCCTCAGAGCACTGCCCAAGGCTCCGGTGTAGAGAGTAAACAGGCGTGGGAGGGACACGGCATGCCTCCACAGTAGGCCCTGGACAGACGGCAGGAACCGTCCCGGCTCCACCCGGAGACTTCTGCAGAGTCTTGGGCTGTGACACAAGATGCAGGATGGCGAGCAGGAGGCCTGGGGGACTGGAATTTACCAACACTTACTGGTTTACTCTGTTGGAAGTGTTACTTCAATCAACTGATTTTAAATCTCAGACAAACCCACCAATTACCATACGTAGAGCAAAAGGGAAGTTTAGACGGGGAGGCAACTTCTCTGAGTGTACAGCCATTATGCGAAGGAACCAGTGACAGGCGGCCAGTTGGCAAACCCAACATCCATTTTCTGCCCCCTTCTCCCTGACCTGTCTCCAGTTAGGATGCCTGAAACGATACAGATGCTCTTATTTCCCAGGTGCCCTTGCAGCGACAATTGGACATGTGACACAGTTTCACCCAAAGAAGTCGGCTGCCTCAGCACCACCCCCGTCTTTCCTTATAAAGAGGCAGCCACGGCTGGTGCTGCCTTGTCTACCTTTTTTGCTGCTTTGAATGGGAACAAGATGAGGAAAAGGCCCAAAGAACTGGTCTTCCCCACATTCCTGGGCCACAGAATCACCGGCAGCTGCCTATACTGCACTTCTTGCACGTGGAGAGAATAAAGGCTTGTTCTGTTTCAGCCAGCGTTAGCTGGTGTTCCCATTGTTCACAGCCTAAAGTTCTCCTGACTATTATGACTGCGAAGTTCGCATCCCTGCCGTGACACCAGTGAGGGGAGCAAGAGGTAGGTGCGTTATTTCATCACTCCTACGTATTTTGTAGCATTTTAACATTAAAAAGATTAGGATGCAAACTAAAATGGCCACTGGCTTTTCTCCATTTCTTAACATAATTAATGGCATTTAGATGTGAAGAAATACTACACTTGAAAAGGTTCCATGAAACGGACTGCTGGGCCCATCTGGTTTCTTGGGTTCTCCAGAGTTCACATTGCCCTTCCCACTGCCTCTCGTTTGCTGGTATCACATGGAGGGAAGGATGGGAGGCTGAGTCTTTATCTCCAGGGACAAGTCCATAGATCCCTTTAAATAATCACAAGCCCTAGCAAGCCTCCTGCTGCTTAGAGAACAAGGTTCCTTTGAAATGAATGCTTCAGCTGTTTATGCCAAAATATATGTATGCTGCTACTGAGTAAAACTTCTTCTCAAATTGTCTTTGGAGCCTATAATTCATCCCTTTGGATTTCTGCAGTGGTCTACAAATTTTGAGTACACTTGATGTTTGGAAACAGTGAAAAGTCACCTCTGGTCAAACCTCGTGAATAATGATCAAAACGATGCAGCTGGTTTGCTTTAAATGAATGACTGCAACAAGCATGCTGCTTCCCAAGATTACTCTGAAGAATTCCAAGAACTCCAGCCCCCTCTTCCTTTTTTGAGTCCCGTATCTCTCCCATTGCCTTTGCAAGTGTGGCATTTGGGATGGCCTGCCTTCTCCCACCGCTCATGCCCCGCAGCCCTCAGGCAGAGGCAGGTAGAGCTCGCATCTAAGTGCCTCAGTTCCATCCACTTGTGAAACACTCGAGCCACAGATATGCTAGTTTTGGACGATATTTCCCCTTTAGTAAAAAAAAAAGTTAGGAGGGGACTGGTATTTCCGTATTACTCTGCATAGGGCTCGTGCCTCAGCTTCATGTCTGGTCCAAGATAGACTCTAATCTTCTCAGAGGTGAGCACATTCTATTCTGTTCACCTCATCTGGCAAACACTGGGACGCAGGCCACAGGAACTCGGTGTTGACAAACAGGGTTCTTGGGTGCTGCTAAAGCTGCAGAAATGACACGTCAGCCTTAGGACAGCTTCTGCTGGATTCTGCCAACCCCTATCACACATTCCCAGGTGGGACTAGGGTATCATACCACCTGGCATCAGAAATGCCTTATAACTTCCTTTAACCCCCATCCTCTGCCAGCTTCTGTCAATGCAAACTAGTAAGAAACGGACGTATTTTTCAACCTTTTATTCTTGCTGGGGCAGGGACAGCGAAAAGCCACGCACACGTTACTTAAGATTGGATTTGCCAGAGGTTCACCACGCCCTTCCTTCTGCCTCTCTGGGCAGGACTGTTTCTAATCCAAGTGGGTGGACCACCAGAATAGGGAGAGGAATCTCCTTCCTGTTTTCAAAATCGCTGAAGACCCCTCAGCAGGGCACAGTCTTAACACTATGGACAGACATAGCATCCTGTGAAATACACAACAAAGGCATGTGGCCACGTGGCATGCGTCTGCATCTTCGATGGTGTGTTGGATCTGGTCTCAGTTTCCCTCATTTGATCAAATTCAAGCCCAACAGCCGGGAATGCAATTTTTAAATTAGGAGCAATGACAAAGGTATCACAGACACTGCCTTCTGTGCTGTCCTGGTCAAGCTGTTATCTGCTTGCTGTTACTTTCAAGAACAGAGTTCATTTTCATTCGTACCCCTGGAAGGGGAATTGTTACACAGATGTTTGGTTTTGGCCATGAAACCACAGCTTGGGGGCATGGGGGCCTATACTGTGACCTAAGGAGTAGAGTTCGCTGTTACTCACATTTGACTAATTTCAGGTTTCAGCAGTAAGGAACGAACCCACGTAATTCAGAGATGACTGGACTCTCCGTGGGCAGCCTATGTCACCCTTGCCCTCCTTGATGCAGGTCAGAGTTCATCACAGTTATACGCATCCTCTAAAATAACCAACTCTAAACACACTAGTGAGAAATAGAGATTTCACTGAATATTTAGTGGGGATGTGAAGACTCACACCCCACACAGGAAAAAACTAAGAACAACGTGCCCCACAGATGCCTGTGCTTCCCTACTCCCAAATTTCCCCTCCCTGCCAGCCGCTGGACCACTCTTTTCTCCTCATCCTCCTCCATCTCTAAAACTCTGCCCTCATTTACAACACAACATTTATCCAAAGGGAGGCTGGTAATTACCCAGAACACCCTACCACCACTTCTGCTGTTCCCCAAGCTTCCCTGTGATGATGTCATCTTCCTCCTACGCCCCTCTCCCCATCCTGCCGTCACGCTATGTGCTCACTAATCCTAACAACCACTCTGGGAGGGGCTTAGAGAAATTCAGAGACTCCCCCAAGCTAAGACATGATAGTCGAGGACTCCTCCCAGGTCTGGCAGACCCCCCGTCAGGGTCCTCACCCACCCCACATGCTGCAGTGCAAAGGCCATGGGCCTGGGGAATGTACACGTGAGGCTGGGAGAGGGGCATGTGTCTGGGGCTGATTTCTCTACACCCCGGGCAGCACCTGTTCCCCTTATTCAAGCAGCTCCTACAAAGCCAGCTGTGAACCCCCTTTGAGTGATAAGGTCCTGCCTTCTCCCAGGCCATCCTGCCTGCTGCCTGCTGGGAGGAAGACTTACCAATGTGATTGGTGACTCAACCTTATTTATTAGGGGTCATTAAAAGCCCCGATAGATTGTAAGTACATTAAACTTCACATGCATTTCTTCTCTCCTCCAGGCGGCCAGTCTGGCCCTACTCTTTCTGAGTGGGCCCAACAGGATGCTCTTGCTCTGCCCCAGGCTTGGCAGCCAGCTGGTGGCAAGATCTGGATGCGGGAGGCAGGCTACAAACATAGGCCATGAGCTACAACCCAGCTGCCCCTGATTTCCACCTTGCTGTTTGCTCCCTGTGTATTTAGCTCCAGCAGGGCACTAACAGGAGAGGGGTGGTTCGCAGGGCAGGGTATGTCCATGGCTTGGGCCCTGGTTTTGATACTAATTGAATATGATCAACACCCAGGGGGACCATGTAATCCATACTCCGTATTAGGAGGACACTTCTGAGAGTGAAAGCGGACACTGTGAATCATGCCAGGACAACCACTCCTAAGTGAACTGGGATGCGTGGTCACCTTATTGAAGCTATTAAAAACCTGGGCTTCCCTGGTGGCGCAGTGGTTGGGAGTCCGCCTGCCGATGCAGGGGACGCGGGTTCGTGCCCCGGTCTGGGAAGATCCCACATGCTGTGGAGCAGCTGGGCCCGTGAGCCATGGCCGCTGAGCCTGCACGTCCGGAGCCTGTGCTCCGCAACGGGAGAGGCCACAACAGTGAGAGGCCCGCGTACCGCAAAAACAAACAAACAAAAAACCTACCCTGGGTCCTAACACCCTACCTTGATCACACAGAGACTGGAACACTCAAGGTTCTGCAAGAAATAAGATGGAAATAAAGACAGAAGGCAGACCTATTAAAAAGTTCTGCCCATGCCTTCCTTCTACTTTGAGTTTTCATAATACCATAATGTTTTATTCATGTAAAGCATTTTATAGTTTACAAAGTACTTTCACGAGCATGCTCTTCCTTAATAAGCCTGGAAGGCAGGTAATATGTTCAGCATTTTGAAAAGGCCACAGAGTGAGCTGCAGAGGGAGAACACGAATCCAGGATCAGGGTGAGCCTAGTGTCCTTTCCTCACCCACACCGTGTCCCCTCACGGCCTCTACTCTGGACTGAGCTACCAGCTTGTGTTCTGAACCTAGAATACCTGGGAGAACAATATAGTGAGGCCAGTGGGAGATAGTGGACTGCATCATAGTGTTGTCTGAATCAAAATGAGCTGCCAACCCAGTCATTAGCACTGTGCATATTCAAAATAGAAGTATATATGTGTTCATTTACTTTCAAAACCCAAGTTGGACTAGGTAAGACACGGCCTATCCCCAACATGGCTTTCCAAGGAATTTTTCAAGATTCTAAATTTTATACATATATTAATTGGCAAAGGACCAAACTCCAACATTTGAGACAGTGGCTTTTAATGGGGGGGCAGCACATTTGGGTGGTGACTGGGGGGGAGTCCCCTCCTTTATCTCTACCACCTCTGCAAGTCAGTGAATGTTAGTGACACAGAGGTCCAACGGCGCCAGGCCCGATAGCAACTTCCAATTCCCACACAAGCCTACCACGTGTGCGAGTAGCGGCCTTCCGGGGACTAGCCTGCGGCTGGCTAATGATGACATCTTGCGTGCTGCTCTCTGGGGCCACGGCAGGCACAACACCTAGAAGTTCTACGGATCTGCACATCTCATTTCAGGGAAATGGGACCTTGGTGTGTTCATCTAAAACATGATGCCCCTACTCAAAACACAAAACCCCTACTCAAAAATAGATGCCCCCATGTTCTGAACAAGTCCACACAGCACGGATACTCTGCTGCATGCAATTACACGGCTAATTTAGTCCTTTCGCTCCCTAGCCTGTTAAACTTGCTTCTTCTTTTGGGTATTAAGATAACTTAGGTAAAAGTGGAGTTAGGGGAAGCACAAATAATCCCACTGTGTATAACATAAATCAAAAAGTATCACAAAGGACTAACCTGATGCAAACTTTTCCTGGTTTGACAGAAGGACTGATGTTTCCGAGAAAGAATTCCCCAAACCGTCAAAGACACGGGATGCTTATGAGGCCATACTCATGGAACTGATTCATACTGCCAGGAGGATCTGATGTGAATAACGAAGAATTTAGAGAAAAAAGTTTGCCCTCTTGATTCTGACAAATGTCTCAGTTTTGCCCAAGTCACAAAGCTCCCCTGGGCCTCAACTATCCAACTGGACAGTAAGATATGATATCCTTCATTGGGGTTGCTTTAAATGGGCAAACTGTATGTCAAGATTGATTGAAGTGTGCACAGTATAATGAGACGTCCTAAAGGCCCAGAGTAAACAGCTCCCCTCTCTCTTCATGGAGTTCCATTTTCAATCAAAGAACAGAGGGTTTTTAATTCTCAGCACAGTACTGAAGAATTCTTCTGCAATTAGTAATTAGCAGCAGTCCACAGGAGGAATGAATCATTGATGCCTTTAATGTTCGCAAAATAAAGTGAGTCAATGACTATTTATGGGGCTGCTGAGGATATGGGAGCCTGGGTACCATGAAGTTTGTGACACCAAGGAAGGAGAAGTTAGAATTTGGGGAAGAAATGAGGATAGAAAAAAAAAAAGGGGTTCTTATTTTCTTATTATAGGAAAGGAAACATCATCCAGAGAGATAGGAAAGGAGACTTGGGTAGAGCTGGGAAAGATGGGGAAATTAAGGAAGAAGTGTTTTAACACAACCAAACTTTCTGTGAGACCTGCAAGTAGAGTGTAATGACCAAATAACTGTTGGTGATGAATCTCTCAGTTATTGTGGTTTTTTTTTTCTTTTTTTTTTTTTTGCGGTACACAGGCCTCTCACTGCCGTGGCCTCTCCCGTTGCGGAGCACAGACTCGGGACGCGCAGGCTCAGCGGCTATAGCTCACGGGCCCAGCCGCTCCACGGCATGTGGGATCTTCCCGGACCAGGTCACGAACCCATGTCCCCTGCATCGGCAGGCGGACTCCCAACCACTGCACCACCAGGGAAGCCCTGTTTGCTTGTTTTTGTTTTAGGGTTCACTGATATGTCAGAGGCTGGGTCAAAATAGCATCCTTTCTTCATGAGCACATCATCGTAACTTTGCTTAAAATGGGTACACAGGGAAACGGTGCTCCCCCTCCCACCCTGCTGTACAGCCAAAGTAATGTGATGACTAAAATGCTTAAAAAAAAAAAAAAAAAAAAAGCTGGCCATGATTTTCCAAAGCCAGATTTCTGTTGGTAAGAAACTAATGCCACCATTTGATCAGAATAAGCTGTGATGCTGTAAGAGGATCAGACAATGGACTAGACCTCATGGGGAGTATTGAGAAACTCACCAGTGACCATGCCATCATTCTACATGAGATAATTTCATGAGGCCTGCAATCCTCAACAGTATACCAGATCGGGATGAAATCCATTTTCCAGGAACTTCAAAGCACGTGTGTAATACACTGAGATCAATAAGACCACAAAAGAAAGAATACACCGATCAGAAAATAATGACTCTTTATTAACTTGTATGGGGTCTAAATTATCCCTTATATACGTTTGTATTCATTCCACAGGGAATTAGGTGATTCACTTCTATATAATCTGCAGGGACCATCTCCAGATCTTCCGGTTCTACTCGAATGACCTCCTCCAGGTTGTTTTGTATAGAACTCTCAGCACCACAGTGACAGCAACTCTGGTAGATTCCCCACACATCCATGAGCTATATCAAGTCCAGCTGCAAACACGAACAACAAATTTAGAGAGGAAGCAGGCCAACTCCAGAACACTGCTTCTCTGGGGAGAGAACCGTAGTGACAATGGTTCTCTTCACTGGTGGCATGCATGGACTTGCACACTTACTCACTGCTAACTAAATTAGGAGTTAAATTCTAAGTACCTCTTCATTTCAATCCTAAGAACTTCTCCACAAAACGGCTGAAAGTTTTTACTGGACTGCTGTCATGTGAGGCTTAAAGGCAGGAAGTTTCCACACATGAAAGATGGATACAAAAGCCAATACTCTACACAGCGTCCCAGGCATCCAGACACAGTGTGATAAGGTCCAGAAATCCCCAAATACCTATCAGCCTATTCTGTTTACATAAAGTTAACTGAGAACATTTAAGAACTAGGCTTTTTAAAAGCTGTTTTTATTTGTCAACCCACACAAATCGCACATTGTATTGCTTATTTCGGTTGAGAGCAATTTCAGTAAATTATGACATTTTGCTGCTACAGGAATAGCCTTCCCAGCTCTTTTTTAGTCCTTCAATGACAGGATTAAACTGAAAGAACAATAAACTTAAAAAACCATAGAGCACAGGAACATCCATTATGAAATTACTTATCTGATTACAAGTATAATGGCAATAAATAATAGTGTAGAGAGCTGCTGGTATGTTAGACATTAAAACACAAATATGTGAGCTGGAAAACAAAACGGTGGAAATAACTGCTGAGGAGCAGAATAAAGAAAAAAGAATGAAAAAGAATTGAAGACAATCTCAGAGACCTCTGGGACAACACTAAACGCACCAACATTCGAATTACAGGGGTCCCAGAAGAAGAAAAGAAAAACAAAGGGTCTGAGAAAATATTTGAAGAGATTATAGTTGAAAACTTCCCTAATGGGAAAGGAAACAGTCACCCAAGTTCAGGAAGAACAGAGAGTCCCATATAGGATAAACCCTAGGAAAAACACACCAAGACACATATTAATCAAACTAACAAAAATTAAATTCAAAGAAAAAATATTAAAAGCAGCAAGGGAAAAACAAAAAGTAACATACAAAGGAATTCCCATAAGGTTACCAGCTGATTTTTCAGCAGAAACTCTGCAGGCCAGAGTAGGATATACTTAAAGTGATGAAAGAGAAAAACCTACAACCCAGATTACTCTACCCAGCAAGGATCTCCTTCAGATTCGATGGAGAAATCAAAAGCTTCTCAGACAAGCAAAAGCTAAGAGAATTCAGCACCATCAAACCAGCTTTACAACAAATGCTAAAGAAACTTATCTAGGCGGGAAACACAAGAAAAGAAAAAGACCCACAAAAACAAACCCAAAGGAATTAAGAAAATGGTAATAGGAACATACATATTGATAATAACCTTGAATGTAAATGGATTAAATGCCCCAACCAAAAGACACAGACTGGCTGAATGGATACAAAAAAAAGACCCACATATATGCTGTCTACAGGAGACCCACTTCAGACCTAGGGACACATACAGACTGAAGGTGAAGGGATGGAAAAAGATATTCCATGCAAATGGAAATCAAAAGAAAGCTGGACTAGCAATACTCATATCTGATAAAATAGACTTTAAAATAAAGACTGTTACAAGAGATAAGGAAGGACACTAAATAATGATCAAAGGATCAATTCAAGAAGAAGATATAACAATTATAAATGTTTATACACCCAACATAGGAGCACCTCAGTACATAAGGCAAATGCTAACAACCATGAAAGGAGAAATCGACAGTAACACAATCATAGTAGGGGACTTTAACACGCCACTTACATCAATGGACAGATTATCCAAACAGAAAATAAATAAGGAAACACAAGCTTTAAATGACACAATAGACCAGATAGAATTATTTGATATTTATAGGACATTCCACCCGAAAGTGGCAGAATACATTTTCTTCTCAAGTGCACACGGAACATACTCCAGGATAGATCACCTCTTGGGTCACAAATCAAGCCTCAGAAAATTTAAGAAAAATGAAATCGTATCAAGTTTCTTTTTTGAACACAACACTATGAGACTGGAAATCAATTACAGGAAAAAAAAAAGTAAAAAACACAAATACATGGAGGTTAAACAATGCCCTACTAAATAACCAAGAGATCACTGAAGAAATCAAAGAAGAAATTAAAAAATATATAGAAACAAATGACAATGAAAACACGATGACCCAAAACCTATGGGGCACAGCAAAAGCAGTTCTAAGAGGGAAGTTTATAGCAATTCAATCTCACCTCAAGAAACAAGAAAAATCTCAAATAAACAATCTAACCCTACACTTAAAACAACTAGAGAAAGAAGAACAAAGAAAACCCAAAGTCAGTAGAAGGAAAGAAATCACAAAAATCAGAGCAGAAATAAATGAAACAGAAATGAAGAAAACAATAGCAAAGATCAATAAAACTAAAAGCGGCTCTTTGAGAAGATAAACAAAACTGATAAACCCTTAGGCAGACTCATCAAGAAAAAAAGGGAGAGGACGTAAATCAATAAAATTAGAAACGAAAAAGGAGAAATCACAACTGACACTGCAGAAATACAAAGGATTATAAGAGACTACTACAAACAGCTATATGCCAATAAAATGTACACATGAAGAAATGGACAAATCCTTGGAAAGGTACAATTTTCCAAGACTGAACGAGGACAAACTAGAAAATATAAACAGACCTATCCCAAGTAATGAAATTGAAACCATAATTAAAAATCTTCCAACAAACGAAAGTCCAGGACCAGATGGCTTCACAGGCAAATTCTATCAAATATTTAGAGAAGAGCTAACATCGATCCTTCTCAAACTCTTCCAAAAAATTGCAGAGGGAGAAACACTCTCAAATTCATTCTACAAAGCCACCATCACCCTGATACCAACACCAGACAAAGGTATCACAAAAAAAGAAAATTATAGACCAATATCACTGATGAACATAGATGCAAAAATTCTCAACAAAATACTAGCAAACAGAATTCAACAACATATTAAAAGGATCATACACCATGACCAAGTGGGATTTATCCCAAGGATGCAAGGATTCTTCAATATATGCAAATCAATCAATGTGATACACCATATTAACAAATTAAGGAATGAAAACCGTATGATCATCTCAATAGATGCAGAAAAAGCTTTTGACAAAATTCAACACACATCTATGATAAAAACTCTCCAGAAAATAGGCATAGAGGGAAACTACCTCAACATAATAAAGGCCATATATGACAAACCCACAGCAAGCATCATACTCAATGGTGAAAAACTGAAAGCGTTTCCACTAAGAACAGGTACAAGACAGGGATGTCCACTCCCGCCACTCTTACTCAACATAGTTTTGGAAGTCCTAGCCATGGCAATCAGAGAAGAAAAAGGAAAAAAAGGAATACAAATTGGAAAAGAAGAAGTAAAACTGACACTGTTTGCTGATGACATGATACTATACATCGAAAATCCTAAAGACGCTACCAGAAAACTACTAGAACTAGTCAATGAATTTGATAAGGTTGCAGGATACAAAACTAATGCACAGAAATCTCTGGCATTCCTATACACCAACAACGAAAAATCAGAAAGAGAAATTAAGGAAACAATCCCATTTACCATTGCAACAAAAAGAATAAAATACCTAGGAATAAACCTGCCTAAAACACTTGTACTCAGAAAACTACTAATGGCATCTACTAATCAAACTACTAATGGCATCCTTCACAGAATTAGAACAAAAAATTTTACAATTCGTATGGAAACACAAAAGACCCCGCACAGCCAAAGCAATCTTGAGAAAGAAAAACGGAGTCGGAGGAATCAGGCTCTCCGACTTCAAACTATACCACAAAGTTACAGTAATCAAGACAGTATGGTACTGGCACAAAAACAGAAATATAGATCAATGGTACAGGATAGAAAGCCCAGAGATAAACCCATGCACGTATGATCACCTAATTTACAACAAAGGAGGCAAGAACATACAATGGAGAAAAGACAGCCTGTTCAATAAATGGTGCTGGGAAAAGTGGACAGTTACATGTAAAAAAATGAAATTAGAACACTCCCTAACACCATACACAAAAATAAACTCTAAATAGATTAAAGACCTAAATGTAAGACCAGACACTATAAAACTCTTAAAGGGAAACACAGAAAAAACACTCTTTGACATAAACCACAGGAAGATCCTTTTTGACCCACCTCCTACAGTAACGGAAATAAAAACAAAAATAAACAAATGGGACCTAATTAGACTTCCAAGCTTTTGCACAGCAAAGGAAACCATAAACAAGACAAAAAGACAACCCTCAGAATAGGAGAAAATATTTGCAAGTGAAACAACAAAGGATTAATCTACAAAGTATACAAACAGCTCATGGAGCTCAATAACAAAAAAACAAACAATCCAATTAAAAACTGGGTGGAAGACCTAAATAGACATTTCACCAAAGAAGACATACAGATGGCCAAGAGGCGCATGAAAAGATGTTCAACATCATTAATTATTAAAGAAATGCAAATCAAAACTACAGTGAGGTATCACCTCATGCCCATCAGAATGGCTATTATCAAAAAATCTAGAAACAATAAATGCTGGAAAGGATGTGGTGAAAAGGGAACCCTCCTGCACTGTTGGTGGGAATGTAAATTGATACAACCACTATGGAAAATAGTATGGAGGTTCCTTAAAAAACTAAAAATAGAACTACCACATGACCCAGTGATCCCACTACTGGGCATATACCCTGAGAAAACCATAATTCAAAAAGAGACATGTACCACAATGTTCACTGCAGTACTATTTACAATAGCCAGGACATGGAAGCAACCTAAATGTCCATCGACAGATGAATGGATAAAGATGTGGCACATATATACAATGGAATATTACTCAACCATAAAAAGAAATGAAATTGAGTTATTTGTAGTGAGGTGGATGGACCTAGAGTCTATCATACAGAGTGAAGTAAGTCAGAAAGACAAAAACAAATACTGCATTCTAACGCATATATATGGAATGTAAAAAAAAAAAAAAAAAGGTACTGATGAACCTAGTTGCAGGGCAGGAATAAAGATGTAGATATAGAGAATGGACTTGAGGACATGGGGTGGGAGGCAGAAGCTGCGGCGAAGTGAGAGTAGCATCGACACGTATACACTACCGAATGTAAAATAGTTAGCTAGTGGGAAGCAGCAGCATAGCACAGGGAGATCAGCTCGATGCTTTGCAATGACCTAGAGGGGTGGGATAGGGAGGATGGGAGGGAGGCTCAAGAGGGAGGGGATATGGGGACATGTGTATGCATATGGCTGATTCACTTCGGTGTACAACAGAAACTAGCACGGTATTGTGAAGCAATCATATTCCAATAAAGATCTATTTTAAAAAAAAGAGAATAAGAAGCAAGTCTATGATAAGCAGGCTTTGTGGCTGTATTTACAGCTTAGGCAAGTTCAAGCATTAGAACACCTGCTATATATTAAAAGTACTTACCAAATCATCCACGTCACCACCTTCCTCACATACAGCTGCTGTGTCTTCATCTGGATTCTCTTTGGGGGCCAGAAACTGTGAATAGAAGTTAGGCACAATACCAAAAGGACGTTTTTGCCTCCTTTAATGGAGGAACGCATGCAAATGGCCCCAAAGAAACACCATCTTGACGTACGCCCCTTCATTTGGCTCTGGATGAGAGGACCAATTGCGAGATTGAATAGTCCACTAACTAGTCACAGAGAAAGTTCTTGACGAGGGAGGAAATGACACGGCTCGCCAAGGCAGCGAGCACGCACGGGGCACAGAGGACAGCAGATATTCCCATTTCTGCTTCCACAGGGGGCATGTGGGCTCCTGAGGGTTCAGAAGAGAACCAAACACCCCAAACAGGTATGTCTCTGCCTCTTTTGAAGAGAGCATTAAGAATCAAGTGTCTGGACTTAAAGATTATAATCATCTATTCCTCAGTTTCACTGAGGACAAAAAAGGTAAAAGGAAGGACTTCTTTTAGAGATATGAAACACAAAAATGGGTGAGCTTGGGAGATTGTTTAATTCTTTTTCTGGCAATCTTTAAATTTCTATTAGAAATTGTTTGAAAACAGGAAGGTGGATGAGAAAACTTCTAGTGTACACTTCTGCTTAGCATCAGTGTTGTAGACTTGGAACTTCTAAAAGGCAGCTACGTAGAAAAGCAAGGGCCCTGAATTGAAGTTTGCAAGCATCTAGGAATGCAACTCAGATGTTAAAAGGGTAGTGAGTGCCCTTGAAGACTATCTGAACATTCCTGCCCTCCATCCTGTCCCTCCAAGAGATAGCAGTGGGGACTCTTATCCTTTAAGGTGTGTGGTAACTGCATCTAAGAGCTAGTTTCTATGAACCACTTATCCATCCTCACACCAGAGTTGATCTTCTTGTAGCACAAGTACATAACATGGTGGCAGAGACAAGGCTGCAGGAGTGAGTGTTTTTAAAAGGGGAGGTGGGAGGCGAGGCACGCCTCTCCCGGCAAGCATCCCTCAGGGTCAGTGTGCATGGAGCCTGCAGGCAGTGAGCGAGCCTTTCGGCCCACAAGCTCCTGTAGTAGCTCCACCCAAGAAGGAAAGGTGTACTCGTACGCACTTCCCTCACTTTCTCGACATGAAAGCATGGCAAGAACCGCTTTCCCTATATACCCCTGTGATTTCTATGGTACAGTGGACATAATGGAGGCCTTGGAAACCTAAGATCTATAAATAGGCCTTGCTAGCACCTTGGACATGGCCATGACAGGTTTTTTTGGTTTTTTAAAAATTAATTAATTTATTTTTGGCTGTGTTGGGCCTTCACTGCTGTGCGCAGGCTTTCTCTAGCTGCAGCGAACGGGGGCTACTCTTCGTTGCGGTGCACGGGCTTCTCATTGCGCTGGCTTCTTTTGTTGTGGAGCACAGGCTCTAGGTGCGTGGGCTTCAGTAGTTGCGGCTCTCAGGGTCTAGAGCGCAGGCTCAGTAGATGCGGCGCACGGGCTTAGTTGCTCCGTGGCATGTGGGATCTTCCTGGCCCAGGGCTCGAACCCGTGTCCCCTGCATTGGCAGGCAGATTCTTAACCACTGCACCACCAGGGAAGTCCCTGACAGTTTGTTTTTGACTCAACATCCCTCCTGGACTTTTTCCTCCTCAGTCAAAACCATCTCATCATTCATTAACTTCAATTTTGATTGAGCGATTAAGGAATTTTTCTTCTTCTAAGGACATTTACAAATCTTTCCATAGCCCTCTGTTGACCCTGAACTGGACTGTGTTCAGCGCTGGGCATCTACAGTTTAGGGGACAGAAAATGCTAGCAGTGGGCACACAGCCTGGAACAGAACTGTAACGCAGTATCCATATCATTAATTCTATTTATTCTGGTTGATTTTTAATAAAGATATCTGAGGGCCACATAGACATACATGAATAAGAAATTCATACTGTATTTGCATATGGTTTACATCTAAAGCTTAAACCCTGCTCTTAGATGCCCAAATTAATCTTTACTTATGATTCTAATTATTATCAATATTAAAAAATATTTTTTATTTTGTTCCTCTCCTCTCCTACTCACGATCATTAACCCCCACATGGTTTTCCCTGCAGCAAGAATACCAGCGCAAAGGACAAAGACTTATCCAGCTGGTAAGAAGTGAATAAAAGGTAGAGCTGTGTCTTACCATACGCCTGTGGGGGGCTACAAACGACCGGCACCTTCAAACACAAGCTCCATGGTCTCAGTGTTTCTGTAGTCCACTATGCCTTTTATCATCCCTTAGAAACCTGATACATGGTAGGTATTTATTGATGAATCTAGAAAATTCCTAATTTTTTTGGCACGCAGCCTCTAAAAGCTCTAATTCCCATTCCCTCCTCACCTGCAAAAGCCCCTTTCACACTGCAATTACAGGATAAATGAAGATAGGACTGTCTGCACAGTATGACCATGATATATACAATTAAACACAAATGGCATGTCTCTGAGATGAGGCCAAGCTCCTAGGAAGAAAGGAACGGCAGCAAACAAACTTCCATTTCCATCAAGTGCTAAACATCTGCAACTGATTTCCTGACAGATCTGCTTCACATTTCTGCTCAAGCAAATTACAGCTAAAAGCTGGGCTGCCATCCATTATCCTCCCCAAAGCCCCAAGCGAGGCTGATCTCTTACACATATCATATCACTCCTTACCATCAGAGTTTTTAACTACAAGTAATTTCCAGGCTGTGCAGTGACAGGGAAGCTAGAGATAAAGCAGAGAATTCAACGACTGGCCTGTTTTCTCAATAAGAGCAACAGGTTCTCTGAACGCAGCTGAAAGGGTCACAAGTCAACTCTTGACTTTTCTTATGTTCTTTCTCTCTGCAATATGCTGAAAAAGCAGAGAATAAACAGAAAGAACCGTTGTGTGACACAGTCTTCCATCCTCAAACCACCATCATTTACTTGGGGTTACCAAGAAAGAACCTCCTTACTTGGAGATCTTTATGAAATGGATAAACTACTACTTCTCAGGTACACCGAAATACAATCCTGGCCACAAGCAGAGAAACGGCATCAATAACCTCTATATAGAAGCTTCCAGTCCTATTCCTCCATAAGACTAAAAACTAAAAATCAGCTTGTCCTCAGACCCTTACCAATCCCCAAATTGAAAACACATGGCTTCCACCGGGCTTATTCCAACACCTTCAGGTGATTCCAAAGAATCACCCATAATCCAGATACACAAAAGCATGAGGAAGAATGAAAATCTGCTTGCATGTATTTTGTCTAAAATGACACACACCTAGGTATCATTAATGCTATTTTCATGCTATAAAGGCACTACAGTGCAGCAGAGAAATCCTGCAAACTAGTGTGGAGGAAAGAACCATCACCTAAGCACTGCCCGTTCCTCAGTAACCCTGGGCAAGCCGCCTGGCCTCCCTATAACTGAGTCTTCCTCAAAAATAAGATGAGAATACTACTACTGACCCTATCTGTTTCATGGGGCTGTATTGCTCCTCAGGTAAAATAAAGTACACAAAAATGCTTTGTGGTACTGTAGGTTTTATGTTCCAATTCCTAGGAATACACCCAACACATGTCTACCAAATGACAGGTATGAGAATACTCACAGCATTTTTATTCACAATTCCCAAAGTTTGGAAACAATCAAATGTCCATCATTAGGAGAATGGATGAATAAATTGTGGTACAGCCATAAAAGCGAATACTACCTAGCTATAATAAAGAATGAACAATTTTAACATCATGGATGAATCATAAAAGGCATGATTCCAATTATGTGAAGGTTAAGCCAGGCAAAATGACTCTCAAGTGACAGATGTCATCAGGGAGCCTTCTGAGGAGTTGGAAATGCTCTTTATTTTGACCTGGGTGGTGGGTACCCTGATATATGAGCATGTAAGAATTCATCAGTGTACACATTTAAGATTTGTGCATTTACTGTATGTTCCACCTCAAAAAAAAGTTTTAATTGTATCTTAAAAGTATCAAGCTCTAAACAAATATAAGGTAACACTGTGATATTTTAATTATCGCTTTTCTCATACTAACATCCAGAACAATTACACTAGAGATTTAAGGCAGAAAAGGAAAGTGGAAAAGAGCAAAGAAAAGTGTCATGGGGTCCAAGAGCGGCCGGCAGTGAGAGAAAACTGTTCTCAAGGAATGATTCCTAAATTTTATCTTATAATCCTTCACAAGGTTTTGGAGATCTCTTTTGAAAGAGGGAGCATGAGCCTCTTTTCTTTATGTACATGCGGCTGGTGGCATTCTAAGGCGGAGGCATGGAGATGACTATAGTGGGAATCCAGGGTCTGGGCTCTAGGCAATTCAGCTAGCCATGAACTTGTTGTGAGACACCGAGAAAGTCAACTTCAAATCTCTAGACTGCATCTAGAAAATGACCAGATCACTAAGCACTGAGCATCTGTGATGCTACGATGGAAAAATCAATAAATGTCAACAACAAAAAAGCAGGCTAGATTAGGCAGCTATAAGGAAAACAAGTGCTAAAATGATGCTTTCTCCCCCACAGATTTTGTATCAAATGATTGTTTAGACATAGCTCAGCATCCTGGAATCCCGTGAGAAACAATATTCCAAAGCCATGGGAAGAAATCCTCTTTCCCCTCTGTGCTCTTAATATGGAGTAAAAAGAATGGAGGACTGGGGGTCAGTCCAACAACTGGATTCCTGGCCAGTGACTTACTATGAGATCTCAGACACATCATTTTACGTCTCAGCCCTAAGTTTCTTCATATATAAAATAAGGAGTTTGGACTAGATCAGTATTTTTCAGGTTCTGTTCCTTGAGGTCCTGAGGGTTCTTCCAAGTCCTGTGGGCATGGGACAATTTGCCACTCCCACTGCCCATCAAGTGAGAAGCATCACCTTTCTCTGTTTTATCTATCAGGCTTCCTTGTAAGCTTTCAGTTTTAGGAAATAAAAACTCAGCTAGGAGATCATGAGGATTTATTCCAGCTGAATAAAATTCTACACAACTTAAGCCAGTATCTTCCGCCTTAGTGAAGGCTCTGACTTGTTTAAATTCTTTTAGCCCAGGGCTTCTCAGAAGCAGCATCCTTTGTTGTGGGGGCCTGCACCCACTAGGAGGCAGTAGCACGCCGCCTGCTGTAACCACCCAGAATCTCTGGACAATGGCAATGTCTCCTGGGGAACAAAATCACCCTTGGCTGAGAACCACTGTTCTATCCCTAACACAGGTTAGTAGGAAAAACTTAAAAGAAACATTTTTTTTAATAAAGAAGATAAACTTCAAATGAAGAATCAGCTTATCTCGACCTTTCACAAGTCCAGGTCTCTCACTGACTGTGGTTCCCAGATGCTCCTGGAATGTGCCAGGATAAACAGGCACACCTCCTACCCACCACAGAGCCACACCCTGTGAAATGAGCTGACGGAAGAAGGGTGCACAGGCGCTACGAAGGCCCACCCATGTTATCGCAAATGGCAGGATTTCCATCTTTTTACGGCTAAGGAGTCTTCCATTGTATATGTATACCACATCTTTATCCATTCATCAACAATGGGCACTTAGGTTTTTTCCATATCTTGGTTATTGTAAATAATGCTGCGGTGAACAAAGAAGTGTATATATCTTTTTGAATGATGGACCTTGAGAGTATTATGCTAAGAGAAATAAGTCAGATAGAGAAAGACAAATAGTATATGATTTCACTCATATGTGGAATATAAAACCAAACCAAAACAAAAGAACAAACCAAACTAAACAAAAACAAACACACAGATACAGAGAACAGAGTGGTGGTTACCAAAAGGGAAGGCATGAGGGGAGGGCGAAATGGGTAGAGGGGGTCAACTGTATGGGGATGAATGGACACTAAACTTTTGGTGGTGAGCATGCTGTAGTGTATACAGAAGTCAAAATATAATGTTGTCCACAGAAATGTACATTAACACTATAAACCAATGTGAACTCACTAAATATAAATAAATAAAATAAAGCTGGAGGAAAAAATATAAAAAGACCTTATCAAACATCAAACATTAATGGCATGTCTAACAATAAAAACTAGAAACAGAAAAGTTAAATGAAAGAATTCACAGGTTATAATGACAATAAACATGAATGAAAAAGAGGGGTAATATTTATGTCTAGGCTTTGAAATGAAATAGAGGTATCAGTTATTGAAAAGAAAAGTGACTGTCTACGCTTATGTCATGAAAGAACTTTCTATTTCTGCAGCAAGGCTGACGTACCTATATTTCTCAAAGAATCATAAAATCCACATATTTCTAGAATACACTGGAGGGAAACAGCTCTCCTTAAGACGTACAAGTGTAAAGTTATGATTTAACTTTCATTTAAAATGGACATCCTGAATAATTATTTCCTTTCAAATCATCAACATTTAATAGCAATAATGTGACAGTTGCTAACTTTAAATAACTTATGGTAAATATCTTGAAAGAATTTTAATGGACTATGAGGACTGTTCTCCAATCTCTGATTATAGCCAAGTTTCCTTAAGTGATTATTTGGTAAGTGGCCAAACTTAACACTTGCTTTGGGACTTCCCTGGTGGCGCAGTGGTTAAGAATTCGCCTGCCAATGCAGGGGACACGGATTCGAGCCCTGGTCTGGGAAGATCCCACATGCTGCGGGGCAACTAAGCCCCTGCGCCACAACTACTGAGCCTGCGCTCTAGAGCCCGTGAGCCACAACTACTAAGCCCGCGTGCCACAACTACTGAAGCCCACGCACCTAGAGCCTGTGCTCTGCAACAAGAGAAGCCACTGCAGTAAGAAGCCCACGTACCGCAATGAAGAGTAGCCCCCACTTGCCGCAACTAGAGAAAGCCCGTGTGCGGCAACGAAGACCCAACGCAGCCAAAAAAACAAAAAAAAAAAAAATAAATTTAAATAAATAAATAAAAACACTTGCTCTGAAGAAAATGTAAATGAATATTTTAGTGTATGGCCAAAAGTGATTACACTTCCATAACTTACCCAGGAGAAAAAGCTGAAGCATGTCTCCCCTATTAAAACCACAAGGAATCAACTTCCTTGAGCCAGAATCTCACTAATTCTCCCCATTATCATCTGTATGTACACTTTTCCTTCCACATTTCTCTCCAAAAATCAACAGGGGCCATTAAAAAATATTTTTAATATAAAGGATTAAGTTTTCATTCTGAAAAAAAAATGAAGGGTTCATGTGATACTGAAGCAGACACAAAAGCATAACTGCAAGTCAGACAGGACAGAGTGTGCGCTGAGCGTGAATCACAACAATGGGCTCCACTCTGCCGTTTACCATGTTTTCTTCCTATTCAAACATGGTGATGTTTTCAGAGTTGTCTTAAACCGCAACCAACTGAAATCAGTTCTGTTGATACTAGAATCATGTAAGGACACCAGCCCATATCTAGTCTTAACTGAAACTCCTCTCTGCAGCTTCATTACCAGACATTACAATTCCTGATGGTTAGGCTCTGTGCCCTTAAATTCCAAAGATGATACTGCATTTGCAACAAAGACTAAGTCCCAGACACTTGCAAGCAGCACACTATCCTTTCCTAGATTTCTTTCTTTTCTGATTTTCTGGAGTCACTTAGCTGTGACACCTTTGGTTAAGAGGTACTGCTGGGAGGAAAGACTACCTTTTTTAGGTCAGTGCTTTCCTCTTCCTCCCCAAACTGTAATGTGTACTCAATTCTCACCTGGATGATAGGGTTTTTTTTTAATGCAATGACTAAAATTATTTGCCTTGACTTATTTTACCTGTTTAGCAAAAACTGATTGATGAGCTTTCACCCTATGTGATTTTATGTGTCAACTTGGCTACACTATGGTGACCAGCTGCTGTGTCAAACACTAGTCTAGAGGTTTCTGTAAAGGTATTTTGTAAATGCGACTAAAATTTACAATCAGCTGACTTTAAGTAAAGAAGGTTACCCTTGGTAATGTTGGTAGGCCTCATCCAATCAGTTGAAGGAATTCTGTCTCTGGACTGTAATAGAGAAATCCTGCCTGAATTTCCAACTTGCTGGCCTGCTCTACAAATTTCAAATTTGCCAGCCCCAACAACTGTGTGAGCCAATTTCTTAAAATAAATCAGTCCCCACCACCCCCATACATACACACACACAGACACCAGACACACACGCATTCTACTGGTCTGTCTCTCTGGAGAGTCCTGAATGATGCATCCTAGTTCAAGGGGGAAAGATTATCATGCCATTGTATAAAATAACAAACAGAAATAGAACCACTTAAGTGGCACTCTGAAGCCCAAGGCACTCAGTCCTGACTGCGGCAGAAGGGGGTACAGACACCACTGAACCCCTTCTGAGACAATAATCAGCACCTTGGAGTATTTTTTTTTTTTTTTAATCCTGGTTTAAAAATTCAATTATTGGGGCTTCCCTGGTGGCGCAGTGGCTGAGGGTCCGCCTGCCAATGCAGGGGACACGAGTTCGTGCCCCGGTCCGGGAAGATCCCACATGCTGCAGAGCGGCTGGGCCTGTGAGCCATGGCCGCTAAGCCTGCGCGTCCAGAGCCTGTGCTCCACAACAGGAGAGGCCACAACAGTGAGAGGCCCGCGTACCGCAAAAAAAAAAAAAAAAAAAAAATTCAATTATTTCCCTTTGAAGCATGAGGATGGATAGCTTCACTTTAACTAGGCCCTAACATCAGCCCATCTCGCCAAAAGACATTTAACAAGACGAGTGATGTTTTCTACTCTTATATAGCAGTCCACGTGGCCTTCTAATCCCAACCTGGTCGTGGCGAGGAGGCAGAATTCTTCACATACTTTCTCTGAAAATGGCTGCTGCTACTTAAGCACCTCAAGTATCTGGAAACCTTCATTAACTGATGCTTACTATGAAGTTTAAAATTAAGCAAAAAAGGCCTCTGCGTAATCGTACTTCATAAATATTCATCTACTATGTATGCCTCACTGGACGTTAACTCTCGTGGGGACTGTGGTTAACAGTGCAGAGGGCTTGGCCTCTGTTCGCCCAGGCTCTTTCTATCCCAGGATCCAGGGCCGTGGGCAGCTTATCTAAGGAGACAACATGGAGTATGCTTTTTAAATTCTGGGATCTTACTTCCTGAAAGCGGGGGCCATATCTGTTCTTTAACAAAATGCTTTTGCCAGGCAAAGTGCTTAATAAAAATTCTTGTATACTCTAACTCCTTTGCCAAACAATATTATGGTTTTTTCCAAGTGCATTTATCGAGCTGAAAATTCAAGGTATTTAAAATTTGGCCTGAATTTGGCCATAGATGAACATCTCCAGCCTTGTTTCTGCCATTTCCTTAGATTACTGTCCACCAGTCCCAGACCAAGCTCTCCCTTAGCTTGGCAGTTAATTTTTGAGTCTCCAGTTTTTCCTTCTACTACCTTATAACCAGCTGTTTGAGTTTCTAGAGGGCGGAGTGCTGTCTTATCATCGAGCACAGTGCCTAGCAAACAGCACAGGCTTAGCACATAACTGACAGATGCCAGGTGTGGTACTAGCAGGGCTGGGTCAACCAGTGACTATAAGTGACACTGAATGTTACAAACCATATACTTTTGAGCTACTCAATTTAATTTCATTAAACTTTCACCCCAAATCTGAGGTATAATGAAAGACTACTGAGCTAAATAGCTATGTTTTTGACTCATAACTGAAATCAGATTCAATGCTCATACATCAAGCAGGAAGACACCAAGCATATTGACCACTTGTGTCAATATGAAGATCATGGGGCCCGCATACATGGGGTGCTCTACTGTAAAGACCTAGATATGCCTTATGTTAGAATACCACTATTGTTCTACCTTGTTGCACATCACAATCATCTGAGGGGCTTTAAAAACTCAAAATCATGCCCAAAACACATCTCAGACCAACAGAACCTCAGGGGAGAGAGAGAGGCACCTGTCATCAGTAATTTTTCTTTTAAAATAGCTCCCCAGGTGACTAACAGGTGGCCTGGGTGGGAATCACTGGGCTGGATAGGTTTCCTAGCCTTAACCAGGGTCTACGCTAAGCGTGGTTTATACTATGGGCCAGGAACTCTAGAGGCACTGAGTTCTAGAAACACTAATCTAGTTACCCTTAGAATTTTATTTCTTCAAGAAAGAATGGGCATCGGGGCTTCCCTGGTGGCGCAGTGGTTAAGAATCTGCCTACCAATGCAGGGGACACGGGTTTGAGCCCTGGTCCGGGAAGATCCCACATGCTGTGGAGCAACTAAGCCCGTGTGCCACAACTACTGAGCCTGCACTCTAGAGCCCGCGAGCCACAACTACTGAAGCCCACACACCTGGAGCCCGTGCTCTGCAACGAAGAGTAGCCCCTGCTCGCTGCAACTAGAGAAAGCCTGCACGCGGCAATGAAGACCCAACGCAGCCATAAATGAATGAATGAATGAATGAATGAATGAAATTTAAAAAACAAAAAAGAAAGAATGGGCATCAAGAAAATAATATCCACTGCAATAATTCATCTAAAGACAGGGAGCTACCCCTCAATACCTTTTTGGCTTCCTCAGCAGTAACAGAGCTTCCAGAGGCTTCATCTTTGGTGATCAGAGTAATTCCATCTAGAAAGTAATTCACAGAGTAAAATTCAAGTACAAAGAATCAATCCCAATCCCACCTTCCTTTCCACCGCACCTCCTCCCATCTTTGCACTGGAGATTTTTAGAACTATAAAGGTGCTCTTCTCTATAAGAAATATAAAACTTTATTAAAGGCACTCAACTCACATTGCTCCTCCCATCTTCCATTACCCTTTCTCCCATTTTTGCTTATTAAAATGAAGGGCACATCGCAAATGCTACCAGCTGTGTGCAGTCTTTCTTGATTGGCTCTCCCCTTTAGAACTCTCAGATCAGTTTGTTTATCCCTTTGAAATGGCTCTCATCACGTCGTATCCTGTATAACTATTCGTACATATTTTAGCCCTCCTAACAGATTATACTTTTCTCTAGGGCAGGGACTATGCTTTATTCATCTTTATATTCCCCTCAATGTAGTACATAGCAGAGCTCAGTAAATAAGGGAAAACTGAATGACTATACTTTGGTCCCAACCCATGAGGTATGGGAATGTGCAGACATTTTGACTTCTAGTAGTGTTACTGGCTATTGACGGAATGGCAGGAGAGCTAAGGTCAGGAGGAAACATGCTCTTACAATGAATGGCCTTGTCTATCATTTAGCACAGTACATCGAGTTTAGCTCAGTGAGAGCAAATCAAGGATAGAAAATTTACCCTTTAGTTTTCTCTTTTTCCTAAGATTCTCTTCTGCCTCAAATGGCTGATGCATGAAACGCTTTCAGAAAAGCACATGCATTTAACATCCATTTGCACCTAGAAATGGCACAGGTCATGTGTATTCTCTCAATAGGTTATAGGCTCTTAGAAAATATGTGTCTTGTGTGTGTCCTACAAGTTTCTTTTCAGCAAGCAATATGCTAGAGGCATTCAATAAATACCAAAACCAGTCTCTTTCATCTATTGGGTCGGCAGCAGGGACACAAAAGAGATTTGAATAAGCCCCACTCACCACCTATTCTAATAGCTTTTGCTCCCGAGTGTAGAAGTTAAAGGGCTGAAAAATTAACTGTCAGAGAAATGCTTGCCTGAGTGATGAAAAGCTGCCTGTTAGAAGCTGGATAGATAGGAATGCAACTCCTTTTATACAGAATTTGCATAGAAAGACAGGTTGAAACTAATTTGGGGGGCTCTACTTCAAGTACAAAGTTTCATACTTTGCAATATCATTGTTTTCATAATATGTACTTTTAATAGGTAACCTCTTATATTTGGGTTCTGAAAGAAAATCAAGTCAGGTTAAAGAAAATGGGCAAAGGACATGACGGAAATCAAACATCATGCCTAAAATTGAAAGATTTGCCCTCTTTCTACGATTAATTTGCATTGGTCACTTAAGTGAGGAACTGAATGGCTTTGGTGCATGAAGATGCTGGTCAGCTGATATGGAAAGCCAAAGAACACGGCAATGAAAGGTGGAGGAGGGGAAAACGTGGGGGAGGTCAGTGAAAGTGCTGTGGATCCAGCAGGACTGACAGGTCTAAGAATCGCAGAAAGGGAACAATGTCTGCCTGCACAGCTTCTTTACTCATCAAACAGAAAGGCGTAATCTCTGAAAGGGTCACGCTGCATAACGAGTTTAAGATGGGACTTATATGTTTACTTATTATTTATCACTTTGTACTTATGATTAAGCAAAATTTTTAGTTCACTGAATCCTGAGCGTTTCCCAAATCCACATGGAAAGTTATCGGGTCCTCATATAACACATCACACAATATAATTTATATTTAGAATTTATACTTAGAAAAAAATAGCATAAATATTTGGATAAAAAGATAAATGACACCTTACCCTGGATGACAATCTCCCAGAAATGATTTAATTGTTTAACTTCCACTTTCTCTCGAAGGGCTTTCAGGAAACTGTTAAAGTGCTGCTCTTCTGAAAACTGTGGTAGCATGTGGAGGTAGAGGAGGTGGCAGGTCAGAGCTCATACAGAAACGTATTTCATCCCCAGACCAAAGCAGCACATATACAAGAATCCACGATATTTATTAAAAATATATAAAATGTTCTTCTTTGGTAAATGGGAAACTGGCATTTCAAGTTTCACCTTCATTTGCTGGGAGCCAGAAATCTTTCCATCTGTTGAAGGTGCAGAAATTTCCATAGCCACACAGTTTTTTTGGTGGCCTGGTACTTTGTTTTTTAAGTTTTAATATAGACAGCGTCAAACAAAGACAGAGTAATTTAGTGGGATGCTTGTGCACCCATCACCCAGCTTCCATAACTGTTAAGTCGGCCAATCTTGTTTCATCGATAACCCTCAACTTCTCCCACAACCCTTGGATTGTTTTGAAGCAAATTTCAATCACATTAGCTCATCTATAAATATTTCAGTATGCAATATCTAAAATATAGAGACTTATTAAAATATTCACAAAAAATTAATAACAGGAGCAAATAACCAGTCACATTTTCCCAACTTACTTTCTTTTTACATTTTTAGTTTAAAAAGGTCATTAAGATGGACTGATATGTCTCTAAAGTCTCTCTGGATCCTCCTCCATCTCCTTCTCTCTCTCCCTTTTTTGGAATCCAATGACCTGGTACTCTAAAGGACATGTGGTGGCAACAGCGCACAGAAGCGTTATCAGACACTCCATCCAGCCTTGGGGGGGGGGGCATGGGGTAGAGGTGCTAAAAAACCATTTTCACTACCTTTTCATCTAAGCAAATCTTTCTCCACCTGACTGAGTCATCCTTAGTCTTATACTAACTCTACTTTGCCAAAATTTTGTTTTTTTATCTGTAGGGAATTTGGATTATCTACTACTGAATCTTTTATCCCATTTTAATTTGAACAATTTTCTCACTTTCTTATCATTCTTTGTAACTACCTAAACAATTCAAGAAGTAATTTGTTCATTTACTCAGCAAATATGCAATAAGCACCCACATACAAACTAATGTACACTACAACCGTGCCTACTTTAAAAATATACTTTCTAATTTAAACTTACTCTCATCTAGAGTTCATGTATAAAAGCCTAGAAATAATTTGGAAGATTTTTAGATGCGTTTTCTAATATTCCTACTAAAACAAACAGAAAACCCCACAAAAGGTGGGACAGGAGTGCTGAGTTATTCATTTTGTGTTCTTTTTTTCCTGGCATTCAGATCCCTACTTCTGTCTTCATCAAATCCTTCTCAATAATTACACAACTATATTTTTTCCATCCATTTCCCTGAAATAGTTAGCCAAATATAATACAATACAATAGAAATTTCATTGGCTCCCTAAATAGAAATCATAAAGCCAGGGCTACAGAGTGTAATAAAAAGCTAACTCCCAGGGATAAAAGATTCCACTCACCCACACATCTTTATTCATCCTCAGAAATTACACCAATAGCAAAATGAGTTAGTCATTTCTACTTCCTTGGCATACGCTGCTCTTCACAGTAAGGATGAGTATTTCCAAAGCCCAGGCTTATTTGTGGGGTGCTATATGTCTCCCCCCCTCTGGTGGTGACCAACTGGTTAGGAAGAGGACACAGGATAGCATTACCTGAATGGCTTCTTCCCGGAAGACTCTGATACAGTCCATGCTCTTCATAAAATACAGTGTTTCGTTAGTATCCAAAAACTGCTCAATGTGATTTATTAACTGGTGACTTGCTAGAACATAAGACAATAAATTTATTTTCCTTGATTTGAGTGATGCTTGTTAGAGAGAATGTACGCTCTTGTGTGCTTGTAAGTATGTGTTATGGATCAAAAGCCTCGCGGTCCATATGCACAAAAGCTATTTTTCTTGTAAGGGGGTGGATGGGAAGGAAAGATGAGATGCAAAACACTGACTTCAAAAGTCTACATTTAGAAAGTCTGCATAGTACTTATTGACATTTGACAAGAAATAAAATTTCTAAAATGCTTAGAATTATAGCTACATGTTCCTTTTGGCATTTCAAACACTAAGCTGTTGCTGCTTTTTATTTCCCCCCACAATTCAGGGGTCATTTGGATATTTCACAACTGCCTTTCCTGATACAGTCATAGAAAACAGATCTTCTATTCCCTCCCCTAATTCCACTCAAGATAAATGTCAAACAGTGTCGCACAAAGAAAAATAATGAGCCAGGGACACTCCATCTTCTTCTAATCACAGGTCAAATTAGAAAGGACCAGCTCTCATCTTAATTTCATAAAGTCCTTTTAGAATGGAAAATCATTGCTACATATCTTCTGCCCTTAGCTGAATCTGAATAGTCTCTAAGTTACTCAGCACTCTACAGAGCCATGAATACTTAACAATAATGGTCAGCAAGCAACATCATAAATGCTATAGGAAGAGGAAATGCATTAATAATGTTATAGTTTCCAAGGTGGTTTGCAACTTGAGACTACCTCATAAACAAAAAAATAAACATTCTTCATAAAAAAAAAAGCAGAGGAAAATAAAAGCATGAAGTCATCAGGGAACTTAAGTTGCTGAGCAGATCACAATAGACACTTACGATCGGTGTGGAGGAACAAACCAAGGAGATGTGCACAGTCATGGCCTAAAGGCTCACTCTCACTTGTCCCCTGAAACTGCTTGCTAGCTGGCTGTTCAGCAGTTTGTGCTGAATGGTCAAGATATTGTAAGACTGCAGGTCTGCCATCGTCGTGGCCTCATCCAAGCATTCTCATAGTTACGAATGTGTGTGCGTGCAGTACTAAAAAAACTACTTTCAAGGCTTGCCTATAAAGGCTCAAGGCCACTAACTGAATCGCAGTGACCTGAGCATTGCTCAATGCCTTATGAAAGAGCTGAAATGCGGTGCCTGCAGCATGTGAAAAGGATTAAAAAGCTGGACAAGGTATTTCCTAATATAATAATTTTGCAGCAAGAGAAAACAGCCCCAGTAACCATTTCATCTTTTCTACCAACTAGGAGATTATGATCTCTATTACAATAAAGTACTTAACCAACTCGAGGGATTAAAGAAACACTTCCCTGCAATTTTAGGAATCTTTACCAATGTATCCGGCAGCAGTGAATTAATATCCAACTACAATTCAAAGGAGAGAAGGAATGTTTGGATGGGTCTTTTTAAACAAGGTAAATAGCCCTAATTAGTAAGCAGAGCAGAAAACCATCAACAAGAAACTCAAAGTAATAGAAGCTATCTCCCTTTTTTAGCCTGGAAAGGCGAAGTAACAGAAATGTTTGATATTTCCTATACCACTCAAGCAGGCTGCTTTCTCAGACAGTCTGATGTGAAGTTCACTGAGCGTTTCATATCTGTGCACAAATAAGAGCCTTTACAGGCCAAGGGCAGTAATCCCGGAGATGCCAAGTTTCTCATTTCTTCTGAAATGTGAATAAGGAGTCTCAGCAAGCTACAATGTAAATATTTCTCTTTGCTTGATTTAGTGATTATTTTAATTTAGCCTAGTACATATTTACTGTGTAACTGCTACATATAAAATGCTATGCTACATTCTATAGGAGATACAATTAAGTTGAAGATAAGATCCTTACCCTTGGGAAGTTTACAGTCTAACAGAGGATATAATACATATACACAAAAAATAGTAACAGGAGGTAAATGTGAACAGGGCTGTGAGTGGTACGGAAATATATCAACTATTCTGAATTTTAAAAAATCTTTGGTGATTAAAAGAAAGCTTCATGAATTAACATGGCATTTTTGCTGGGCAATGAAAAACAGAATTTGGCTATCAGACAGCAAAAAACAGAGTGAGCAAAAAGTATAAAGAAGAGAGGTGGGGCTTCCCTGGTGGCACAGTGGTTGAGAATCCGCCTGCCTATGCAGGGGACATGGGTTCGAGCCCTGGTCCGGGAAGATCCCACGTGCCACGGAGCAACTAAGCCTGTGTGCCACAACTTCTGAGCCTGTGCTCTAGAGCCCGTGAGCCACTACTACTGAAGCCTGTGCACCTAGAGCTTAGGCTCCGCAATAAGAGAAGCCACCGCAGTGAGAAGCCCGCGCACCACAAAGAAAAGTAGCCCTCGCTCACTGTAACTAGAGAAAGCCCGCACGCAGCAACGAAGACTCAACACAGCCAAAAATAAATAAATAAAATAAATAAATTTTTTTTAAAAAAGAAGAGAGGTGGGAAAGCACAGGGTGTATCTGGAGAAAAGCGCATGGTCCAGCACATGGAGTCCATGGACAGGAGTAGAGAAGAAAAAGGAGGAGGAAGAATTAGACAGGAGAGGAGGTGGGAGGAAAGGGAATTCCAAGGAGGACGAACAATGCGTGCAAGGGGCCTGTGGCAGGATAGAGGAAGTGTAGGAAAAAAAGGGTTCAAGAACAAGCCTTTTAGGAACTGCAGCGTTTAGAGGTTGTACAGCGGCAAAGGAGCTGACAAAGGAGGCCAAGAAGGAATGGTCAGGGAGACGGGAAAAAGGAGGGTAAGGCAACACAGATACTGAGAGAAGAAATTATTTGAAGAGGAGAATTGTCTACTGTGTTATAAAGTATTACATAAATAATATTATGTGTAATTATTATATAAATTCTGCAAGAAAGAGTATAATGAGCACAAAAGATTAAGTACTGAAACTTAGGGTGTCCTTACACCCAGGAACCCATGAAACAACTAGAGACTGCTGAATGGCTTTGCAAAAAACACAGCTTCCAGACCCATTTTTATCTTGAAATATGATGGAATACACACACACACACACAGTTGCCATCTTATAGAAAAAAATATTCAAAAGAAACTAAAATAAAGCAAGTGCAAAGTCAAAAATCCATGTGCAATAACAGTATGGAAAAGAAGACACAAAGAAAAGAAGTAGGAGTCTCAATAACCAGTTTCCATTGAAGAATGAAGTCTTTATGTATTTGCAGGCCTATCTGGATTTAGCTCTCTTATTTACATGTTAGACTGTTCTGTTCTTTCCTCCAGAAGGTTCAGGAATGCAGGTGCTAGATAAACATATCCAAACTTCTAATAAATCCCATGAATACACAGAACCGGGTTTTGCCCTTCTAGGAATACTCAGTTACATGGCCTGGGCATCTGGTCCATAGTTCTGAATTCTGTCCCTCTACCTAGACTATTTTGTGGTTCACTGACTATAATGAATCATTTAACACCAGTAAACAGATGTGATGGATGATGCTTTAATATACTGAATATCAGAATGCGATGTGGATAAGGGACCTCTCATCCAAACTTTGGTGCCATTTCCCTGCCATTTTTAATAAAAGTAAAACGCAGAAATGGCTAAAAAAATAATCTACTTTGACTCCCCCTTTCCCCCTGCTCCTCATACAGGAAACGCTGATCATCAGGGTGCTTTTCTCTGCTTCTACATCAATTATAGGGCTAAGGAATGGCCTGTCAGTGTTCATACTCAGTAAATCACAGCCCTAATTATAATTCACCAAAATGCTTTTCAGAGTTAGTCAGAGGCTCAGTAATACTCATTAGCAGGTAAAATAAAAAATGGCCATTGGAAAGGCCATCCGTCTTAGGATACCAGGTCAGGCAAAGGCTGTCATTTATCTCAAGAAGTTTTCAAAAACAAGATGTCTATTCTGGATTTCAAAAGTTTCTGTTCTGGATTTTGAGGTTTATAATAGGGACATTATATATTAAGCCAGCATCTGACAGGAGTACAGATTGTCGATACATAAAATGAGTCAACACAATAATACTTTAATGTTATATTAAAATGTTATCGAGATTCAGAAGTGTCATGTAAGAGGAAAATGGCAGTGTTTCCTTGTTTAATCTCTTCAGAGAAAACATTCAACACCTTCCAAAGTCCTACAAAATGAGTCATCTCCCTTCTTGCTGCAGTCACAAACATCTGGGGCCATGTGCTTGCTGGCCTCTGACTTAACATTTACTTACTCCATCTGTTCTCTGCAAAGATGTTTCCAACAAAGTGAAAGGAAGTCATTTGTTGTGGGTTTTTTCCCTCCATCGTACAGAGCCAAAAGAGCAGTGGGTTCATTCAGCTGTCACACATTATATATAAAGGACTGGAAAACCATCTCAAATGATTTTGCTGAGCCCAGGAATCATTCAGGATGTTTCCCAGTTTAATTCTTCTCATGATCTCAATCAATGCCTTACGAGAATTTTACTTATTGAAGAGGTGCACATTTTGCAGATGTCAGCAGTTAAATCATTATTAAATGTCGAACAGTTTACATAGTCAATGGCATCTTTATAAAACAAAATAAGGTGACAATAAAGATCAAGCATTTAAATCAAATAAGTATATGATCAGATCAGTCATTAAGAGAATTAAAAGGAATAACATCTATCAGTAGCAAATAAAAATCTAAGCAAGTAGTCCAGTCTGCCGCCAATTAAATCCACATGTAAATTACAATCACTGTTTTAAAGCAAAAACTTAACAAGAAACACTTGCCTGGTAAGAAAACAAGTCTGTGTTTTTAATAAAGGTTACAGAAACAGAAATCTGTCACAAAGAAGCTTCTTTGTGTCTCTTTACTATAGGGTATAAATTGGCCATTGTGGTTAGAGGCTTCGTGTATTATTGGCCAGGGTCCAACCAGAAAAACAGAAATCACTGAATATTTAACCGGGAAATTTAATGCAGGCAACTGTTACACGGGTGATAAAGAACTATTAAGCCAACTGAGAATGGGTGCTGTAACCCAGAGATTAGGAACAGCAAGAAGCTCCTAGCACCCCTGGCACTGCGGAGGAGAACAGAACAGAGCAGAAAAGAAATGAGAGGGGGTATAACTAAAGTTCAGGGGCCTGTCCTATGGGAGCCAAAACCATGGAGGACTTGGAGCTGCTGCCCTACTCGGTAAAGGAAAAAGAGAAATATCCTGGCTTCTCCCTCCTTCCTTACTTCCCCCCAATCTCTCACACTGGCTGAACCCAGTAGGAAGCTAGCAGCTGTGGGAGCCTGGAAAATGCAACCCGCAGGGGCTGGACCTGCCCCAGTCCTCCCCCCAGAGCTGGTGCACACAGGGGAAGGGTGAGCTACATACACTTCCCTTTCCTTCAGGTTCATGATGAAACACAGACAACAGGTTTCTCACAATTGTGTGGACCATGTTGATAAACCTGAGTAACTAGAAGTGACTGAACCCTTCCCATGGTATTCATGTCCTTTCAGGAGCAAATGCACTTCTGAAAATATAAGTACAAAAAAAAGATTTCCTAAATATTTTCCCTCTAAATGACATTTTATGCTGATTTATTTCTTAAATACCCTTTCTGCTTCCATTTCCAAAAGAGTCTGGATCTAAGATACCAAGAATTTGTCCTGAATGTCTGTGCTCCTTGGTCTGGTGTTATTCCCGTTTTTAGTCTTACACTCTTTAATGAAATCTGCTTACTAGGGGAAAATAAATCACTGGTGGCAACAAAAGAAACTGAGAACTAGGGAAAAAATATAAGTTTTATGAACCTGAAAGTGAAATTCAATTGCTGTCTTATCTTTAAGCAGGTGGACTGTGGAGTAGACACAGCTCTGTCCTGCACTCTGCCTCTGCCCCACCCTTCCCCTTTTTAGAAACTGTTGTGCTAGATTCTTTGCCCCCCTTTTAAGAACAGAAAAAGTCAGCAGATATGACAGAGAATACCACAGCAGTAATATTATGCATGATCAGTAGCACAGGAAATTGTACGAAGGTATATAAAGCACTGACCACTTCAACAGTACAGATACAGCCCCGGTTTTTTAAATTATTATTATTATTTTTCTTACCAATAACTAAAGAACTCAATTAAAACCTCAACGTTTAAGCTCCATAAGTTTAGTCACAGCCCATTTTTTCCATGCTTAACGACTTTCTCATTAAATGCAGTAATTTCTTACAAATTGCACTAATAAAAGTAAGTCCTGCTGGGTGTTTTCCCCCCTTTTTAAATGCTAACTTTTCATTGATGTGTTAAATTAAAACCCCAGGCACAGGAGCAGAGTAAATGCAAAACCTTTATTGTTAGACTCCAATCCTGCAGACTATGATATCTCTCGTTTTATTTTTGGAGTCCTACTGTGTAGCCACAGGAAGAAAGATTTTGAAGGTCTCTTGGTCTTAGCTCACTCTAGAAAAAAAGGTGATAGTGTAAGCTAATGAGAAACTAAAATAATGGCATCTGGCTCAGCCCACTGGCTTCAAGACGAATTTATACAGGGAACATTATGACAAGTCTTTTTCATTCTGGATGAATAATATTTCTCATCTTAAATAACTTGGGTGTAAGACCAGACCTGTTCCCAAGTCAGCTGGAAATTTTTAAGTTTGCTGGCCAATGGGTGGGTTTCATGGCATTCTATGGTCTTTTAATTTTTTTACTAAAAACACTCAATTTAACTATTAAAGACCCACTGAACATGTCCCATAAAACCTGAAGGTTATTAGTTCATATTTACAGGGCATATAGCAGTTAAGAACAAGGAACATCCACTCTTTAGTCTAATTCCTCCATTTCCAGAAAGGAGTGCACTTAAAGTAGTGCAAAACTGGGACATGATGCTAACATAAGAAAGAAACTAAAGGAAGTTCTTTTCATCAAATGAGGAAGTGATTTTTTGCTCCAGACGCACAGGCTCAGCGGCCATGGCTCACAGGCCCAGCCGCTCCGCGGCATGTGGGATCTTCCCGGCCCGGGGCACGAACCCGTGTCCCCTGCATCGGCAGGCGGACTCGCAACCACTGTGCCACCAGGGAAGCCCTGGCTCATTTATGTAATGTACACATGCTATATGCTTGGCAGTGTGCGTTGAGGTTGGGAGTAGGGAGTGGAGAGGGCAGAGAAAGAGCATCTCCAAGATTTTCTTTTTTTCTTTTTCTGTAATTTTCTAAGGTCCTAAAACAAATTCTAAAACTTGGTGAACCATACTAAAATATGATAATTTACTAAATACTAAAGTGATACAGAATTCAGAACACCATCTAGACTTGATCCCATTCTGGATGAGTGGTAGGAGGGAGGCAGAATGCAAGATGACAGTAGTGCTGTAGTGATACTGTACTAACAGTGCTGTAGTAATTTTATAGTATCTGTCTAGCTTCAGACCTGAGTGGATGTCATCAAACTAATACAGGAAGTTGGCAGAAGGAACCAAGTAGCCATAGAAACAGTGCAGCCAAGAGAAAATGCTCTGGAACTGACCAATCTGGCAATGAGATCCAATTAGAAGTTGGTAATTGAATGAAATTGAAATTCATGGATTAGCTGAAGAGATGCAGTGAGCGATGAGTCAGACTCCTCAGCAAGGAGAGAAGCAGGCGGCCACTAGTTGAATGTGCTTTTGTGGATGATGGAGGAGGGGATGCAGCTGGATGCAAACATCCAGCACTGTTTTACAATATGCCTCAAGAATTTGACTCATTCTTAAATGGAAATATCAAGTACCAGAAATTTTCAAACCATATTCCATGTAGTAAATCTTCTTGAAAACTGGTAAATAATGATGTACTGTGTTTATATTGTATCTTTCCTTAAGGATCCCTCATTTATTTTCTTTCATTTTTTAAAAATCTTTTTCTGATTTTGTGAAGAAAGTTGTATAATATTCTGGAGCTCAAAATACAGCGATGTTATTTTTCTCTACTTCTTCTTCGATGAGGCTAAGATTTATAAATCAATACAGAGAACCTGAGGATTAGTTCTGCTGTAATTCAAAAATTCAAATCGTTATTATTAAAGACAGTGATGGAAACAAAAAGATTACTACTAACCGGCAGTACTCAGAGAGCATAAAAATAAGTAGAGGTTTTATTTGTCCCACTGATGGCAGACCAGCAGCAGCATCTTTGATAATGAATCATATTACAATAAAACTACCACTGGGCATTAGTAACCCAGCATACACTGGCTCTTAAACCTCAAGAATCTCTTTAGAGGAAATTTGGGGGTGAGAAAAAAGAATGGACATTCTTTGTGGAAGAAATATCACTAGCAAACATACAGAAGAGCCGGAAAGCCAAGAGTATTAGCGGGAGTACAGTTTGGTTTGAGTACAGGGTGCACAGAGGGGACCTGTAGAAATATGGGTCTAGAATGGTGGGATGGGACAAGGTTGTGGAAAGTCTTGGCTGAGGGACTAATTTCAAAGAAACAGAGAGTGACTAAGAAGGGCTGACCCATAATCAGATCTGTGCTATAAGAAGCTAAATCTGTACCAACATACGGGATGAGTTGAACAAGAAGAACTTTGAGGGTAATTAATATAGGATGCTATAACTGTCCAATGGTAAAATAATGAAAGCCTAAATTAGTGTTTTTTAGGATGGAGAGAAAAAGACAGATATGAAACAACTAGATTAGAAAGTGATTAAAATTAGAAGAAACTTAGAAATGGTACAAAGTGGTCAGAAATGCTCATCAACAGTAAACCCAAGAGACAAAGTAACAGCAGTAACAAAAATCCCTACTTCTGGAGAAAGTCCTGTTAGTACTCATAGCACTAGGACACCCCATCACTTTGGCTGTTGCCTCACTTGGGATACCTTTCTCTGGGCCCTTTCCTATCCAGCCTTTTATGGCTCAGGTCATGCCAGCCTCTTCCATGAATTCTTCCTCAAACTGGTCAACCCACCTGCTTCTATACCCATACTCTGCATCCTTCCTATTGGCTTGGATGAACTATCTGTGTGTGCATCTATCTAAGTTACCCCTTCCACCTGTGCCCTAGATCCCACACCTCTGCCCCACTTAAGGATCTCACCCATTCTCATGTCTTTATAGACCATCTCTATGATGACTTCTCCCAGATTTATATTTATAACCCAGGACTTTTTCCTGAAGTCAAGACTTATATAACCAACTTAGTATGTCCTTTCCTTCTCAGTAACTGCCAATTCCTTCCAGTTGCTCAGGCCCAAAAACTTAACAATCACCCTTGACTTGTTTCCTTTTCTCACATCCTATTTTCAAACTGCCAGCAAAACCTGCCAAGTCTACTTTCAAAATATATCGAGAGTCTGACCTCTTCTCGCTACCTCCATCACTACCTCTCTCACTTGGATCACTGCAGTAGCCTTCTAACTCATCTGCCTACTTCAACCTTGCCCGTGCTCATCACGGCAGCCAGAGTGCCTTTTAAATCAGATCATCCTCTACTTAGAACTCTTTAGTGGTTTCCCATTTCACTCAGAGTAAAAGCAGAAGGTCTAGGAGGCCCTATGTGATATGTGCCACAGATACCTCTCTGATCTCACCTCCGCTTCTTTCCTCCAGACACACTGGTTTCCCTGATGCTTCTGGGCAATGCTCCCTCTTGTCTGCAAGGCTTTCCCCAGAGATATCCACCAGGCTCTATCTTCCACTTTCCTCAATTCTCTGTTCAAATGATAACCAAGCAATAAGCCTTCCTTGATCCTCTACATAAAATCACAAGCCCCTCACAACCCCAGCGTTCACCATCCCACTATCCTGTTCTAAGTTTTCTCTATAGTGCTGTCATGAGTTGAACAGTGTTCCCCCCCAAATTCAAGTTCTTTCCAGAGCCTCAGAATGTTACCTTATTTGGAAATAGGGTCCTTGCAGATGTAATCAATTTAAGATGAGTTCATAAAGGGGGGTGAGCTAATCCAATATGACTGATGTCCATATAAGAAGAGGTCAATCTGGACACAGTCACACAGAACTCCAACTGAAGGTGAGGCAGAGACTGGAGTGATGCACCTACAAGCCAAGGAACACCAAGGACTGCCAGCTGTCACCACAAGCTAGGAGAGGGCCACGGAATGGATTCTCCCTCAGAAGTCCTCAGATAGAACCAACCCTGTTAACACCTTCATTCTGGGCTTCTAACCTCCAGAACTGAGAGAAAATAAACTTTTGTTGTTTTAAGCTAGCCAGTTTGGTTACAGCAACCCTAGAATATAGATTTTATTTGTTTATTGTCTGTATCTTGCCACAATGACTAGCACATAATAGGCATTCAACAACCATTTGCTGAATGGATGAATAAATGATCAAGGCCTCACTGAGTTACTCCTCTAAAAGCTTCATGTCTAAAAGACATGAAGATGTCTTTTTGTGTTCCTTCAATTTAAACCCATACACTGTGTATTCAGTACTGGCTATCACTGAATGGGGGAATGGACAGTCTAGAATTCTGATCACCACCCTTTACCTTAATTTTATAGCGTTATAAATGGTTAAAATAAAGCTCTATGGAAAGAGAAAATACATAGACAAAGAGTCATGGGCTATGTAAGATGTATGCAGGTATGTGTGGCTAAGATATCATTTCCACATTATCATGACTATATATGCAGGCATCTTTGTTGTTGTCACCTACTAAGTATGAATTGGCCCCATCCCATCTTGTTGTAAGCTCTTTTTTTCCCTCTTAGGTCAAGATGCTTGATCCCATGAGGAATGGGAGGTTCTCTAAAATGTACTGCCTGTGGCTATAACCTCAATTTACCATACACTAAAACAATTAACCATCTTGACTATGATATAGAACATTAATAGGGATTAACAGGGTTATTCCTATGAAGTGAGAGAAAGCAAGACAAAGAATGTGGGTATGAGGAGGGTTTGGAAGAGAGGGGGACAATGAATGAAGAGAGTTCCCCTTTTTATGTACTACTGAATTACTATTTGATTTTTTTCCAATGAGCATGTATTTATTTTTTAATGAGAAGCCAAAGAAGCAATTAAATCATCTTGAAACATATGAGACTATTACATAGGTTAACAATAAACAATTGTTTGTATTTTTAGTGAGTTCTAAATGGAAAGACATTTTTCATGGGTTGACATTTACTGATGGCAGTTACTCAGGACCCTTCTATTTCACTGATCCTTTTATTTCTTTTTTGTTTTATTTTTTTCTCTTCCACCTACTTCCTTCTGTTTATTACTCATATACTTAAAGGAGAGTACGAAAAAGGACCTTAGAAATTATTTAATTTCACCCACCATCCTCAGGATAGTCTACCAATTTGAACCAGATTTGTGGCAGGCAAATTTTATCATTAGTTTGTAGATTCAACCTTCCCTGTAATTCTATACATTTAAAATTCCAATGTGTAAGTCCTGCTGGCTTCATTATAGTCCATCTAAGAGTAATTAGAAATGGGACAATTATGAGATAATTGGGATAATCCAAACTTATGTATGAGGCAAATAATGAATCAAACAAAATACACCCATGCTTGAGAAAAAGAGCACCAAAGAAGAAACAAATGAAAGGAGGGAGCAATGAACCTATGAATTTTCCCAATCTTTAAACACTGAACTAAGACTTGCCAGCAAGTTCCTGAAATCTCCACAGTTTTTCCTGTACTGAGTAAGCTTGTCATTTACTAATGTAAATGAATTCCTCCCATGAAGCAGAGGATTCTGAAACACAAACATAATCCTGTGATACATACATCTAAGTTTTGTTTTTTTTTTAAACTCCAATACCTGAAGACCTTTATTTAAAATACACTCTATTACTTGAACTGACAATGTTTTCTTTATTGGTACTCTAGAAATTCACTTGGGTTTCTAGATTTTTGTTTAGCTAGGTGAGGCAAAAATTATAAAGGTCTTAATAGCCCACAAGGTCTCAAGGTGAATAACCTTCAATACTCAAAACATCATGGAGAATAACTAGACATAACATCAACAAAGATATAGATTTGAAAAAACTATCATCCAAACTGGCCAAATTGACATTTACAGAACCCTCAACCTAGCAACAACAGAATACATATTATTTTAAAGGGCATATGAAACATTTGTCAGAACAGACTATATGCTAAGCTATAAAACAAGTCTCAATAAATTTAAAAGGACTGAAGCCATTCAAAATATGTTCTCCAGTCACAATAGAATTAAATTAAAAATCAACAACAGAAATAAATTTGGGAATTTCCTAGTATTTGGAAATTAAACAACACAGTCTTAAATAATCCAGCACAGTTCTAAATAATCCAAAGGTCAAAGTAATCACAAAAGAAATTAGAAAGCATTTCTAACTGAGAGAAAATGAAAACACGTTATCACAATTCATGGTGTGCAGCTAAAGAACTGGCCAGACGAAAATGTATAGATTTAAATACCTATGTTAGAAAAGAAGTTTCAAATCAGTAATCTAAACTTCCAGTGTAAGAAACTAGGAAAAAAAGCAAATTAAATCCAAAGCAAGTAAAAGGAAGGAAATAATCAAGATCAGAGCAGAAATCAATGAAATTTTAAAAAAATATAATGGAGGAAAATCAATAAAACTAAAAGTTAGGATCTTCTATAAAAGAGAAACAAAGCCCATAAACCTTTACTTAGACTGACCAAGGAAAACAGAAGATACAAACTACCAAAATCAGGAATAAAAGCAGGCATATAACTATAAACCACAGAACTTAAAAATATTGTAAGGGAAAAATAACATGAACAATGTTATGCCAACAAATTAGACAACTTAGATGAAATGGACAAATTCATATAAAGACACAAATTACCACCAATGACTCAAGAAGAAATAGAAAATCTGACTAATTCTATCATAAGTAAAATGACTGTATTAGTTTTAAAAAGCTTCCCACAAATAAATCAGGTCCAGAAGGCTTCACTGGCAAATTCTATCAAATGTTTAAAGAAGAAATCATACCAATTCTGAAGAGGAGGAAAGAATACTTCTCAACTCATTCTATGAGGCCTGTATTCCCCTGATACCAAAGTCAGACAAAGATAT
This sequence comes from Globicephala melas, assembly GCF_963455315.2. Taxonomy (NCBI): domain Eukaryota; kingdom Metazoa; phylum Chordata; class Mammalia; order Artiodactyla; family Delphinidae; genus Globicephala; species Globicephala melas. Next base: position 21,163,455 of record NC_083320.1, read on the forward strand.
CACAAGAAAACTACAGAAAAGTATCGTTCATGAATATATACACAAAAATCCTACCAAAATATTAGCAAAATGAATTCAGAAACATTCAAAAAGGATTATTTACCATGACTGACTGGAATTTACCCCTGTAATGCAAGGCTGGTTTAACAACTGAAAATCAATGAATATAGTATACCATATAAATAGAAGAATAAAACCCACATAATCATCAATAGATGTAGAACGTGCATCTGACAAAACTCAACATTCATTCACAATAAAAACTCTCAATCACATAGGAATGGAAGAAAACTTCTTCAAGATGATAAAGGGAAGTTGAGAAAACTCAGAACTAACATCATACTAATGGTGAAAGTCTGAAAGCCAACACTGTACTGGATGTTCCAGCCAGTAAAATTAAAAAAAAAAAAGAAAAAAAAGAAATTAAAAGCATACAAGTTAGAAAGAAAGAAGTAAAACTGAGTTTATTTGCAGACAATATGATCCTGTAAGTAGAAAATCCTAAAGAGTATATAAAAACAACTAGAACTAATAAACAAGTCTAACAAGGCTGCAGGATATAAGGCCAATATACGCAAATCAATATTTCTATATACTAGCAAGACAGTCCAAAAATAAATTTTTAAAAATTTAATCCACAATTGCATTAAAAATTAAAAAACACTTGGCAAAAATTTAACAAAAGAAGTGCAGGTCTTGTACACTAAAGTCTATAAAACACTATGGAGAGAAAGTAAACAAGATTTAAATAAATGGAAAAAGAATCCATGTTCATGGATTAGGAAATTCAATATTGTTAAGATGGAGATTCTTCCTTAATTATTTTATATACTCAATGCCAATCCCTATCAAAATCCCTAAAAAATCGAAAAGCTGATCCTAAAATTTATATGGAAATGTGAAGGACCTAGATTAGCCAAAACAATTTTAGAAAAGAACAAAGTTGGAAGACTTATGATACAGTATTTCAAAACTTACTATAGAGCTAAAGTAAACAAAGCAATGTATTAGTGAAGGACAGGTATAGATCAATGTAATTAAATTAAAGACTACAGAAATAAACTCTTACACTTATGGTCAAATAATTTTCAACAAGGTGCCAAGGCAATTCGATGGGAAAAGGACAGTCTTTTCAACAAACGGTGCTGGGACAATTAGTTATCCCTCTGAAAAACAATGAACCTACACACTTACCAAATACTCATTTACAAAAATCAACTCAAAATGAATTATAGGCCTAAAACTTTCAAAAGCAAACACAGGAGAAAATCTTTGTGACTTGGGCTAGGCAAAGATTTCTTATAGATGACAACAATATGACAGCCCATAGAAGAATAAAAACATGATAAACAAGATAGAAGATATATGAATGGCTAATAAGCACATGAAAACTGGTCAGCGTCATTAGCAGTCTTTAAGAAACTGCAAACTAAAACCACAATGATACACTGACACATTCGCACTAAAATAGCTATAACTGAAAAGACTGACAATACAAGGTTATCAAGGATGTGGAGAAAGTGGAACCCTCATTCACTGCCAGTGGGGATATAAAATGGTATGCCACTTTTGAAAAGAGTTTGGCTATTTCTTAAAAAGTTAAACATAAACTTCCCATATGGTTCAGCAATTCCACTCCCACCCAAGAAAACTGAAAACATACAAAGACTTGTATGCAAATATCCATAGCAGCATTATTTGTAATAGCTAAAAACTGGAAACAATACAAATATCCATTAATTGGCGAGTGGATAAACAAACTGTGGCATATTCATTAAAACTGAATATTATTCAGCTCAAAAAGAAGTCAATTATTGATACATGCTACAACATAGACAAACTTCAAAAACCTTATGCTAAGTAAAAGAAGTCAGATGCAAAACACTGCATATTGAGTGATTCCATTTACGTAAAATTTCCAGAAAAGACAAAGCTATAGAGACAGAAAATAGTTGCTTGAGGTGGTGGTGGGGAAAAAAAGAACTGACTACACACTGCCATGGGGAACTTCCTGGAGTTGAAGGAAAAGTTCTTTAACTGGGTTGTGGTGATGACTGTACAACCTTTTCCATTTATAAAGGATCACTAAATTGCACTTAGAATGAGTACACTTTATAGTAGAAAATTATACTTCAATGAACTATTTAAAAACTGGCAATAAATAAGTGCAATTTAACTGAGAGATTTGTGGAGATTTACCACAGACAGAAAGGAGACACTAGATGTTTCTTTTATAGAATAACTGCTGAAAAGCTCACACAGTAAATCTTATCCTCAATGCCCCAAGGAAACACTACAAGATTCCAAGGGCAAGAGAATTACAGTTAGATAGTTCTCATATAAGAAATGGCTCCTGACTCCAATGGCCTACCAATGAAATACAGTGACTAGCTTGAGTGTTAGAGTTGCATCTCATTACCACTAAAAGACATAAAGAGATAAAATACAGGATTTCAGCAGTTTAATCTGACAAAGGAAAAGAAAATGAGCCTGTATTAGTCAGCTCAGGCTGACATAACAAAATATCATGGGCTAGCTGCCTTCAACAACAGAAATTTATTTTGTCACAGTTTGGAAGCTGGTGCCAGCATGGTCAGGTTTGGGTGAGGGCTCTCTCCCTGGCTTGCAGACAGTCACCTTCACATCACAGAGAAAAAAAAAGAGCAAGAAAGAGAAGAGGAGAGTGCAAACTCTGGTGTCTCTTTTTATAAGGGCACTAATCCCATCATGAGGGCTCCACCCTCATGACCTCATCTATACCTAATGACCTCCCAAAGGCCCCATCTCAAAATACCATCACATGAGGAGTCAGGGCTTTAATATATGAATTTTGGGGGGAACACAATTCAATCCACAGCAGAGTCTTTAATCATAACTATTAACTAAAGATTTTTCTGCAACTGTCCATAAGAAACTGCAAAAAAAAAAAAAAGTTAATTTATGTCTAAGGACATCTACACTAATAATATTCTCAAGCCCTGCTGAAACTGTGTTCTATATCTGAACCAAACTTCTCTCCCTTTTCTGACCAAAGAAACTAGTATGCCATTTTAAAAATTTTATGTAGACATGGGAACAGACAGGACTAAGTGTACCAAATTATACTTGCCACTTCTTTCTGTGTAAGCATACTTTTTGCCCTGCGCTTATAATTTGAAAGGGGGAGGGGACCAAAATACTTTTATTGCCTTTAAATGGGACTCCAAGCTGTTTCTAGGTTCCTCTTAACACATTTCAGCCCATTAGTTACTATTTTAACAAAAGCCTAACATCCTTTCCTAAACATCTTAATTGGTTAAGAGCTTCTGCTGTTTGCCACAAGCAGTCACTTTAAGTCATTGATGAAAGCAGTTTGCACATCAGCACAACCTGAAATCAGTTTCCTTTATCAACCAGCTGGGCTTAAGAAACAATCGTGAAGACAATTCTCCAATTCAAGGAGAACCAAGTGCAATGCCCTGCATGACAGTGATCTACCATGCACCATGAATGCACCATGAATTTATAGGCAATAAAGAAAAAACCAAATTGCCGTGAGTAAGTACTTCAACAGCTTTTTGCTTCACAAGTCATTCTCATTAGCACTTCCTGCAAGGGTGAACTCCAACAGCAAGTTGGGTAACACACCCTTTCTCCAAAGCACCCATCATTTAATTCCGTGTTTCCAGCAGCTGGCACGGGTCATCAAAGCAAGCCAGTGGGTCACTACGTTAAATGCAGGCTTGAATGGACTCTGTTCTTCTAGCTGTTCTGACACAGGGAAAGCATTCATATGAGTTCCAAATTTTCAGCCAGAGGGAAAAATATTCTTTCTATTTTTAACATAAAAAGGGAAAAAAATACTCAGCAGGTTTAAGGCAAGCAACTTTACCACCTGGCATGAGAAAACAAAACACTGGGAGAATGAAAATGCTGTCGTGTATCACATACAGGCGTCCTTAAATGCTCTCAGGAAGAAATCTTGGTGCTCACAGAGAGCTTACCTATAGCAAACAGGATTTGTACGCTCTCTTTTTTTTAACAGACAGCCAGGCTACATTTTACAAGAGCCATACTCTGTAATTAGAGATATTCTGATCTACAGATTGACAGGAATTTGAAAAGATGCTAGAAGCTGAGTAAGAATGGACAGACGCCTTTTAGGGAGAATTGTGAAAACTGAAAACACTTACTTATAAAGTGGTTGTGTGTATATGACGGTCTTTGATTTCTATGCCATGTCTTTTTTATTTTTTCTTTTTGTCTTCATTTCAATGATTTCATTTTAATTATTTGGTTAATGAGTTTTATTATATTAAAATGTAAGCTTCAGAGCAGTGCTGTGCTGTCTAATGAAATGTAAGCAACCAATGAAGATGTTTAAGCCACAAGAGGCCAAGAACTGGCTCTCTGGAATCTGACTGCATATTTGCAATAATCCGTGGAAAGTCATCTCAACTATTCTGGGCCTCAATCCATGCCACACGGAAGATGAACAAGACCCTAAGGGTCACTGACACACAATTACCATGTCAAATAATAACATACCCTTTTAGTAGGTATCCTTTACAATTCCAAATAAACTGATTTTTGTTTTCAAATGAGACTACTTGTCATTGATAAGTGAGGTGTAAAATAAGCCTGGATCATCAAGTTCTGGAGTTTAACAATTTAAAACTAGACAAGTTAAAAAGAAAGCCAGTGAAGAACAAGATAGTTAATAAAAAATATAGAAGTATAGACTAAACCTCTAGAATATGTAATCATGTATTTTCTCTCTTGTGAGTAGACGGATCACTGCTCTTTTGGGAAAGGACTAAGAAAGTATGTCAAACTGTTAACAAAACAAAACTTTTATACAGCTAAAGATACTTAAAATTTTACTTCTGTTTGTATTTAGTATCCTTCTTCCAAGACGTTCAAGGTATTTAATGGAGGTTATTTTTCTTAAATTTACCAGCTCTGTGCAAAACAATAAAGGCCATATTTTTATCTTCTTATGTTTATCTGGAAAGAGCTTTAATGGGTTACGTAATCCATAGCCAAGATGAATACACCATTAAAAAGAGAAAATACACAACACACACACACACACACACACACACGAAACTTCTCCTAGATCCCAACTCTTGAGAATCCACAGGTTAGGCTTGATTCATGGCAGAAAATCATATAATGTGTGTAAGTAAACTGCTCTACCCACAGAGTTGAAAAAAATTATCTATTTGACTTTGCTGAATAATATAACTTTATTACTAATTGTGGTAATAACGTTCTAATTTTGGGAGATCTTGCAGAAGTGAATTTTAAGAAATGTCCTTTGAAATTGAAAGGATGTTGTTTGATGCATGAGAATAAGATAGGTTAGAGAACAAAGGCAGCAGACTTGAGGATGAGATGTGATCCAAACAAAGCGAGAGAGAGGAAAGAGATGTGAGAAAAATGAAATATCTCAGTAGCCACAGAATAAAGTCATCATCATCTATCAAACGGATGTGTGCACATTACACTCACTGCACATTAATCTAATGTTAAATAACAGACCCCGAATAGGAGTCCATACCACTTCTACTTAGGATGCCTTTTCTTGACAGGTTGGCTTTTCAACCAATCAGGCTCCTGTGAATTCAGCTTGGTGGAACAGAGCTCTGCCACCCTGTCACTGCTGAGGAGTCTCTGAGAACTCTGTGGACTCAGGTTCTCCAATAATCCACAACTACACACAACAGACATCACAGATGATGGTGCTGATGTGCTTACGAATACTATGTGAGGGAAACAACCCCACTTTCACAACTGAGCGATGATTATTATTATATATACAGCTGTGATCAAGAATTTTCTATTTTAAAGCTGTAGTAATAGAAGAGTGGGTGGGTAGTGAGGGAGAAAGAAAGGGACCAGAAAAAGAAGAACACCTGAGAATCAAAGACATCTTAGAGAAGCATCAACAGCCAGAAAGAACACATTCCTGGGGTTCAGTGTTATCTACTCTATGCCAATAATCGTAGGACAAGAAACATCCCTCACACCAAAAACTAGATAAGAAAATGTGTAGCTGCCTACTGCTGATGTCAAGGGGATAGGGTCACAATACTCTCAGTATGACTCTGCTACTAGTACAGGTAAAAAGGAATTACACCCATATTTTAGTTTGTAACAATAGGTGAAAGGGCCAAGTTCTAACTAAGGGTAAAACTATCTAATATTAATCATGCTTTTGGCAACTGAATTTAAAAAACAGATACACTAGAGAGAAGAGAAGGGCTTCTGCCTCTAGAAGACCAATACCAGGGAGGCAGCTTTAAGTCTGGAGGGGTACTTTGGGCTTGCAAGGTGAGTCCTGGCTCACAAAGAGCTTAGCAAAGAGATATCCAAGTAGAAGAACAAAGGTAGAAAAGTAATGAAGAAACAAAATTTCTGGAGCTTGAAGCAAAAAAGGGAAGCCAATTTAGGACCATGAAACAGAACTAGTTGCTAACAAGTGGGCAGTCCCATTTTCTTGCAGCTCTGCAGAAAGTCTGCTTTTGTGAGGTCACTGGAGATCTCTGACTGATAAGTCCCAGATGGAGGTACAGAGGGACATCCACCATCACAGCACTACAACGTGCCAGCATGCAGTCACGTTCAACAGAAAAGAACCGTCTACTCATCAAAAATCCTATCTATGGGCACAAGGTTTGAGATGCTTGACCTTATAATGTTTAAACAAAGAAGCGTGTAGGAAAGGAAGGCATTAGGAATCAGGAGAAATGGTACTGCTAGGTAGAAAAATCCAGTATTTGAAGGAGACATGGATTTGAATCCCTGTGTGATTTGGAGGGGAAGTTCATTTCTTCCAGTTTTACAGTTTTTCCACCTATAAAATGGGAATAATAATACCTATTATAATCTATATGCCATCGAGGGGCCACTTGCCCTTGTTATTTTCACAAGACTGCTTTAAATCCCCAATTAGTCTAGGAGAAACACTGTTTTCCTAAGATGTAAGCAAATTCTCAGGAATTTACTCTCTCATGACCTCTTTAGACTCTGGCCTCTGGTGCTCTCAGGAGCTTTCTCTGCTCTGCCTGAAGGACTTTCAGACCCCAAACTGCCTCCTCACCAGTTTCCCCAGATGGAGCACTCCAGCCAAGCATTCCAGAGTTTTACTGACACCGAGTATCTGCAGTCATGAGCTGGGAACGTACTGCAGAACGCTGTGCCCTTACATAAATTCATTCACTTCCTCTCCCTCTTACCTGTTCTCCTCACCCCCTTCCCTCCTGAACTAGCTCCAGTTTTTCCACTTCTATGGTGCTAGCAGCTTCCCCCTCCTCTGAACCCCAGCACTGGCCAACAACCAAGCCTGGGGACACAGACTCAGTCTCTACCCCAAAGACTTATCAAAGTATTTTCCCAATAAACATAACTTTCTTTTTCAGAAAATTCTGACACCAGCTGTTGGAGCTCTACTATTTTCTCCACTTGCTCACGTGACTCTGCAGGACCGCTGTGTGGAATAACCGAGACAAAGAGTAGATGCCAGCACAATGACCTGAACTAACTAGTAGGCTGCCTTTATAATGGTGATGATGCTACATTAGGTCCCTGAAGAGATCACACCCACACCAACCAGGAAGACCAATTACTTCCAAAGGGACGACCTTTGACTTTGGCTGATGTAATCCATAACATATCATCACAAGATAAGAAGGCCTCAATCTGTCTTCAAAAACACAACAACCATGATAGATGACCGAGTTTGTTGACTTGTCACAGCGGTGTTTCTGCCCCCTTCCAAACACACAGTCACATATGCAGCCTAAGAGACAAGACAGGTTCAATGCTGTGAAAGCCTCCTTTGATTAACCCAGTATTAGAAGGAGAGAAATTCTGAAGTACTGTTTCCCCCAATCCTTCTGGAAGCTGTCACTTTAATTTTAGATTTCCTCCTTCTATTTATATGTAGTTTTGTTTTATGTTAAAACTCAAGGTTTTCTTCTATACGTCAGTCTTTAACAGGGCAAAAAGCTCTTTCCCATTCTCAGAACACAAAATGTACACACCCCACCTAAAAGAATGCAGATTACCATGAGGATGGAGCTGGTCTTCCTCAGGAAATTCTCATGGGCTTGGCCTCTGTGTTCCCACCAACAAGATTTGGCCTGGCAGATTATATGCTCTCAGCTGGTTATAACTGCCTTTGGGCAACAGCACAGGAAGTCTAGGCATCTTGCTAGGATTCTCACACTCTAAGCGGTAAGGCCCCTAGACCTACGCCAGGTACTATAGATGATTAAAGAGCTGTAGTGTTTCTAGGCATTTAGGACTCATTTCCCCCAAAATGCCAAGAAGTTGGAAGAGAAGGTTCTGTGCACACATGAACATAAACACTCAGAGAAGGCAGCTCGCAGTCCTGACCCTGGGTAGCAATAATGAATGCAATACTGTTATATACACAAAACTGCAGGATTACAATTGCCAGCTGCCATTCATTAAAGGTGAATGAACAGGAACCTGAATGCAATCAAGTGAATGAATGTCAGTCTGAGACCCTCCATCCATCTCTCAAAGCTGTTTTAATATCAGCTCAAGCCTAAATGGAATTCTAGGTTATATCTGAAAAGAAAAATGTGAGGACAGGGTCAATTTCAGAAGGATCAAATCTAAGGGCAGCAGTAAGGTCTTTCCGAGATTACTGTCAAGGGGCTGAAACTCTTAGGAGAGAACAAAAATTATATGTCTCGGAAAATAGGAAAGATATGACACAAAAACGTTTTATTCCCAAAGGATTTCACTGAAGTGGAACTAAAAGCTCCAAGATTCTGGCCCCCAGTTTTCTTAACAGGGAGACCTACAAATTAGCTCGTCTCTGTTTAGCAGCCCTGTGCTGAGTTTACCCTCCTGTGCTCATAATGTTACCTCGGTGAGCTTACTAACAAGGGACAGTCCCAAAGATCCACCAGGAAAGAAAACGGCTATATAAGGCATTATGACCAAAGGTGACACTTACTAGTCTAGGCTTAAATCAGTTAACCTAATTAACCACTTTTCCTTAGCTGCAAAGCCTACAGCACATCTCTTACCTTCCTCAAAGCTGGTCTTCTTCTGCCTCACTAGAACACGGAAGTTTTCAGCAGGATTCACACTTCCAACCTAGAACACACCCACAGACAATGAAACTGCAGGTCACTTCTCTTTTTGGCAGCACCCAGGCAAGACAAGACAGCTTAATGTAATAAGTGTGTTCTCATAAAATAGAGGCAAAGACAAAGTGAAGGCCCTTTTCTGTTCATTTTCATTTCTACGGATCTGTTAAAAGCTAGTGGATTCCTGTGGTCAAAGGGCTGTCCTCTGTCCGTATTTTCACTTACCTCTCCTCATGCAAACTGACTTCTTTCCGGATGGGTCAGAAGTATGACCCAAGGCACCCAGCACCAGGCGGCCCAGTTTGAAGGCTTTATGTGCAGACTGCCTGTCCCTCCTGACACCCAACCAATTAGGAACGGGAGGATTCTGCAGTGCAGGGTCAGTTCGGAATACCTTTGTTCCACTAAGATGACAGGAGAAATAACAGCCTGATGCTTAATTCACTGAACTGTCCTTCCTGGGGGCTGCTGCTGACCCTCTGGCATTGAAGTTTTGGTAGACTATTCAAACATGCCCAAACTAAACATGTCCCCCAGAGTAAAAGCAAATCAGTGCTAGGTGGCAAAGTTTCAAAGAAGAAAAGCTCTGCCACACTATACGGCACTTTCTGATCATACCTATGTCTTTTACCTTCCGATCCCAACCTTAATAGGGCTTAAGTTCGGCTCGAGGGGGAGAAGACAATGGGATTCTACAATGGCTGGGAAATGTTGGTACAAAATGTACTAAAGTTTCCAGTCAGCTCTGGTATATAGCAGTCAGAAAAGCTCCCAGAATAAATAAGGTCATGATGTTTTTTCCTTTACTACAAGACATTGAAATAAAATCCAAATCATTTTTCAGACATTCAGTTTTTCTGAGAGCATTACTTTTTCAGGTGGGGAAAAGGTATGCCCTAGGGCTAGCTATCCTTCCTAGTATATTTGGCTAGTAGTAAGGGACAATTTTTAAGATCCACTGATTCAAAATAATGCCACTTAAAACAAGGCAATACGTTCCAAGTTCCAAAAACCATCCCATTAAATAAAGAAGATCTCAAGTGTCAAAGGATACCTGGTTTGGGGAAATCCTAAACTAGTGAAAACTGTTATGAAGTTGTATATTAGAAAAAAGAGAATTATACTCTTAAAGCTTACATACTTGGAGATTAAGACTCGTATCATTAACCCCCCCCCCACTTATCTTACCATTGTGACTAAACAGAAAGCTGCAAAATGAAGTTACCAAAAAAACTCTACAAAAGTGATGTTTCACACTCTATATACTATATAGTGCTCTATGTACTATATATCAATATAAATAATTCTATAGGTAATTCACTGACAATAATTAAAGGAAAGTGTGGGATGGACATGTATGGCTTATATGTTGAAAGGACCAAGGAAAGTGCTACGTTAAAAAACTAACAAAAATTGATGCAATCTCCCCAAGCCCCAACCTTCCTGAAAGAGGGGAGCACACCCGACAAGTTCTGCTTACACGGGTGACACTGCCTTCAGCCAGGCTGGAAACACTAAAGTGGGCTTCATCTCCCTCGGTCTTCAGTTTTTTAGAGGTGGGTCCCTCTTCATGGCTGGAAAGGAAATAAATGTTTGGGTTTTTTTTTTTTCTCTCCCCTTAAAACTGAACAAACAATACAAAACCCAGAATTGCTAATGTGAAAAGTATAAATTTATTTTTCAAGACTCAAAAATAAGCAGCTGCACTTAGTCCTCCTTTACAAACGGCTGCCTCCCTTTCCCACCCTCTGGACCCCTGACAGCGTGACTGGAGCAGCCCTGGCTTTGTTTCCAGCAGTAGGGAAATCAGAATTAGCAGCTGCATCACAAAGCCCTTTCAAAAGATGAAACTGCAAGCATAGATAATGGAAACTTAGCATTTCAGTATGAAACCCATTTACCCTTCAGTTATTATTTGCTAGTTTCTGCCTGAGAATTGATAGCTATTAGCTTTCCATGTACATAGAAGACCTTTGTGTCTAATAACCTGTCTTCTTCATCGTGTACGTGAGAGCTTTATAAGCTTCTACTTACAGCTGTTAAAACTTACTAGACAATCCTCAAACATGCAAGAGCTTGCTCTTAGAGAAGTCTTAAACTATAAAAAACCACTTTCAAAAGAAAACTTTTAATCTGTGCCTTTATAAACCTAATTCTGTCTTGGGCAATATGCTAACAGAGTCCAAAAGCATCTGTGTGATAAGGGAAAGAGGAAGTATATCAAACATCTTGCTTCAAGTAACAAGCAGGCTTTAACAGCCTGCCTAAAGTCAAAAGGAGGTCAAGTCAATTGCAAAGGAGAAAAAAAATTCAAAGACTCTGCCCATAATCTCCCTTAAGATGCTGAACACAAGAGATTATGAAGATTTTTCTCCCAGACAAATAATCAATCTGGGGCAAAAGCAGCTATCAAGAAATGGCTGAATGAGAAGGGAAATTAGTAACTAAGAGTACTATTAGGAACTATTTCTAAATGTGATGTTTTTATTCAAAAGCCTAACTTTCAAACAGTGAGGCTTGAAGAGGTTATCCTAAAAATAAAGCAAAGTAAGACCTAAGTTAGCTTATTCAATGATATTTCAATAATGAATCTCCTCTTACAGCCAGATGAAAGAACTAAAGTAATCATTACGGCCTTACAAACAAGAATTAAGTTTTATTACTTGATATCTTTCCCATTCACCACTTGCCTTCTTCCTTTTGAGAAGTAAACAAGAGATAAGGGGTGAGTCATTCAGAGCCCTTTCCTTCAAGGAGAATAAGAAATAAACACACAAAGCCTTGGTGCAAAAATGGAGGGAAAATGCACAAACCTGAGGCAGCATGAAATTCTATCAGAATTTGAGTTTTTTTTTTTTAAAAAAAGTCACAGCCACTTCAGTTAACCTTTGCCGGTTCTTCCCAAGAGAAAGACAACATGGTACTGCTGAAGATTTGGAGGAAAAAGACCCAGATTCTAGTCTCAGTTTTGCCACTGGCTAGCCCTGGAATCTTACACCTTCTTGAAGGTATTGACTGTGTATTAATTTTTGTATGTCTAGAGTTTAGAGTCTAGTAAGTTACTGTTCTCTCTGATCTTCAGTTTGTTCCTCAGGAGAACACTACAACAAAAAGTACCATATCAACTATTCACCTATTCTCTTCCAAAAATACAAATTAACTTATATAGTGGTATTAAGAGGCATTAAACATACAAAGCACTATGCCAAGTTCCGTGAGAATACAAGGTTGAATCACATGAAGAATTTCTTAAACCCTCCCAGATAAGATTCTAGAGAAGGAAGAATAAGGAGACATATATACTAATTCGCCAGAACTGGGCAGGTAAAGGCAAGTCCAGAAAATAGCAGAAAGTAGTGAAAATTTAATATGTTTAATAATCTCAAGATTGAATCATTTAACAGGATTTAATTAGGAATTTTACATATATTAAACTCATAATGTCTATCTGAAGTGGGAAAGCACAATGACTCTCATCCCCAAATTACCTATGAGGGAGCTGAGCTCTGGAAGGTACACATTATCCATGCAAGGTCACAGCAGACACAGAAATGTTAACAGCTGTTGCATTTGGATGTTGGGACCCTGGATAATTTGTTGTTCTTTCTCCTCTTCTCCTTTTCGTTCATATATGAGTATAAATCTTTTTTTTCTTTTTGCGGTATGCGGGCCTCTCACTGCTGTGGACTATCCCGTTGAGTAGCACAGGCTCCGGATGCGCAGGCCCAGCGGCCATGGCTCACAGGCCCAGCCGCTCCGCAGCATGTGGGATCTTCCCGAACCGGGGCACGAACCCGTGTCCCCTGCATCGGCAGGCAGACTCTCAACCACTGCGCCACCAGGGAAGCCCGAGTATAAATCTTGTAATTCATTTATTTAGCCACACATTTACCTAATACTTACTATGTGTGGACCCCTAAATTAGGCTCTAGATTCTAAATATATAAAAGTTAATAATCATCACCTTCAAGAAGTTCAGCCAAATAAAAAAGATAAATATATAAACAGGCAATTAACAAAATATTGTGGTAAGCAACATATCCCTTTGAGAGGAAAGCAGGTAGCTGTGTTGGGCTGGGGCATGAAGTGCAAGCTGGGAAGTAGTGAGAGATGAGGATAGAAAATATCTAAATTGTAGACACAAACCGTGAGGAAAGAAAGTGGTTCTCCAGGTAGCTGGACAGACATTTCTCTTCCTTCTGCTTATCTGGGTTTTCTCACTTGTGTAACAGAATTTGGTCTTAAGCTGAAGGTAATGGAAAGCCATGAAAGCAAAGGTTTTTAATCAGGCATCCAAGGATGACATCAAGGAATTTGTGAACCACCTAAAACTACATGCAAAATTGATTATGTTAGGGCATTCTCCTGGGGAGAAGGTTCACAGTTTTTATCAGATTATCCAAAGGGTCCATCACACACAAACACACACAGATTAAGAATCACTGCATTAAAGAATTTTAAGCAAGGGAGTGATGTGATCAGATTTGTTTTTAAAAACATCACTCAGATAGCAGAATGCAGAATGGATGGGAAGGGGCTAAGACTGGAATTAGGGGAAGCAGTCAAGGGGTTATCTCAGTAAAGCAGGCTAACATGAAACCTACATAAAAGCAATGGCAGTGGGCAATGCTAGTAAGAACTAACTCACCATCGGTCACGAAGCCAAGCACACGAGTCAGCTATTGTTATTGTCCCTTTACAATTAAGCAAACCAAGGCTCAAAAGGGCCTGACCTTGTCTAAAGCACTCAGTAAGGGGTCCACAGCCAACTCTGGACTTTTAACCACTCTCCTAAACAGCCTCCTAAAAGGCAGGTATTTGTTATCACAACTTGGCACAGAGCAACTTGCCAATTTTAACCACTATTAAAAAGAAATATTTGAGGGACTTCCCTGGTGGCACAGTGGTTAAGCATCTGTCTGCCAATGCAGGGGACATGGGTTCAAGCCCTGGTCTGGGAAGATCCCACATGCCGCGGAGCAAATAAGCCTGCGTGCCACAACTACTGAGCCTACGCTCTAGAGCCCACGAGCTATAGCTACCGAGCCCATGAGCCACAGCTACTGAGCCTGCGCACCTGGAGCCCGTGCTCTGCAACAAGAGAAGCCACCGCAATGAGAAGCCTGCGTATCTCAACACAGCCAAAAATAAATAAATATATAAATGAAAAGAAAAAAAAAATTAAAAAGGAAATACTTGGGTTTTGATCCAAATCAATGCTATTAGCCACTGTACTAACCTGAAGCAAAAGGAGTGAACTTGAGGTAAATCTAATACAACTTGGTAAGCCAATTAAATGCGGGGAGTGAAGAAAAGGGATGACTCCCTGGAAATTAGGTGTCATTCACTGAAATAGAGAATCACAGCATGAAGAGGGGGTTGAAAGGAGTGTGGAAAGAGAAAGAAGGTGATGAAGTCACTTCTGGACATACTGAACTTGAGTTATCTGTAGACACTTAAGATCCAGTGGATAAGATGGAAGTATATTAGGATAGACAAGATTTTTAGTTATTTTTGGAGACCCATATGTGAAATATTGATAATAAAGGTCTTAGGATGTGCAGTCTGGCATAATCGTTGAGAGTGTAAGCTCTGGGGTCAAACTGCCTGCGTTTAAATCCATCTCCATCGCTTAACCAGCTGTGATACTGAGGAAGTTTCTTATCTCCTCTAAGCCTCAGTGTCCTCAGCTTTAAGATGAAGTGAATAAAAGAATCTACTTCATAAGATGGCCAAAAGGATGCAAACAGATAATACATACCTATGTCCAGTAAATGTCAGCTCTTTCAGAGGAGGAGTCCTACAAAACATCAACATTTAAGGTTGGTGGGGAAAGAAAAGGAGCCCCCAGAGGAATCTGAGAGGGAGCCTGTCAAAGGTTTAGAGAGAAAAATCTGGAGAATCTGAAGTTAAGGAAGACATATGAGTTTCAAGAGGGAAAGGATAACTGACAATGTCATGTGCCACAAAGAGGTCAAGAAAGAAAAGGGGACTTCACTGGTGGCACAGTGGTTGCGAGTCCGCCTGCCGATGCAGGAGACACGGGTTCGTGCCCCGGTCTGGGAAGATCCCACATGCCGCGGAGCGGCTGGGCCCGTGAGCCATGGCCGCTGAGCCTGCGCGTCCGGAGCCTGTGCTCCACAACAGGAGAGGCCGCAACAGTGAGAGGCCCGCGTACCGCAAAAAAACAAAAAAACAAAAACCAAAAAAAAACGAAAGAAAAGGACTGCCACGCTTAAGTAAATCCAGCAGTTGGTGTCTTTTATTTTATTTTATTTTTTTTGCGGTACGCGGGCCTTTCACCGTTGCGGCCCCTCCCGCTGCTGAGCACAGGCTCCAGACGCGCAGGCTCAGCGGCCATGGCTCACGGGCCCAGCCGCTCCACGGCATGTGGGATCTTCCGGGACCGGGACACGAACCCGTGTCTCCTCCATCGGCAGGCGGACTCGCAACCACTGTGCCACCAGGGAAGCCCAGTTAGTGTCTTTTAGAAGACCAGTTTCAGGGCAGTGGTGGGGGCAGAAGGCCGAGCCAGTGAGTGCTAGGAAAAGAAGCAGTATAGGCTCTTCTGCTAATAAGCCTGGCTATGGAAGGAAAGATGATGATAACAGGTAGTAATTAGAGAGAGGAAACTGAGGGGATTACTTCATTTTCTTTTAGAGGAAAGAAATAAAATGTTAATGTGTGGAGGGAAAGGAGTTGGTACAGAGGGAGAAGCTGAAGATACAGAAGGAAGGAAGAAATTATCAGTGGACTGAGGTACCAGATGGGACAGAAATAGCATCCCAGGACATAGGTGAAAGGATTAACTTGGGACAGGATGAGGTACCCTCTTCCACTGAGGCAGGAAAAAAGGAAGTAAAGGCAGATGCCATACAGATATGTTTTTAGGTAAGATGGGCCAGAAAACTGAGACGTTCCCGCCTATTGGCCTCTGTTTTCTCTGTGAAATCACCATCATGATCGTCGCCACTGCCGTAGTTGTTGAAAATGTGCTAGGGACAGGACTAGGATTTTGTAAATCATCTCTTCACAAACACTATATTCTTACTATGTGTTCGGCACTGTGCCATTCTAGGGTGACAACAGTGAACAGTGAACAGCATATATTACTCAACTAACCTGCAAGACAACTCTATGAGACAGATATTCCTATTATCCCTATTTACCCATGAGGAAACTGAGGCTTAGGGAGGATAAGCAACTTGCAACTAAGGTCACACTGCAGAGCAAGGGGACCAACTCACACTATCTTGACCCTGGAGTCTGAAGTCTTAGCCAGTAAAACCAGGTGAGGTTGGTCTCTGACAGTAAGTAGGGACTGGGGTCTTAGGGGACTTGAAAAAAGTAGAAAACTTTACACTATTTGCATATAGAGATAAAAAGAAATCAAGATCAAAAAAAAAAAAAGAAATCAAGATCACATATTAGTTCCATAGGCAGGATCAGACCTCAGATGTCCCTATTCTCATGTAAGTCCTGTCCAAGAGATGCTACTTTCATTGCAAGGGTGTCCAGCAACATTAAGGGAAGCAGTGCTTCTCTGTGATGAGGGTAATATTCAGTGCATTTTGGGAATGCAGTGTGAGACGGTGCTTTTACCCTCTTGAACTGAAGAAATCACTTCAACACTAGGGATTGAACAGGTTCAGCATGAATAGTAGATCTTCTCAAATATTCAGTGTTTTTGTTGATGACAGTATTACTGCTCTGGGTTTTGACTATTGCCTTCCCTCCAAATAGTTTAAAGTCCTTTAATATCTGTGATTTTACTGTTATAATGTCTCTTACGATGAGCCTGTTTTTAGATGAAGGAACTCTCATAAAGGTAAAATTATTTAAACAAAATTAGATCAAGAGTGAAAAAGCTGGAATGAAAACTAGAGACTCCTAGCTCAGAGGTCTTTCCTTGGCCTCTGACACTTCCTGAACAGACATGTGCCCCTCCCCCTCCCCCATCTGTATACTGGAAGTATGTACCCTGGATACGGGGATGCTGAATATACACAAAAACATAGCTGGTTGTTAGCAATCCTTCTTTCCCTTAGGGAGACCACCTGTAAAGCTGATTGGAGCCTTATCACAAAAATTGAGTGGCTGTAAGAACCCTGCAGAAGGACTCAGTCATTCTTGAATATAGGAGGTGCTCAATAAATATTTGTTAAATGTGTCATTTCTGCAGTTCTTAAAAACTAAGACTTCTGAGAAGGAAGAGTAGAGAATTGGGGTGTGCGTAGGTGTGTGTGCGCAAGATTATTCTCCGGTCCCCCACAGCTAATTTGGCTGTGTGGCAAAACAAACCCATTATGGGGGCAGAGAACAAGAAGCCTGGCAGGCTCAAGCTTCCTGAAAGTGAGAGATGGGAAGAGGGCTGAAGGTGTAATCACAGCAGGGATCAAATCACAGAACAGCCTTCTGGGTCTAGCTGGTATGTTTTTTTTTAACCAGCTAATTTACAGTTTAATCAACAGGAGGAGGAGAAAATGGCCCACTTCTTTCCCACAATACCAGAAGGTAATCAAGATCATGAACTGGAGCTTTAATACACAGAGAGGAACAGCCATATGACTGCAGAAGAGACTAAGGCAAGGCTGTCATGGGAAGAAAAGGACTCAGAATTTTACTGAACTGTTCTAAGATACGAATCCATCTAGGTAGATGAGGAAAGCAGAAGTAGATTTTTAGTGACAGTCTTCCTATGTAGAAGAAGGCATGACAGACTAAAAAGAAACATAAAAGCCTCCAGGATGTGTTAGAAATGCACATGAGAGAATCTTTCAATCCCATGATTGGTTTTTTTTTCTTTTCCCCCCAATTCTGACAAAGTTTAGGGTATTAACCTCTAAAAAGCCACCGAAAATGCAAACCTGTCTTTTCAACTTGGCAGATAATTCACTAAATTAACAATTTACAGAACCCTGTAAATTGAAGGTTTCTGGAAATTACTCAATACTGGTCCAATGGGGTATTTACAAATACAAGCTTTACTTTGTCAATGCAGACACAGCCGTGGGAAGGAAATCAAAGAAAAAGGAAAAAAACTGTGATCTAAAACTGGATCTTGGAATGCAACCTAAAGAAATGAGTAGATCCTTTTGATTTGGGAGGAAAAGTCACCAATAATAAAACCAAAACCTGGTAAAATCAATGTCACACACCCAAATAATTCTGGATAAGAACAGCTTCTTAAGGTTTGTTTTTGTTCTGCTTTGAATGGAAACTGATATAATTCTAAACAGACTTGATGTGGGGAAAAAATACTTAATAGCTACCTGAGAGCTTGATCTAAGGATATGAAAACCATTTTACAATCCTTAAATTACACCTCACTAATGGTATATCCAAGCACATCAACACAGTTAACAGCACAACGAGGGCCAGGTTTTTCATTCTCCTTCCCATTTTCCCTCCCAAAATCTCACCGATATTCTCCTGACACCTTACCTCCAAAACGAAAAACCTTACGACTTTTACCCCTCTTCTCTCATCCTCAGCCCTTTACTTTAAAAATGTTAAAATTCAGTCTTAGATATTCAAAGATTGTTTGTCTTCCTATATATATAATTCATCAAGAATCTGATGCTGATCAAAAAGTCAACAACCCCAAAGGTAGCTCTAATTTCTAGGTGCACAAGGATAAAATATATCTACAGTGGACAGATGTGAGAAACCAGGATTTCCAATGCAAGGCTCAAATAGTAAAAGGTTTCTTCCTCCCACCTTTGTGATTCCACAAACCCAGGTTGCAACCCTTAATGCCACAGCCCCTCTAAGACCACAACCAATCTTTGTGTTCCAGCGTCACACATAGTTCCATCGAGTACTCACTTATCTGGGAAAATGTCCTGAGCAGTCACTTGGTCCTTTTTCTTGAGGACTTCAGTCAGAGGGAAAAGGGTCTTTATTTTAGAGACAGGAACCTGACATTTAGCTGTCACCTCAGTGGGGGGATCCAGCATATTCAAAACGTGTTGCTGAATTGGGGGCAGAGGCTCCTGGGGGTGTAAAGCTCTGTGCAGCAGACACTGTGGAAAAGGCATAAGGATTTTAAAATGCAGATGTAGACATCACACACAGCTTCATTACACTCTTCTGATCACGGATCCTCATTCTTTAATTTGGGAGGGTTATGGGATTCCTACCATATGTAAAAGACAGCAAAGACGGTGGACCCAGAACCGCCTTGGTTAGCAGGACGTTGGTAATGTCTAAAAGCAACTGTAAAACAGATCTAAGCCTAGCAGCACCGTCAGCTGAAGCCCTCCTGGAAAGGAGCCTCATCTCATAAAAAGAGGCCACTGCTCTGACTACCTGGAGGATATACGAGGTTCCCTGAGATGCAATTCCAAAAGCCTCTGACAATCTGCGATGATAACTTTTTGGTTATAATCCTTTAACCTCCCTTCAGCATGCTGTGCTTTCTCCCTTGCACAACCTTAGAAGACAACCTAAGGTGGATGAATCAGATGCTAAAGGGGAGGTGCCCATGCTCAGTGAGTCCCAGGATGAACACTGTGGAAGAGATGAGACTACTGGTCTGTCCCAAAACTCCCCCAAGTGCCGAGCTTGGGCTATTCTCCACCCATCTACTCACTTCTGTCCATCTCCACTATACCACTCTTGTCCAGGCACCATCACCTCTCATGTGGGCTACCACAATCCCCTCCTAACTGGTTTCCCTACATCCATTTTCACGGCTCTACTGTAGCTCAAGTCATCTTAACACAAGTTCCTTTCCATATCCTGAAGTCAACCCTAACACAGCCCCTGCATGCCTCCCTCCTCCTTGCTCACCCCAGCCGCCCCGTTAGACTGGTTTCCTCCTGCTTCACGCACATGCCAGCTCACTCCAGACTTTGGGTCCTGTGCTTAACGCTCCCTCAGCCTCTTCTGCCTTCCCTTACATCTCAACAGAGCTGGCCCTTTTTAAAATCATTCTGTTCTTTGCTAAATTATCATCTCTTCTGAGAGGATTTCCCTGACACCGTATGAAGGAGCCCTTTACCCCCGTGTTACCACCCTGTCATTCTCTATCATTAAACTTGTCTTATATTTCTTATAGTATTTATCATTATCTAAAACTATCTCATCAATTTTTTAGTTTATCTGTTTGTTACCTCCACTTACCCCTTGAAAGTAGAGATCTTGTTTGTCTTGTCTACTGCTGAATTCCAAGTACTGAAAAGAGCACCCCACACATGATAAGCACCTAAAAGGTACTGGCTGAGTGAATAAAGCGCTCTTTCTCAGAACTCTACAGAAGAGGTGACAGAGGTGTCAGGAAGCAGCACCAGGAGTGGGGCCAAGATCAAGGCCAGGGCAGGTTCTCCGCTGCTCACACAGGTGGAGATCCGGACCGCAAGCCACTCCCATTCAATCACTGATACTGCTTTCAGACTACCAGGCCTTGGCAGTAGTGTTATCTGCCCAGAAAAATAAGTATTCTAAAAGGAGTGCAGGAATGTAATAAAAAAATGAGATAACCATTAAGAAAAAAAGAAAAAAAATGAAACTCTCAATTCATTGATGTTTTACTCCTCTTGCTAGCAGATAATTCCAAAATTAGGTTGGAGAACAAGGCTCCTATTCCCACCTTTGAACAATTTATATGTTAGTAATTGGAAAGAAAAAAATGGAGCTGAATAGCTCCTGCGATTTTAAAATTACTGTTTCATATCACAAGGTATATGATTTAAACTACTCCATGGATTGTTTTCGTACCCTGTAAAAATGGAAGCTAGACTTTTCGGTTCTAAAAAAATAAAGATACTTGGGCTTAAACAGTAAATGTCATCAAAGAGTCAATGTTCTACAAATTCAGAAAACCCTGAGGTACGTATTAAACAGCAATTTCCTCTAGAAATTTCATGTTCTGCTCCCAATTTCAAGAGACCAACCCCAAGCCTTCCTTCTCCTAGTAAATTCATTGTTTCAGAGCCTGACTCCTGCTTTCTTTTTTTTTTGACTCCTGCTTTCTTTTCCCTAATTATTCTACTTACCTGGAGCATCAATGACATTAGGCCTGTTTAATGAAAAGCAAAAGGCGAAACCACAAAGATCCCAAACCTGTGAATCTACCCCAACCTTCTAATACATAATTCGCAATTCACAGCGCTCACCTTCAGGTCAGTTATTAAAATACCAAAAACAGGACTTCCCTGGTGGCGCAGTGGTTAAGAATCCACCTGCCAGTGCATGGGACATGGGTTCGAGCCCTGGTCTGGGAAGATCCCACATGCCATGGAGCAACTAAGCCCGTGCGCCACAACTACTAAGCCCACATGCCACAACTACTGAAGCCTGTGCGCCTAGAGCCTGTGCTCCACAACAAGAGAAGGCACCGCAATGAGAAGCCAGTGCACCGCAACGAACAGTAGCCCCTGCTCGCCGCAACTAGAGAAAGCGTGCATGCAGCAACGAAGACCCCAATGCAGCCAAAAATAAATAAATAAATAAATTTATTAAAAAAAATAATAAAATACCAAAAACAGCTTACAAAGCCCTAAAGACGTAAGCAGAAATCCAACACCCAACATAGCAGACTACCTCGCAAATACTCTGGAAGATTCTATCTGTGATATCCAAGTGACATTTTTGGGAAAAGAATTCTGAATTCCAGGCAATTCTTTCAAATAGTGTCATCACCCATAAGTCAGTAATAAGGGACCCACAAGAGATGTTCTAAAGCATCATCCTCTCATATTTTCTTAAAGGTCACATTTTAGATAAAGCTAAGTAGGATAAAAATTCAATCAAAAAAATTCCAATTCATTTAAAAAAAAAGGTTATGAGAAAGTGACACTTTTTAGTAGCTGAGAAGCTGAGATCTCAGTCCTCAAACTACTTAATTTCTCCTTTAAGCAACTGTTTTCCTTGATGTGATTTTTACAATTTGAAAAAGACTAGAGGAAAAACTGCAGGCCACTGGTGGCTAGCTTGTAAGTTACTAATATGTTGATTTCAGCAACCCAGTATCAATTATTTAAAAGGCAGTATTAACTGTACACTTGACAAAAGACATATTTTTCAGTATTTCTTTCCAAAATTAGAATTAAATTAACATCTTGCCAACAAGTTGATTACTAACCTCTCCCTCCTTCTGCCCCCTACTCCCAGCTCATTTACTCTTAGTTATAGCTATTTTAAAAGGAAAAAAAAAGTCTTCCTGGGTCCTACATCCTCCTGTAGCTTCCTGGATCCTCTCTCTCTCTCTTCCCTTCATCAGTAAAGGTTTCTCCTACAGGTACTGTAATCTGGCTAACGCCCCATCACTCTACTCCCACTGGGCCCTCAAAGTCATCAGAGACTTCACTACAAACCCTAAAGGCCCTTTGCCAGGCTCAGCTCTCTTCACCACTGTGCAACGTCTGATTTGTGATTCTTTCCTTTCCAACACTCTTCTAGTTCTTTCTGTCTCTCTGACCTTTTGGGGAGGGTGGAGGTAGGAACACTGTTTCATTTCTGGCAGCTTTTCTGTCTATCCCTAATTGTCCAATCATGGTGGTGTTCAGGACTTCATTCTCCCTCCTTCTCACTCAACAGACTCTCCCAGGTGACCTCATTCACTTCTGTTTCTACCTAAATGAGGAGGACTCTCAAATCTATACATTTAGTCCTGAACGCTCTCCTGGGCTCTGCACCCCTATTTCCAACTTCCCACTGAGTGTCTGTACTGGGACAGCCAACAGATAACTCAAATTTAACACTTGCAAGAATACATGAATTACCTTTTCTGTCTGTTCATTCTATATTCCTTATCATAATTAATGGTGATGTCATCCTTCCTGTCATCCAAGCTAGGATCCTGTTATCTTCAATTCCTATTTCTCATCAACCACCATCCAATCCCTTAAGTCCTATCTACTCTACCTTCTAAATTTTCTCCTCTCCACTCTCCGTCACTGCTTTAATTCAAGTCTTCCTGGGGGCCACTGCAGGTTTCCTAACTGGTCTCTAGTCCATTTCCCATGCCACCATCAGACCTATTTTCTAAAAATCATGTCACCCGCCTGCTGACAAAATCCTTTAGTGATTACCCACTGCCTACAGGATAAAATAAAAACTACTGGCTCTTCGTGACCTGTCTGCTACCTGCTACCTTTTCCACCATTTTCCCATAGAGCCTATTCTCCAGCCAAATGGAACTATTTGTGGATCCCTAAATACATCACACTTCTTTCTGTTTTCTTGCTTTTGCATGTGCTACTTCTTTTGCCTGGCATGCCCACAGCACATCACACACTGCCTTTATTCCTAAATGAAATCTTCCTGAAGTCACTCACCTGCAAGAATCTCTCTTTCCTCTTATTCCCACAGTATTGTGTACCCACCACTATTGTGCCTATTGGTTTTCTCTCTCTCTTCTCCTCTCACTCCTCTGGAGGGGTCTTTTCAGATAATGAGCTCATAGTATCACCAGCACGTGATACATTGTTAGTACTCAATAAATATTTGTTTTAGAAAAAGTGAATTCAATTTATACATACCCTAGCAATGATACTTCTTTATACAGACAGGCCATGTTAACAACTCTCCGAGGGGGACCTCCAAGACGGCGGAGGAGTAAGACGCGGAGATCACCTTCCTCCCCACAAATACATCAGAAATACATCTACATGTGGAACAGCTCCTACAGAACACCTACTGAACGCTGGCAGAAGACCTCAGACCTCCCAAAAGGCAAGAAACTCCCCACGTACCTGGGTAGGGCAAAAGAAAAAACAGACACAAAAGAATAGGGACGGGACCTGCACCTCAGGGAGGGAGCTGTGAAGGAGGAAAAGTTTCCACACACTAGGAAGCCCCTTCACTGGCAGAGACGGGGGGTGGTGGGGGGAAGCTTCGGAGCCACGGAGGAGAGCGCAGCAACAGGGGTGCAGAGGGCAAAGTGGGGAGATTCCCTCACAGAGGATCGGTGCCGACCAGCACTCACCAGCCCGAGAGCCTTGTCTGCTCACCCGCCGTGATGGGCGGGGGCTGGGAGCTGAGGCTCCAGCTTCGGAGGTCAGATCCCAGGGAGAGGACTGGGGTTGGTGGCATGGACACAGCCTGAAGGGGGCTGGTGCGCCACAGCTAGCCGGGTGGGAGTCTGGGAAAAAGTCTGCACGTGCCGGAGAGGCAAGAAACTGTTGTTTTGTGGTGCGCGAGGAGAGGGGATTCCTTCCCCGTCTGCCGACAGAAGGCAGAGCACTGCCTAAACGAGCTCCAAAGAAGGCCGTGAGCCGCGGCTATCAGCTCAGACCCCAGAGATGGGCATGAAACACTAACACTGCTGCTGCAGCCACCAAGAATCCCATGTGCAAGCACAGTTCACTGTCCACACCCCCAACCCCCCAGGAGCCTGTGCAGCCCACCACTGCCAGGGTCCTGTGATCTAGGGACAACTTACCCGGGAGAACAGATGGCGTGCCTCAGGCTGGTGCAATGTCACACTGGCCCTTGCCGCCGCAGGCTCGCCCCGCATTCCAGTTATAACTACCGTACCCCTCCCTCTCCCCAGCATGAGTGAACCAGAGCCCCCTAATCAGCCGCTGCTTTAACACCATCCTGTCTGGATGGGAAAAGATGCCTGAAGGCAACCTACACACAGAGGCACGGCCAAATCCAAAGCTGAACCCCAGGAGCTGTGTGAACAAAGAAGAGAAAGGGAAATCTCTCCCAGCAGCCTCAGGAGCAGCGGATTAAATCTCCACAGTCAACTTGAGGTATGCTGCATCTGTGGAATACTTGAATAGACAACGAATCATCCCAAATTGAGGAGGTGGACTTTGGGAGCAACTGCAGACTTGGGTTTGCTGTCTGCAACTGATTTGTTTCTGATTTTTATGTTTACCTTAGTTTAGTTTTTAGCACTTGTTATCACTGGTGGATTTGTTTATTGGTTTGGTTGCTCTCTTTCTTTATTTAAATTATTTTATATTAGTTTAATAATTTAAAAAATTTTATTGACTGACTGACTGATTTTCCCTTCTTTTTTTCTCCCTTGTCTTCTGAGCCGTGTGGCTGACAGGGTCTTGGTGCTCCGGTCTGGTGTCAGGCCTGAGCCTCTGAGGTGGGAGAGCTGAGTTCAGGACACTGGACCACCAGAGACCTCCCAGCCCCATGTAATTATCAATCGGCCAGAGCTCTCCCAGAGATCTCCGTCTCATTGCTAAGACCCCGCTCCACCCAGTGGCCAGCAAATTCCAGCACTGGACGCCCCACACCAAACAACTAGTAAGACAGGAAAACAACCTCACCCATTAGCAGAGAGGCTGCCTAAAATCATACTAAGTTCACAGACACCCCAAAACACACCACCAGACGCAGCCCTGCCCACCAGAAACACAAGATCCAGCCCCACCCAACAGAACACAGGCACCAATTCCCTCCACCAGGAAGCCTACCCAAGCCACTGAACCAACCTTACCCACTGGGGGCAGACACCAAAAACAATGGGAACTACAAACCTGCAGCCTGTGAAAAGGAGCCCCCAAACACAGTAAGTTAAACAAAATGAAAAGACACAGAAATAAACAGCAGATGAAGAAGCAAGGTAAAAACCCACCAGACCAAACAAATGAAGAGGAAATAGGCAGTCTACCAGAAAAAGAATTCAGAGTAATGATAGTAAACATGATCCAAATGCTTGGAAATAGAATGAAGAAAATACAAGAAACGTTTAACATGGACCCAGAAGAAAAACAATGATGAACAACACAATCAATAAAATTAAAAATTCTCTAGAAGGAGTCAACAGCAGAATAACTGAGGCAGAAGAACGGATAAGTGACCTGGAAGATAAAATAGTGGAAATAACTACTGCAGAGCAGAATAAAGAAAAAAAAAATGAAAAGAATTCAGGACAGTCCCAGACACCTCTGGGACAACATAAAATGCACCAACATTTGAATTATAGTGGACTCAGGAGAAGAAGAGAAAAAGAAAGGGTCTGAGAAACTATTTGAAGAGATGATAGTTGAAAACTTCCCTAACATGGGAGGGGAAATAGTCAATCAAGTCCAGGAAGCACAGAGAGTCCCATACAGGATAAATCCAAGGAGAAACATGCCAAGACACATACTAATCAAACTATCAAAAGTTAAATACAAAGAAAAAATATTAAAAGCAGCAGGGAAAAGCAACAAATAACATACAAGGGAATCCCCATAAGGTTAAGAGCTGATCTTCCAGCAGAAACTCTGCAAGCCACAAGGGAGTGGAAGGACATATTTAAAGTGATGAAAGGGAAAAACCTACAATGAAGATTACTCTACCCAGCAAGGATCTCATTCAGATGTGATGGAAAAATTAAAACCTTTACAGACAAGCAAAAGCTAAGAGAATTCAGCATAACCAAACCAGCTTTACAACAAATGCTAAAGGAACTTCTCTAGGCAGGAAACACAAGAGAAGGAAAAGACCTACAAAAACAAACCCAAAACAATTAAGAAATGGTAACAGGAACATACATATCGATAATTACCTTAAATGTAAATGGATTAAATGCTCCAACCAAAAGACACAGACGGTCAATGGATACAAAAACAAGATCCATATACATACTGTCTACAAGAGACCCACTTCAGACCTAGGGACACATACAGACTGAAAGTGAAGGGATGGAAAAAGATATTCCATGCAAATGGAAATCAAAAGAAAGCTGGAGCAGCAATTCTCATATCAGACAAAACAGACTTTAAAACAAAGACTATTACAAGAGACAAAGAACACCACATAATGATCAAGGGATAAATCCAAGAAGAAGATATAACAATTGTAAATATTTATGCACCCAACACAGGAGCACCTTAATACATAAGGCAAATGCTAACAGCCATAAAAGGAGAAATCAACAGTAACACAATAACACTGGGGGACTTTAATACCCCACTTTCACCAATGGACAGATCATCAAAAATGAAAATAAATAGGGAAACACAAGCTTTAAATGACACATTAAACAAGAGGGACTTAACTGATGTTTATAGGACATTCCATCCAAAAACAACAGAATACGCTTTCTTCTCAAGTGCTCATGGAACACTCTCCAGGACAGATCATACGTTGGGTAAAAAATCAAACCTTGGTAAATTTAAGAAAATTGAAATCGTATCAAGTATCTTTTCCGACCACACTGCTATGAGACTAGACATAAATTACAGGAAAAAAACCCTGTAAAACATACAAACACATGGAGGCTAAACAATACACTACTAAATAACCAAGAGATCACTGAAGAAATCAAAGAGGAAATCAAGAGATACCTAGAAACAAATGACAATGAAAACACAATGACCCAAAACCTATGGGATGCAGCAAAAGCAGTTCTAACAGGGAAGTTTATAGCAATACAATCCTACTTCAAAAAATAAGAAACATCTCAAACAACCTAATGCTACACCTAAAGTAATTAGAGAAAGAACAAAAAAACCCTAAGAGTTAGCAGAAGGAAAGAAATCATAAAGATCAGATCAGAAATAAATGAACAAGAAATGAAGGTAATGATAGCAAAGATCAATAAAACTAAAAGCTGGTTCTTCGAGAAGACAAACAAAATTGATAAACCATTAGCCAGACTCACCAAGAAAAACGGGGAGAAGACTCAAATCAACAGAATTAGAAATGAAGAAGTAACAACTGACACTGCAGAAATACAAAGGATCATGAGATTACTACAAGCAACTATATGCCAATAAAACAGACAACCTGGAAGAAATGGACAAAATCTTAGAAAAGTACAACCTTCCGAGACTGAACCAGGAAGAAACAGAAAATATAAACAGACCAATCACAAGCACTGCAATTGAAACTGTGATTAAAAATCTTCCAACAAACAAAAGCCCAGGACCAGATGGCTTCACAGGAGAATTCTATCAAACATATAGAGAAGAGCTAACACCTATTCTTCTCAAACTCTTCCAAAATATACCAGAGGGAGGAACACTCCCAAACTCATCCTACGAGGTCACCATCACCCTGATACCAAAACCAGACAAAGATGTCACAAAAGAAAACTACAGGCCAATATCACTGATGAACACATGTAAAAATTCTCAACAAAATACTAGCAAACAGAATCCAACAGCACATTAAAAGGATCATCCACCATGATCAAGTGGGGTTTATCCCAGGAATGCAAGGATTCTTCAGTATATGCAAATAAATCAATGTGATACACCATATTAACAAATTGAAAGAGAAAAACCATATGATCATCTCAATAGATGCAGAAAAAGCTTTCGACAAAATTCAACACCCATTTATGATAAAATCTCCAGAAAGTAGGTATAGAGGGAAACTACCTCAACGTAATAAAGGCCATATATGACAAACCCACAGCCAACATCATTTTCAGTGGTGAAAAACTGAAACCATTTCCTCTAAGATCAGGAACAAGACAAGGTTGCCCACTCTCACCACTATTATTTAACATAGTTTTGGAAGTTTTAGCCACATCAATCAGAGAAGAAAAAGAAATAAAAGGAATCCAAATTGGAAAACAAGAAGTAAAACTGTCACTGTTTGCAGATGACATGATACTATACATAGAGAATCCTAAAGATGCTACCAGAAAACTACTAGAGCTAATCAATGAATTTGTTAAAGTGGAAGGATACAAAATCAATGCACAGAAATCTCTTGCATTCTCATACACTAATAATGAAAAATCAGAAAGAGAAATTAAGGAAACAATCCCATTTACCACTGCAACAAAAAGAATAAAATACCTAGGAATAAACCTACCTAAGGAGACAAAAGACCTGTATGCAAAAAACTATAAGACACTGATGAAAGAAATTAAAGATGATACAAACATCTTCCCTGCCAGGAGGCAGAACATTAGACCTTCCCACTCTGAGCCTACGCAGGACAAAACCTCAATAAACTGGACTGTACATGCAAAGGCAACTTGTGTTAATAAAAATTCTCTTAATTAAGAAAATGCCATTTGTTGTTTTCAAGTACTTAGAACAACAGAAACCAGTGTCAACAGAGGGTGTGGACTGTTTTAATGAAAAAGCAAAAAAAAGTTTAATGAGCACTCTGTATGCAAATAAATTTTGCTAAAGTTTTTTTTTTTTTTGCGGTACGTGGGCCTCTCACTGTTGTGGCCTCTCCCATTGTGGAGCACAGGCTCCGGACGCACAGGCTCAGTGGCCATGGCTCACGGGCCCAGCCGCTCCGTGGCATGTGGGATCCTCCCGGACCGGGGCACGAACCCGTGTCCCCTGCATTGGCAGGCGGACTCTCAACCACTGCATCATGAGGGAAGCCTGCTAAAGTTTTTAAAGAGAAAAAAAAAAGACAATACAAACAGATGGAGAGATATACCATGTTCTTGGATTGGAAGAATCAATATTGTGAAAATGACTATACTCCCCAAAGCAATCTACAGATTCAGTGTCCCTATCAAACTACCAATGGCATTTTTCACAGAATTAGAACAAAAAAATTCACAATTTGTATGGAAACACAAAAGACCCCGAATAGCCAAAGCAATCTTGAGAAAGAAAAACAGAGCTGGAGGAATCAGGCTCCAGGACTTCAGACTATATTGCCAAGCTACAGTAATCAAGACAGTATGGTACTGGCACAAAAACAGAAATATAGATGAATGAAACAGGATAAAAAGCCCAGAGATAAACTCACACAAATATGGTCACCTTATCTTTGATAAAGGAGGCAAGAATATACAATGGAGAAAAGACAGCCTCTTCAATCAGTGGTGCTGGGAAAACTGGACAGCTACATGTCAAAGAATGAAATTAGAACACTCCCTAATGCCATACACAAAAATAAACTCAAAATGGATTAAAGAACTAAATGTAAGGCCAGACACTGTAAGACTCTTAGAGGAAAACATAGGCAGAACAGTCTATGGCATAAATCACAGCAAGATCCTTTTTGACCCACCACCTAGAGAAATGGAAATAAAAACAAAAATAAACAAATGGGACATAAGGAAACTTAAAAGCTTTTGCACAGCAGAGGAAACCATAAACAAGATGAGAAGACAACCCTCAGAATGGGAGAAAATACTTGCAAACGAAGGAACTGACAAAGGATTAATCTCCAAGATATACAAGCAGCTCATGCAGCTCAATATCAAAAAAACAAACAACCTGATCCAAAAACAGGCAGAAGAACTAAATAGACGTTTCCCTAAAGAAGATATACAGATTGCCAACAAATACATAAAGGACGCTGAATATCACTAATCATTAGAGAAACGCAAATCTAAACAATAATGAGGTATCATCTCTCACCAGTCAGAATGGCCATCATCAAAAAATCTACAAACAATAAATCCTGGAGACGGTGTGGAAAAAAGGGAACCTTCCTGCACTCTTGGTGGGAATGTTAATTGATACAGCCAATATGGAGAACAGTATGGAGGTTCCTTAAAAAACTAAAAATAGAACTACCATATGACCTAGCAATCCCACTACTGGGCATATACCCTGAGAAAGCAATAATTCAAAAAGAGTCATGTACCACGATGTTCACTGCAGCACTATTTACAATAGCCAGGACATGGAAGCAACCTAAGGGTCCATCGACAAATGAATGGATAAAGAAGATGTGGCACATATATACAATGGAATATTACTCAGCCATAAAAAGAAACGAAATTGAGTTATTTGTAGTGAGGTGGATGGACCTAGAGTCTGTCACATGGAGTGAAGTCAGAAGGAGAAAAACACATACTGTATGCTAACACATATATATGGAATCTAAAAATTAAAAATGGTTCTGATGAACCTACGGACAGGACAGGAATAAAGATGCAGATGTAGAGAACAGACTTGAGGACACGGGGATGGGGAAGGGTAAGCTGGGACGAAGTGAGAGAGTAGCGCTGACATATATACACTACCAAATGTAAAATACATAGCTAGTGGGAAGCAGCTGCATCACATAGGCAGAGCAGCTCGCTCGGTGCTTTGTGACCACCTAGATGGGTGAGATAGGGAGGGTGAGAGGGAGATGCAAGAGGGAGGGGATATGGGGATATATGTATACATATAGGTGATTCACTTTGCTACACAGCAGAAACTAACACAACACTGTAAAACAATTATACTCCAAAAAAGATATTAAAAAAAAATAAAAGAAAAAAAAGAAAAACTCTCCCCTACAAAAGAAAACAAAGTCGGTAGGTTGTAAAAATCAAAGTTGCCAGTTCTTAAAGCTTTAAAAGATAATAATGAAAAAAAAGATAACAATGCCTGCACTTATGGCTTGCATCTGTTCATTAATCCAACAAATATTTGTTGAAGATAATAGTACCTACCCTTGGTATCTGCCAAGTATTAGAAGTTTCTACTTTTCACCATAGTGACCTGTTTTTGCAAGCTTTCCACACCAACTAGTTTGCTCCTCCCTTCTCTACAAATGGCAAAGGCCTTCATGTCTTGAAGTCCACTTGTCAAAAACCGCAAAGAAATGTATACAAGTAATTTATACTTGATTACACCTAGAATACGAAAGTATTCACTGAGTCAGGTCTTGACCTGTTAATCTTCATAGTTCTGATTTTAGAAAAAAAGATTTTTTTTAAATTACAAACATCAAAAAACCAGGCAGTTTCTTCTGAGTAGAAGATCCCTCAAAATCACAACAGGCCCTAACACGACTTGAGTTTGTTAAGGATGCTTTGAGAAATGAGTCAAAAGGGGCAATCAAGGAACTCCCCAACATGCAGCCTCCTTTCCCACCTCCCCGCCTCCCCCCACCTGCCACAGCAGTAGGCCCTCCATTCCCCGAGGGGAAAAGTTTGCCTGGCAAAGCTGCTTGTGATTTTTTTCACCTTTGTGGGGTTCAGAGAAGCTTATGTCCTGCTTTCATCAGGTTATTCCAGGGTTGGGATAACCCTACCACTTCATCCTTGGTCCATCCCTCCCCTTCCTTCACACAAATCAGCTCTCTTGTCAAGTTACCCAGCTTCCCTTAATCCAATGTCCATCTTCTAATTCCTTTGTACCAAGACTCAGAAATTTATATTTTTCTTTATTTTAGCTACTCTTTAATAAGTTCATACTATAACCTCTCTGACCTCTAAAACTTCTTCCCTAATAGTGGTTACATATTACACAGTTCATAAAAACCTCCCTATTTGGATATTAAAAAAAAAAAAACAAGGAAAAGCCTCATTCACATAAAACAGAGGAAGAAACCCAGTAAAAAGCATAAAAGAAGAATCTGCTTTTTATTTAGCCCTCTTTTTTAAAAAAAAAAAAAAATCTAGCCTTCTCCCAGAAAAAAAATTAAAAACATCCTAACTTTACTTCTTTCTTTCTAAAAGCTCAGAGTATTTTTTTAAATCTTTTTTCAGTAGGTAGAGAAAGGTGTTATTCTTCCATTAAATAGACAGAGCAACTGAGCCCTCAGTTTGATTGGGACCAGCCAATTACCCTAACTTCACTTAGCTCTCTTTCATCTAAAAAAAGTATGACTGGTTCACCTTTCCTCTCTCACCTGAAATAATCTCTGAAATTGAGGATTTGGGATTTTGCTGGTTGGAAATAAGTCTTCAATGGTGCCCTCCTCTTCATCTTTCTTTACCAAGCTCATGGAGTCAATCAAAGCATCAACAGCACTCAACTGCGCCTCTAAGACAAGGATAAACAGAGCAGCAAAAGGAAATAATGATTAGTCTCCAAAACAAATGCTTTCCATTCACAGATATTCACAGCAATACTGGCAGGATATTCAGTCCTGGCCCTGCCAAAAATACTCTCTAGTTATGCAAATCATTTCTTTACTTGAGCCTCGGTTTTCTTATTTGCAAAGAGAGCTATTTAGAGTAGCTGGTCTTTTAGGTACTTCCCAGCTCTAATGAACTTTTGATAGTGGAATATCCTATCAAAAGCAAAAGAGTTTGTTCGAGAAAAATGCACCAGAGCCATACAAAACCCACCTTCCATATGCTAATTCAAAATACTCAGTATTCATTGAGTTGACATTAAAAAAACTGGTAACTGGCAAAGGAGAATAACATTAAAAAAGAAAAGGAAAATGCCTTTGGAAATGAAGCATTAGCTTTATAAGGATTTAACATTACCTGTATCAGAGTATACCAACTTAACAGGAAGACGCCATTGGACCAGAGTGAGTGGATTCCTTTACAGTCTCCCCAAGTCAGAATGAGTTCTTTCCTCTTACAAACCTCATGGCGCTAATCACACAGACCTGCGTGCATGTCTTTTTTTTTCAATCTTTTTTTAAATTGAAGTATAATTGATCTACAACACTACGTTAGTTCCAGGTGTACAACGTAGTGATTCAATATTTCTATACATTACAAAGTGACCAACATGATAAGTCTAGTTACCATCTGTCACCATACAAAGTTATTACAATATTATAGACTATATTCCCCATGCTGTACATTTTATCCCTGTGACTTATTTGTAACTACAAGTTGGTACCTCTTAATCCCCCTCACCTATTTCACTCATCCCCTTACTCCACTCCACTCTAGCAACCCCCCAGTTTGTTCTCTGTATCTAAGAGTCTGTTTCTGTTTTATTTGTTCATGTTTTGTTTTTTAGATTCCACATTTAAGTAAAATCATATGGTATTTGTCTTTCCCTGTTGGACTTATTTCACCTAGGTCCATCCATGTTGTCGCAAATGGCAAGATTTCATTCTTTTTTTATGGCTAAGTAATACTCCATTCTCTCTCTCTCTCTCTCTCTCTCTGTGTGTGTGTGTGTGTGTGTGTGTGTGTGTGTATCACATCTTCTTTGTCCATTCATTTATTGATGGACACTTAGGTTGCTCCCATAACTTGGCTACTGTAAATAATGTGGCAATGAACATAGGCATGCATATATCTTTTTGAGTTCGTGTTTTTGTTTTCTTTGGGAAAATACCCAGGAGTAGAACTGCTGGATCATATGGTAGTTCTAGTTTTTAATTTTTTGGGAAACTTCCATACTGTTTTACATAGTGGCTGTACCAATTTACATTCCAACAACAGTGCTCAAGGGTTCCCTTTTCTCCACATCCTTGCAAACACATGTTATTTGTTGTCTTTTTGATGCTAGCTATTCTGACAGGTGTGGTTTTAATTTGCATTTCCCTAATGATTAGTGATGCTGAGCATCTTTTCATGTGTCTGTTGGCCACGCGTATGTATGTCTTCTTTGGAAAAAAGTCCTGCATACATGTCTTACCCCACTCCATTCAAATTCTAAGGATCTCGAGAGCAGAAACATGACGTCCTCTTCTTTATGTCTAATACCAGATAGGAAGCAAGTTCTCCCCGATAAAAATCTACCAAGTCAGTGAAAACGACACAGTCCAAAGCAATATGGATGAAAGGCAACTCTCCCAAAAATGCTTCTACCTAAACTGCCACATGTAACTTTCATTCTGCTGATTCATACAGCAGTTCAGCTATTAAAACCGAAGTGCTATTTTGGGATCATTCACAGTCACTAGGCAAAAGGCGGAAAAGAGTAAGCAGTTCCTAAAAGTTCATTATGCTTCTATTCTTCACCTTTTCAAACATCCCTTTTGGACAGCTACTACAAAATGAACGAGCATACAGATATTTATCACGAGACATTTCTATCCCATTTTTGGAGTTTCCAAGGGAGGTTTCAGGTACCATCTCAAGCTGACTACTGCAGTGTCCACCCGGTAATAGGAAGCAGGTGGTACCTGTGTGGGTGAATATTTGGTGATTTCCATCTGCTATGACAGGCGAGTATCAGGCCAGACTACGCTGGCATTACACACCCCTACATAAATGCTGACTTGGGAAATATGCCAAACAATTTTAATGATCCGTTTTTCCAATGGAGCAAATGCAAACAAAAATGTCACAGAACTCACTCAATATAAAGCAACAGATCGAAAAATATTTAATGTTTTAGATCCTGAGTGATATATATCTATACGGCAATCTCTCAACAAAGTTCTCTTCTTTAAATGTTCTTCTCATTTAAAGTTTGGAATTACCAAGAGGAAGAGACAGAATACTGTAACACGCTGGCACTCTCTACACATTCAAGTCCATGCCTGGTTCCACGTGATGCAGAGAGACTCATTTCTGGAAGGTAAAGATACAAGCCCTAGGGGCCCATTTGATTCTTAGCTTTTGCCCTGCACACTGCTCCCAAAGTACAGAGGGCACCCAGTTCTGAGACTCACCTCACAATTCCCTAATCCTACACTGATGCATATTTAAACTTGTCAACTAAAACATCTACTCATCATTCTGTGTTCTTTTTGGTATGTTCTCTACATTCAGCCCACTGGTATATCTTGCGATAACTGTCGTAAACTGTGAGATTTCTGGAAGACAGGATCTGTGTGTGTGAGAATCACTCTGGGTAGCACCCTGATATTTGCAGCCAGATGCTTAATAAAGACCTCTTCTCATTAAGCTCCCAGTAACTCCTGGAACAGGACTTGCACTGATAATGTAAACTGTGAAGAAAGGGCAAAGAGAAAAGGGCATCTACAGCACTGTCACTTTTTGGTTAAAGTTACATCATATTTTACATAGGACACTAGTCACAGGTTTGATACCACATGTCAGTTCACTTCAGTAGAGGGCAAACCTTCTGCTCACAATTAAAGAATGTACATCCATTTCCAGCAAGCTGCTCCCCAGATACAAGCTCTAAGTCAGAAGGGGGAAACTAGACAATGTTTGGAGCAAACCTATCCCTGCTACTGGAAAAAAATCACCTTCATCATTACCATATATGAGTGTGACTGGAATCCAACTACAGTTGACCCTTGAACAACGTGGGTTTGAACTGCTCAGATACACTTATATGTGGATTATAAGTATATATGTACATTACTACACAATCTGAGATTGGTTGAATCTGCAGATACAGAACCATGGACACCGAGGGCCAACTGTAAAGCTATACGTGGACTTTCGACTGGGGGGGAGTGGTGCCCCTAACCTCTTCGTTGTTCAAGGGTCAACTGTAATTCCACCCTGTGAAATCCGAGCCCCAAACCATGACTAAAGGCAGGTGATTTCCCCAAAACAATCTGTGTTTAGTTAGAGCCAATCAGTGAGCAAAATGGAAATAAACTCACCTGTGGGAGTGCATTTCCTATTATTTTTCAAGGATGAAAACATGTACTGCCGCAAGTCTTCCATGAAAGGCAGCTGTACGTACACTAAACACTAATGAGAAAGAGTGGAGGTAAAAACAGAAACAACCGAATTAATGGGAAAAATTTAAAGTTGATCTCAAACACTGTGAAAGTGGCACAACAAAAGGATTTCAAAAATCAGACGGCTCAAGTCTGGGACATGGAGAATAAAGTGTTCCGATTTCTGTGATTAGCTGTACACAACTGCAAACAGTACAAAGAATATTAAACATAAAAGAAACGCTTAAAAGAAAGACTATCAAAGAATACCTACAAAATGCATGACCAACACAACAAATGAGAGAGTCAAGGTGACTGGCAAGCTGATGTGGAAGTCAAGATATCTGCCTTCTCGTTCCATTTCTGCTACAGTGAGTTCTCTGAGAAACGGGAAATGGCGAGGGATCTAGACCTGTATTTTAAACAGGAGAGCCCTAGGAAAACGGAACTTCACCAGGATCACAAGAAAATCACACCCTCAACCTTTATCTACACTAAAGGCTGTTGTAGAAAGGGAGGTAATCTGTACTCCCTTTAGGTTCTGAGAAGTCAAGAAGGATGAGAATGGAGAGAAGGTCCCTGGACTGGGCAAACAGAAGATCACGGTTAATGTTTACTGATTTGATTTAATAAGAAGCTCTTTGCATCCTCTTATAATTCACGTCCTTTCACTGCATCTGAAAGTGTGGTTCACAGACCAGCAGCAACAGCATTACGTGGGAGTTGGTGAGAAATGCAGAATCTCAGGACCCCACCCCAGACCTACAAAATCAGAAACTGCATTTTAACAAGATCCCCCAAGTAATTCTCATGCACGTTAACAGTTGAGAAGCATTGTTTAGAATAAAGGAACTGAAGGGAAAAAAATTAATATGAATAAAAGACCTGCAGGTTTACCTCATAGGCATCCCTGATATAAGGAAAAGCCACGCCAACTTGAGGATTAGCTCTTCTGTCATAAGCATATCGAACTACGGCCACCATGTCCAATTCATCCAAAGCATGAATCAGGGAGGAAAGGGCAACTGCTGCCGCCTAGTAAGAAAGATGCATGCGTTAACACATATCAAACACGTGAGGATTTCCACAGCACAATACTTACAAGATGGTTATTCGCTTTCTTCCTGTTTTAGATTTTAAGTGCCCCTCTAACCACTTTAAGGCTACACTGTACACATCTGCATTTAATCACATTTACTGAACCCCTTCTGGAACTTTTCTTCATTATCTTCTCTTATTCCTTCAATTTTCCTTCTCCTCTGAATTCACACCCTCACTCTAAACAAAACCTTTCTTGGCCCCTCTCTCCACAAATTAGTATCTATAACTTTCTTTCCCTTCATCTTTACATTTCATGAAATAATAATCTTGCTGTTTCACTGCTTAGACCACAATTATTCTTCAATCTAATCAAGCTACTGACCCACTTCCTTACTGAAATTATCCTCTGAAGTCCCCCATGATCTCCAAATTGCCTAACTCTTAGTCCGCATTCTATTTGCTTGATCTATCAGTAGCAGCTGACCATCCCTCTTTCTCTACACTTTCTCCTTCTTTGGCTTCAGAAACAACACTCTGCCCTGTTATTCTACTTCTGTACACCACTCCTCCCCCAGCTCTTCTGTTCTTCCAACTAATCTTGAAATTCTGCTCTTGGCCTTTCTCTCCTCCTCTCACTCTAAAACTCTACTTTCGCGACTATTTATTTTATCCAGTCCCATGAGTTGATGAATCAAAAGTCTGTATATTCAGCTTTAAAACTCTCCCAAGGGACTTCCCTGGTGGTGCAGTGGTTAAGAATCCACCTGCCAGTGCAGGAGACACGGGTTCGAGCCCTGGTCTGGGAAGATGCCACATGCCGCAGAGCAACCAAGCTCGTGCGCCACAACTACTGAGCCTGTGCTCTACAGCCTGCGAGCCACAACTACTGAGCCTGCGTTCCACAACTATTGAAGCCTGCATGCCTAGAGCCCGTGCTCTGCAACAAGAGATACCATCGCAATGAGAAGCCCACGCACCGCAATGAAGAGCAGCCCCCGCTCGCCCCAACTAGAGAAAGCCCGTGCACAGCAACAAAGACCAATGCAGCCAAAAATAAATAAATGAATTTTTAAAAAAGATTAAAAAAAAAACTCTCCCGAGATCCAGGCTTATATCGCCCACTAGTTGGTAGATAACTCGTACAGTTATACCTTAGGTATCTCAAACTATCCATGACCAAAACTAAGCTTCCTGTCTTCCCCCTCTTCTCCTCCTGTGCTCCCTGCTTCCACTAACACCACCTCCCAGTCAACCAAATGAGAAGCCCTACAGCTGATGATGCCTGCCTACAGTCCCTCACCTTCAAGTGTTCACCACACTCTACCAAGTCTACCTCTATGCCGTCTTTCAAATTCTATCTGTTCTGTTCCATCACTGCCTCCCCTGTTCCTAGAGCTGATCACGTCACCCTCTTCCATAAAAACCTCCAAGGGTTCCTCTATCCCTGCCTCGGTAGAGCTGATCATTATTCACGGGCAAGTCTTGTACCCTCCCACCTCGGTAGCTTTTTGCTTGTACAGTTTCCTCCTCACTAGAATGCTCTCTCCAAATCTCTGGCTCTCAAGCTTCTAACCCATTTTCAAGGCCCAGTAAATTGACAAGCTCCCCATTTCAGATTTGCTTCACTCAGCTCTCTCCCTCTCCATAACTCCCCCAAAACTTTGTACTTTTCTCAGTGTTACAGCTAACCCTTATCAAAGTTAGCTATGTGTATTCCCATCTCCTCCACTAAAAACCTATGACATCAATACCTAGTCATCAAAATCCTCTACAGATTTCATGACAGATTGATTACCTTTTCAGTTCAATTCAAGGAATATTTACTTTGTGCCTACTCTTGGCTAAGCACTATCTTAGGCAATGTAAGAAAACATAGTTGAGTCCCTGATCTCACTGAGCTTCTTTACTAGCAGAAATGAGATGTGTACCAAGTACAGAATGTATATATTCTAACAAGTCCCATAAGAGAGGCCAGATAAGCACGACGACGAAGTGATTAGAAGAGATTACTTTCAATTTGTTTGCAAGTTTTTATTTAGGTGTCTTTGATAGGACCAACTGGGATACTTAAAGAAGGAAGGATGGGGCTTCCCTGGTGGCGCAGTGGTTGAGAGTCCGCCTGCTGATGCAGGGGACACGGGGTCGTGCCCCAGTCCGGGAAGATCCCACATGCCGCAGAGCGGCTGGGCCCGTGAGCCATGGCCGCTGAGCCTGCGTGTCCGGAGCCTGTGCTCTGCAACAGGAGAGGCCACAACAGTGAGAGGCCCGCGTACTGCAAAAAAAAAAAAAAAAAAAAAAAGAAGGAAGGATGGGGTCCGGAATGGAACACCATATTACACCCGTGAGAAACTCAACTAAAGCTCCATTTCCTTCCCTTTCTCTCCTCCTGTTCTCTTCCACATAGTGAAAACCAGCACATAAAAATGTAGATTCTCCATACAAAAAAAATTATATGCTAATGACCAGAGAAAACATTTTTTTTTTTGCGGTACGCGGGCCTCTCACTGTTGTGGCCTCTCCCGTTGCAGAGCACAGGCTCCGGACACGCAGGCTCAGCGGCCGTGGCTCACGGGCCCAGCCGCTCTGCAGCATGTGGGATCTTCCCGGACCGGGGCACGAACCCGTGTCCCCTGAACCAGCAGGCGGACTCTCAACCACTGCGCCACTAGAGAAGCCCAAGAGAAAACATTTTTAAAAAGGAATATATTCATAGAATCACAGAATATTTGAGCTGAAAAACAAAAGTATTCATCTAGTTTAACAACCTACATGATGAAGGAATTCCCTTCCTAACATCTGATTGTTGAGACTCTGCTTAGAAACTTACAGGAATGGGGATCTGACCATCTCACAAGGAACCAATCCATCTGGAGACAGTAATCTTTGTTGATAAAATAATTCTTCATCTTGAACAAAATGACCACTTGTTGGTTCCAATTTACCCTCTGGTAGGAAGCATAGTTTAGTTTCTATTCCATATGATAATCCTCTAAGTATCTGAAGAAGGCTATTGTCTCTCATCCCTCCTACTCCCCTGCCTACCTACACAAGTCTTCTCCATGCAATCTTTTACTCAAAGTCCTCATATGACATAGTTTCTTTACTCCCCTGCTTATCTCATAGCCCCAATTAGTTAATATTATTCTTTGACTATGACATCAAGAACTGACACCAAAGAGTAGCCCTTTGCCATCAGTAGATGAAGTTGTTTTTTCTTTAGTGACTCAAAGTGACCCTGTGATCTATAGGGTCTGTATGAGGCTGGATTTGAATTATGCAAGTCACAATGCTGCCCTGACCTGAGCTAGCAAGTCTAGAGAATCATACGTGTCAACACAGCTTTGTGATATGATTTTCCTTACTGCATACCCAGCAATCACATGAAGTGACCAGAATTTTCTTTGGGTAAAGGGACAGTAAGTTGGAGTTAAAACCTCAGCAGAAGTGAAAAACGCAGTTAAGTTGTGTTGACAATAGATACTAGAACTGCCTGATTCCCATTAGGATTTGATTCAGGAGAAATCCATGAACTAGGATTCTCAAATTTGAGGATTCATGTACAACTACTGTGCTTTAATGAATCCATTTAACACTGAGTGGAAGCCAAGAATTTTCCTCTTAATTTTACTGTTCTAATAGAACAATGGCATATCCATTCACTAACTCAGCAGCCAGCTACCCTTCAGAAGTGAGGAGAAAAAGAGGACTAGATCACTTATATCATCACCCTTCCCCCGACCCCAAACAAGCCATCTACATCCAGTTTACCAGTTGCAAATGCAAGTAACTTCTGGAACATGGAGACCTAAGTAGTCTTAAACAGACACTGGATGGTAATCTTCCAGTTAACATCAAAATCTCCAAGGAAATAACAAGTTCTTACTTGAAGACTACATAGAATATATTTATAGAGAGGGCAGGTGTGAGTGTAGGATGAAAGAGTCACGGGCTGTTAGCTAGGCAGAAACCAGCCTGAAAACAGAATCTCTTGCGGATGTAAGAAAATAATGAAAAGAAAGAGGTAAGGGGGATAAGACAAATTTCTCAATGATGGAAGTAGTCCCGTGAGTCAGTGAAGCTCATCTTCAGGTTGCTTAAGCCAGCACTAAATGTTCTGTTTATGAAAATGAAAATGTTTACCTGACCCCAACCTTCCTGAACCTGTGACCATGAGATCCCCATACCTAAATGTATTTGTTCAAATGTTTTTGTTTTTAATA
Organism: Globicephala melas; assembly: GCF_963455315.2. NCBI lineage: Eukaryota > Metazoa > Chordata > Mammalia > Artiodactyla > Delphinidae > Globicephala > Globicephala melas. The sequence goes on from NC_083320.1 coordinate 21,204,940, forward strand.
CTCACCTGATCTCCAATTGCAGAACTATGTCCTCAGGCCTTGTGCTCATGCTATGACAAATTCATTTATCATTTCCCCATTTTCAGAGTTAAAGGTCAGTGAATTTTCCCACTGCTATTGGAAGAATTAATGTCATTTTAAACTATAAAAGTCCCAAACAACTCACTTAAAATGACAATTCAATTCTACGGCACTACCTCAAAGACCTACTGTCAACTTACCTCATCATCTTTTGTTGCAAAGACCTTCAGAACTTGATTTCCCATAAAATATTTCATGTGGACCTACAAGAGGAAGTGAGGAAGAGAACTGGTTTCGATCCAAAATAAGTAACACAGAAAACCATAATGCCACACATTACTAGGAAATTACATTCAAAATGCTCTTACCGGAAAACATTCACAGGTACTAGAAACAACTAACTATTTGAGGTTCAAATCACTTAAACACAACAAATATATGAGTGCCTAGTTTATGTCAAACATTGTTCTGGGCACTATAAACACAATAACGAATAGGATGTAGCCTTGTCTTGAGGAGTGTAGATAAATATGAAATTAACTGCGGTGGAGTATTACCAGACAGTGCTACCAGCCCACAAGAGTACAGTATTATAGTTCAGTGCTACAAGAGCACATAAGAAGGGCAGCTATCTTAGTCATGAGGTGTCAGCGAAGGCTTCTGCAAATGGTGACACCTAAGTCAAGACTTAAAGGATGGGTAGGAACTAAGATGAAAGTCTGGGCACAAGTGTCCTCAGCAGAGATGACAGTGTGATTAAGTGTGGAGTGACATAAACACATAGGGCATTTGGGGAACTGCTTTTGGAGTAGCGCAGTGCCACAGTGCAAGGGGGAAAGCTGAAAAGTTAGATGAGTGAGATTAGCGAAGATCAGATCATGAAGTCTCTTATGAGAAAAGTTAAGTGGTTTGGACTTCATCCTAAGAGCAATGACAAGGCATTGATGAACTGCAAAGAGACTAGAGTACCATGTGTCCTTTAAATTACTCACCTAGCACAGTATCAGAGGAGTCAAAGACTAGAAGATGAATACTAAGAGTTCCTAATATTATAACCACCTGCTTCTATCAACCAAGATCAACTTCTCTTTGATCTATGTCATCTTGAGCCTGGAGCATATTTATAAGAATGTGCCGTAAGAGAGGCAATGCTTCTCAAATATTTTTTCTGCCTTCCCACCTCTAAGCTGAGAAATTGTGAGCACTTTCACAGTAACAGCAGCTCAGGAAAACTGAGTCCCAAAGGTGTGGGGGTGAGGCCCATATAAGCCAAATACCTCCATCTTCCCTTCCATTCCCCATCTGAAAACCATTATTTGAAAAAATATGGGAATAATCTTATATTTTCGGTTTGCTACATCCATATAGATTTATTTGCCCTCCTATTAGAATCTGTAATAGTTCTTGACTGATTCAAGAACAGTTAATGATACCTTTTCCTAAGGCACCTAAATGACTTCTCAAAGGACAGCCAGACATTTGGGGAAATTCTGGCTAAATTCTTATCCATCCTATAATTAGATACCCAGAACACTGACAACATGGAAGAAGGCAAATTGAAAGGACTCCAGAAAGTTTAAAAGAGAAGAGTAATTCATAATTCATAAAAAAAAATTCCAAACCAAGAAAAACCTATTTTATATTATGAAACGTTTCACACTAATTCAATCCAGAAATATTAGTGTCCCTCAGATTAAGGGAATCTGGAAAACTATGTGATCTTATTAATTTAAAGCTAATTACTAGTTTATTAAAAGGTACATACTTATACTTTACCTTAGTTGATATGGAAAAACCTTGTTCTTAAGATGACGTGTATGCATTTGTTAACATAATTCACAAAAGCAGGTATGTAAAAACTAGACTATTCAAAAGTGAGCCTGTCTATCTGGTGGGCAGATTATAGCTGATTAATGGCATAGCTCTGGAGTCAGAGAGATCTGGTTCAAAACCCATCTCTACCACCTTCTAGCTGGGGACCTTGGGCCAATTACCTAACAGCGCTGAACCTCAATATCCTAGTGTATAAAATACATATCACGGCACCTACCTGAGAGGACTGTAACAAGAATTAAATGGGAATTTATATAAAGTGGTTAGTATATTGATTATAATATTATAATCACTCAATAAATGGTAGCTATTATGACTATCTTTATTGTACCTGTCTGATATTACACTTAAGACAAAAATAATTTAGAGCTTAAAAACAACAGAAAGTTGGTTTAGAAAACACTTCATGACTTAAAAGTTAATTTTAAGTCAATAAAAATCTTTTAAAATGGAAAACGTACCTTTTCAGCTCACTTTTTCTTGCTTTGCCATCTAACTAAATAGGTCCCCACACCTACCATGACACAGATGATTTCAGTTTTTTGAGTCCTAAATTACAGTTATAGGAGTTTTGGATAGATCTTTTCTGCCTATCTGGAATTAGGCAGACCCAGTTCCCAATAAGCCAGTTTCTACAAATAGGTCTGAATGGAGGTTCTGTTTCACTGAAAAGACTCATAAGCACCAACATTAAGAACCATAAATTTTAAGTTTATATACCTCCCAAAGTGAATAATTTTAAAGAAAAGCACATTTAGTGTAATTTGTTAGAGAACTGTTAGAGATATGCAACTTCCAAAAGGTATTTATTCTCACCATTAACTGTATCGACTTTAAGTAAATACTCTCAATTTTTGATTTATGAGTCTTAAAACTGTATCTAACAATTTGAGCATATGATGGAAAACATTCTCCCCACCTCACTGAATTATTCTAACACTGAATTATACAGGGACTGCATGCTGGAGCAACATGAAGAAATTTAATTCTGGTATATTGGGTTATATTTATTTTTATTTTAATTCTCACTTGAGTTCTTCTAGAACCAACAAAAATCTCTTCATCCCTATAGAGCCTGAAAAGATGCACTTTCTACTTATTCCTTCTGTTTGGTTGCCTACCTCAAGAACATTTCATCTAATACTGCTGGGAACCTTTAATGACCCTTTCTTGGATAGTATATGGTATCCACAGCCTTCAATAAGTTACTGCATTTTCCACTGTGTCTCTTTTGTACATCTGTATTGCCGTCTAAAAAACATATGACTAATGAACAAGTTTTGCATCCTAGACCTCTTTGTTGGGCGTTGAGAAGAAGGGTGACTAGCATAAATCAATGATATTCTAAGAGATCTACGGTCATTCAAAACCCAACTAGACCCTGACTCCTGTAAAACACTCCAGTATATGTAACAGTTAGAGAAAGCAATACAATAGCAAAGAACTAGATGCTGGTTCTTTAACGCTACTATGAGCTATGACCGACACCAAAGCTAAGAAGTGACTTTTCACTGAATCTATTCTGATTTATGCCGACTTCTCTACCTCTTGATTTTTAACCTTCAAAAATCAAGGATAGCAGCACGCCAGACTACATTTTAGAAAAACTAAAAGTGAAAAAAACATATTATAAATAACAGGCCCAATCCAAAGCACACCATCTCAAATAATGAGAAAAAAGCTCATCTGTTTTGTTTACAATTAGTAGGCAAATACGTGCTTTACCTGAGAAGATCTACAAAATCCCAAAACAGAGAAGCACTTCCCCTCCGATTTATATTTCATTTGTTCCTCATCCACTTTAGAGAAAGGAATGATATCACTCCCATAACGGAACCCTAAAGAACAAGAGAAGAGCATCTGTTAAGCATATGGGGCCTCATTTTCTACAAGCTGAAATTGGCCCTATACATACATTAACGATACATGTACACTCCGGATCAAGCCTCCATATACTGTTTGCCGGAATCAAATTTCTGCCCCTTGTGATCACTGCAGAAAAAGAAGCGGCAGATCCACAAACATATACGACACAGAGACAATTAAAATCTAATTACATTTTTTTAAGTAGCATATTCTGCAATCTAGTTACCTTGATGATTATCCATCCTAGAAGGAAGAATGTAGCAAATGCAATGTCCTAGTTATCCTCCAAAGATAAACCATGGTTGACTAAAGTACAATCATGACTTGTAAACATAATAACAAGAACACATTTATTTAGAAACCTGGAGACCCACAGAGAAATGTGCCCATAGGATTTTCAGAACAAAATGTTCTCAAAAATGGATGCTGGAGATACACAAATGCCTAACGGAAGAAGCCAAAATTTTTCTATTTAGAAACATTCAGTTGACAAGCTGGATATTTTTCTGCATTTAAATTTATTTTATTTCTGGGATTGGATTGTCTATTTTTTTTTTCTTTTTGATTACTTAGGTTATTACAGATATAGGCTCTTGGCTCCTTAAAAAAACTCCAACCCTGTTCCAGGGCCTCTCTGCTCTATGGAAGGTCATGCCCTTTCACTATATAGCCTTATATGTTTAATGGGGAGAAAGATCATCAAAATCCAAGGATTATGACCTTGCATAGTTGAAAAGGAAAAGCATATGCATCTTTACTCCAAGAAACAAAGAAACTTGTGTGTTTGGGGGCAGATTCTATGATCCAGTGTTTATTAGTTCCCTCACTCTGCACATGCCATGTATTTAATTAAAAAGAAACACATTTCTATTTTCATATATGTCTTTTAATAAAAGCTGGTGATATAAACAAAAATTTCAACAAGAAGTTAAGAGGGAAATGTGTGGCACGTGATTAAGAGGTATCTAAACCCAATGTTTTTTCAGACATCTTACTTGAATCGTTTAAGAGTAACCTAAACCTTCTAATTAAAACTGTCTTATGTTTTCTGGCTCATCTTTTACAGGGCAAATCAATAACTGTAACTTTTGTACATGGCAAAGAGTAGAGAACAGACTACAAATACGACCATAGTCCTTGGCTCACAGAAACTAGTCCCTCTATCTAAAAAAGAGAACTCTACATATTAGGGGATAGAAAGTGGAAGACAGGCAAAGGAAGTATGTGGGTAACTGCAAAAAGGTAAGAGAGAAAAGCTGCACATCTATGCTCTTCAAACTGAAACAATGTTTAACTCTTCCCTCTCCCTTGCTCCACCAATATGTTTGCTTTCTGTCTAAGACAACCAGAGCTGCTTTCTTTGCTTGCAACCGAAAGAATTGGTACCATCTCTAGTCCCTTCTCCTTCCAATCCATCCTATACCCAGATGTCCTATTAATCTTTCTAAAACACAGCCCCCATGACACTCTGCTCCTCAAAATTATAAACAGCTCCATGTCGCTTTCAAAATCAAGCATAAACTCTTCAGCGTACCATTCAAAGCCCTTCTTAATTCAGAATAGCATGTAGAAACAGACTCCTGCAGCCCTGGGCTCAAATTCTGCTACTTGTTAACTATGAGATTTTGCAAATGTTAACGAACGTCTTTCAATCTCAATTCTCTTATCTGTAAAATGGAAACAAGAGTGCCTACTTCACTGGTTGTTGTGAAGATTAAAAGAGAAAATGCAGATTGTCTTTTAGATACTATCCTGAGTACGAATCTGCATATGCCCAATACACCTTACCCAACTACTTGGTATCACTGAGAAGGCCCTCTGCTTTCCTGGTCTTATGCCCTTAATCACGCTATTCTTCCTACTATGAGCCAGTCATTATATGAGGATTAAATGACGAGCAAGTAATGGAGCCATGATTCTAACCAAGGTCTGACTCCAAAATTTCTGTTCTTAACCACACTATACTATTGAGTTGAATTAAGGAATTAGTAGAGATTGTGGGTTGTTTATTACATTCTAATCCATCAGAAGAAAGAAAGGGGTCATGATCACCACTACCTTTAATCACTCTCCCACCCGCCAAGACCCCTGCAAAACATATAAATATGCAAATACTGCAACGCAGTGCCACAGATGAAAGGAATTTTTTTTTAAGGCTTCCAAATTAAAATTATACTGAGTAGTACATAGTCTGGTGATAAATTTATATAAAGACTCTGGTTTCTATCTTAACCATCATTTGGTATCTTATCATTTTAGCTCTTGAACACTCAGACACCTTCAGCTAGCTTCTAAGCCCTCTGGATAGAGACGCTATCTAAATACACTACACAGAGCCAATGGGTACAAATATATGAAGTACAACTCTAAAGATCCTAGTGAACATAAATCAATATAACAAACACAAATAATTTTTCTTATCCCCTAAATTACCTTAAGGGAGCTGAACAGGCAGGATATAAGACCTGAAATTGGCACTCAGAAAAATGATCACTATGGAAGTCAAAGGTAAACAAAAAATTTGCTTCAGCCATGTTAATATAAGCCTTTTCCTAGCTAGTGAGTTTCAAACTTTAAAACAAAGCCAAGTATTAAGTCCTGTCACTTGAGACATTTAAAACCCAGAGAGACTGAATGCCCGAGTATACTCCTGCCTCGGAACCATCCTGCCTGAGACCCAACAGATGACCTAAAGGATCCAGCGTCTCATGATCCCCTCATATAGTTGTGTCTCTAGACAAATAATAATACAAAACCTAGCCTGCCTCCTATCATCTTGAAGAAAATTTTCTAGGCAAAAGTGAAACTCTCACTGGCATAATAATACCTTGAATAGTATCCTCTTTTGGAACTTCAGTTTCATCATCGTCATTCAAGCAATAAACTGTTTCTCTTTGTATATCTTCTTTTTTTTGAGTTCTTGCATCCACAACTGTCCAACACTTTTTAACTCTCTCTTGTAGAATCTGATTTCCGAAAGAAAAATAAAGGGAAAACAAGGAAAGCTATGATTCAGATGGACAAAAGATGAAAACCTAATATACTCTCTGTTTTACAGAAAAAAATCCAAAACAATGACTCCAGCTACATTGGTTTGTTGTCTCTTGCCTACTGTGGAAATTTTAGTTTATTTTATAATTCTTTCTACATTTTATTTTCCCCCAAGGGTAATCCACAGATAAATATGAATATTTGTATACATTCAAACACTTTCTATACAAAACCCTCAGACTGTCTAACAAAAGAGAGCCCTACATTTTGTTACCACAGTTTCCCAACACACAAGAAAGGGGAAAGCAGTCTATCAGTACTCAGAAATCAATAAGGAAATATGAAAAAGTAACTAGGAAAAAAAAGGAAAGAGACTATATTCTCATTCCCAGGGACACTATTCTAGGCCTTGAAGTACCTCCATGGTTTTCATGCATGTAGGGTGTTTTGGAATTAAGTCCTTGAATATTAAAAAAAACACCTGAATATATAAAACAACATGTTTTTGTATATGTTGTACATTTTATATATTTAAATGTTTTTATATATTTATTTTGTGCATTTAAAGAAAAAAGACAAGGAAGGTCATGCGGAGGCATGGATCCAAGACTCATACTCAAACTGGAATTTCATCAAATAATTACCAAAAGCAACTCATTTTTGAAAATATACTATTACGTACAAATGTACATATGTTACAAAAGGCCATTTCACAGTAACAAGTCAACATCTTTTGATATTTCTTAGATGCTGTTACTACCAGATCATTAACAACTAAATTAGGTGTGACTGAGTTTTCAAAACCCTGAACTGAACTCTGGTGTGTATCTGTATTTCTGCTATAATACCACAATGATACAACTTAATGCATTTCATTTTCTTTCTTTAAAAAACAAAAAGAGAAAGACCTGAAACTCATGATTAACAATCAACTGTCAATGGAGAGAAAGAGAAAAAGGAGAGAATCAACCCCTATTATAGACCATTTGGTTTTTTTTCCTTTTTTTTTTAAAGTAGTTGCGGTGCGCGGGCTTAGTTGCCCTGTGGCATGTGGGATCCTTGTTCCCTGACCAGCGATCGAACCTGTGTCCCCCGCATTGGAAGGCAGATTCTTAACCACTGGACCACCAGGGAAGTCCCTATTATAGACAATTCTTAAAGCTTCCTCTGTTAGCATGCCTTTTACATAAAAGCTAAATAGAGATGAAATGAACAGGGAGAGCAGTTAGAGAAGCAGTAATTATGGTTTTGAATAACCCACACACGAATTGTCAGTTCCTTATATAAGCATATTTGTCTGCCTGCTAACATTTCTTTAAAAATGTGTACCTACCACTTACCGATTTATAAGCCACAATCTTTATAGACAAATTGGAGCCAATGGTCAGTTGACAGGGCCAGGGCATGGAACGCCTCTCAATTTTCTTAAAGACACACAGCTGTCTCAGACTCTCACTTAATAAAGAAAAATGTATTATGAAAGCAGCAATTTTAAAAATGTTAACCTGTGCTGGATATTGCATTTAGTTGTCTAGAATGAGAAGTGAGATGCTATTGATCATACAGAGAGGAACAGCAGGGGATGGCAAGGAAAACTTGTGGCGACCATCAGTTGGGAGAGAGCTGGAATACAAATGAGTTGGCTTAGGAGGAAGGCGTTGAATTCCTTTACTGATAGGTGAAAAGGAACATCTTTACCTTCCCCCTATTCAATCTTTTCTTCAACTTGGCCAGTTGTTCTTAACATTTTTTTTTCAGGACCAAGGACACTGTGAGGATGTGATAAAAGCACATTCATAAATGTGTTTGCACACACCAGCTCCCGAAAACCATGGACCTGAGGATAAAAAGCCCTGCTCTAAGATATCAAAGGGTGGGCTCCATCCTGTATCGTCACTGTTCACAATCCTGCAATTCTTTAGCTCATTTCCATTCTCTTAAATAAAAGACATGGTAAGTATATGCACACAGTGGAGAGAATTAAATAATGACTCTCCACGGGATAAAGGAATTTAGCAGTCCACACTCAGTCTTAAAGCAGGTAACTCTAGGTTTCTCACTGCGTAGGGAAAGGGAATTGGGAAGTAGCAAACACAATGCAGAGGGCTACTTCATTTGAATACTAGTGAAGACCAGTTCTATTTTCATCTGGTTCCTAATCAAACACAACAGAGAAAATCATAGGAGATAGGTGGAATTTGTGGTATTCACTAAGGATTATCTGACATTATCCAGAGTTATGGACAAAGAGGCCTCAAGAGACTCCAATTTTCAGAAATAATCTACAATGAATAGTAGATATTCTACCTGATACCCTGCTCCAAAGCTTACGGTACACCTTGGCTTTGTATTCACTGAGGAATGAATGGGTCTGAAACCAGGTCTAACCTGACTCATAGGACATTGCTAGTCTGATTATGAGTCACGTCTAAAACCATCAAGAGGTTTGGATTCTGTTCCAGGGGAAATTCTAAAGACCAGCCTCTTATATGTAACATCTGAGAACAACTGGATGAGTTCTGCAGATTTGAAGCTCCCCAATTACAAGTCAAGTTATCTTCCTCTAATGTCTTCTAGATGAGGATAAGTCTAGTCCAGGGCTGTCCTGTACAACTTTGTGCAATGAGGGAAGTATTCTATTTCTAACTATTCCTGTCCAATAGGCTACTGAGCTCTTTAACTCAGTGGCTACTATGACTGAGGGACTAAGTTTTAAATTTTATTTAATTTTAATAAATTTAAATAGCCACATGTGGATAATAGCCACATGGCTACTGTATCAGATGGCAAAGTTCTGATCCACACCTTCATGGCAGACCTAAAATCAAAGTAATTTCAAACGGCTAGGACAGCACATAGTAATTTCCCTCCTTGCTATGTTACAGGAAAAGAAACTTTTCTAGGTAATTTTATTGGTCTATAATTCTTCTTTACAATATCATGGTGAATATGTTAGCTTTAGACATGTATTCCCATGTTAGAGAAAGCCATATCCAAATTTGAAAGAAAAATAATTTAGGAACACATATTTGCATGTATTACAATTAGAACACATATTATGGCAAAGAAACATCACTTTACAGGATTCTTCATTGACTCCTTTGACAACCCCTTGGGAAATTACAGTTCAATTTCCAAAATTCCCATTTACCTGCAATTTTTCAATAGTATCTATGTTTAGAAAAGCAGGCTGATTGCTTATCAATTATAGCTCACCAGAAATATTTGAAAATTGTGATTGAGAATAAAAAGTAGAGCAGATACACACTATTGCTACTCAAAAAAATCCTAATTGTTTAACGTTTACTTCAACTGAACCTCTACTTCAATTAAGAACTTTTCTTAAAATGCTTGTATTTTGTGTGTTTATTAATAAACTGGAATTAATTCTTTAACATTAAGTAGCAGTATCCCTGAGGATTTGAAACTCCACAGCCATACAGTGTGGTATTCTATTGCCACTTTTACCAAATCAGGCCCTTCAAATACACACCGTTCTAGATGCTATGGACCCGTCTCAGGTTCTTTGATCAAAATATATATCCAATTCCAACCAAGAATAATACAGATAAAGGAGATCATCTCTCCCACAGTCTCTAATTGGATGGCCAAAAAAAGTAGCTTGACTAATCGTTATATGGTACTTCAGGGATTTCCCATTTCTTAAATCATTTTGCCTTTACAAAGCCCACATGGAATAAACAGGTTGTAAATTCTTAATATTTGGGGGTTTTGCTTTGTTTTGATTTGTTTTTGCCTGACCAAACTATGTTGAGACCAAAAGTTTTTTAAAAAAATCTGTATATTATAGTATACTGCCTCCTAAAACCTAAATCAGAAGATTAGAGGATATTAAGTATTATCTCAGACCTGACACCACATTTTATAATTAAGAATGTTTTTTAGGTGTATGACAAGGAAGGGCCCAAGAAATGTGCCCCAAGCTTGGCATAAAGAAGAAATCTACTACCTCATCTTTTATAATTTGACTTGTTAAATCGTTCGTTATATTTATGTATTTCCAAACTCTACCGACATAGTCTTGGAAATAAATAAGAAATCTTGCACCAACCATACAAACTTCAAAAAATGGGATTAGGGGCTGGTGCACCATTTCTTTAATAAAAATTGAAACACTAAAGTATAACTGCTAATTCAAAAGTGGCCCAGAAAAGGAAAAGCATTAGGGAGCCATCTGATCAGAAGAACAATTAATATGCTTACAACTGAAAGTTGTAAACAATGCTTTCATGTCTTACCTGAAGGAATAAATTTCCTCCAGCCCATCTTCACCTTCTAAAGACATCATCACCTTCTTCACCATCCGAATACCTTCTTTTTGCTGCTCACTGATTCCTTTTGGAGGAAAGGAGGACCCATGGTGGTCGGAGAGCAAGTTGCCATCTCCTCCGTCCCCAGTTCCATCTTCCTTGCCAACTGGGAAAGGCAAACTGTCAGGAAAAGACCAGCAGTACTTAAGAAGAAAAGCCCTGAAGCCAAATAATAAACGGGGTCCCAATTCTGTGACTGTCACTCACTCGCTATGAGAAAGTGGTCAGTGAGCCTCTCTGAGCTTTACATTTCTCAACCATCAAATGGCACTATCTACCTTGACCAATATTCTATCAGTTTCAAGTGACCAAAGTCTCTTTGGTTTGGCTTTTATGGGGGTAATTTATTGGCTTAACGTAACAAAATAATTGAAAGGGCAAGGCTGCACATGGCCTTAGGATGACTAGACCCAGAGTCTCAAACACCACAAGGATTCTGTGACCCTCTCACTCTCTATCTCCATATTTCATTTTCCTTTATGCTGGCCCCGCTCTTTCAGACTGGCTTCCTCCACATTGTTTCTGAACACTTTCAAGCTCATAATGCCCAACTCCACTACCAAAGAGGGACTGAGGGTTTAACCCTCTACTCTCCAATTCAAAAGACCAGGAATTAGTGGTAGCCTAGGAGCCAGATCTAGATGTCAGCTCTCATTCAAGCCATTAGGTTAAAAAGTAGGAAGGAACGCTTCCTAGAAAAAGGCTGGGTGACATTCTAGGCAGACAAAAATAAACAAACAAATGCCCATTAATGATCTCTCAAGATTATTATAAAGATTAATAAGAGAAAGTGTATAAAATACTTAAAACTCAAACAATGTCATCATCATTATTTCAGATAGAGAATTCCTATACAGAAACCAGTTAATTGCTAGAAATAAGTAAAACCAATTTTGTTCCTGTGTTTCACTCCAGTTGTTTGCCTGAAATGAGACTAAAACTAGAGTGGGGTTACCAGTCATGGGAATATTCAATAATCAATATACAAACTGAAAAGTAAACCAACCAAACACATTTTATGATAATATTCTACATGACACTTTAGAAATGTTTTTATATAAACAATCTCATTTCATTCTTATGTGTTAGTTGGATAGAGATTTCTACCTCCATTTTCTGAAAAGAAATGGAAGCTACAGAAATGAAATAATTTGGCCAAAACCGTATAGCTAATAAAGCTAATAAGTGACGGAGCAAAGACTCAGTCATCTGACTGAAAGAGCAAGGTTCTTTCCACTGTAGCAGGTCACCCTAGTTTGTCCCTGGAAACCCAAACAGTTGAATTCAGCGATCTTTTCAGTTTACTCAAAATTACCTGCTGGTTACCCCATGTGGATTTTTAAGGTGATTCCTTTATCATTTCATTTGTTATCATCAAAACAGAGCTTCATGTTTCCATTTTTTCTATGTATTCTTAGCATGAGAGATGTGCATGTCCTGCATTACATGAAAAAGAGCTTCCAGCAAGCAGGGTACAGCACGTCAGGTTTGCACCACGCTGTTGCTGTTTCCAGAGCATCAACCAGGAAGAAGGGACGATTAACATGAAAATGAAGGGTCAGGAAGGTCCAGTCCAACTAGAACAATCCACCATACATGGGATACACCAAACAATAAGAGCAAAAACTCTACTTCGCATGCTAGAAGTTTGCAGCAAAGGAAGAAGGGTATTACCCAAGAAAAAAATACAACCAGTCAAATAACCAGCAAGTGGAAGAAAAGGCTATGTTCTGTTCAGCTTGCTTTACAGCATTGCTCATACAAAAAAAAGTAGCCCTTTCCAATGACATTGACAGAAGTGCAGTACGTGTCAAGGATGTAAAGGCATCTGAGATTATGAACAGGGAACAGAAACCGAGCTGGGCTTTTGAAGTGCTGAGAAAACCTCAACTCAATGAGAAAAGAAGAGTCACTTAAAAAGCACTTAATTTCTCTGAAGTACCATCTTACCAAGTATCTGCTTGATGGGTTATTCTGAACTATTTTTCTACAGTTCTACAGAAAGGAGTTGCCCCTCAGCAGTCTTAAGAGGTACGTACATGCAAGAGAGGTTCTTAATTCTCCACGGCAGGCATTCTAAAGAAGCTGCAGGCTCACCACTCAGAGCTGCAGGCTTCTTGGTATGGCTCTCAATCCGAAAAAGGAGTGTCCCTAATAATTCAACATTCTATACCTCCACTCTGCTTTTACCAAAAATAGGACAAGAAAAAACAGGTTTCAGATGCAGCAGGAAGGATTAATGTAGTGGAAAGAACTTTCTGTTAGGGCTATAAGATAAAGTAAGTGCCTGGAGGGGAAATTCAAGTTATTGGGGGAGGAGGGACTCTCCCCCTAACAAGTTGTGAAAAATATTTCCCTCCTAAGTTTGTACACCTCATCTGTAAATATGCACAGGCAAATTACATTTTATAAATGTGTGTGTATCCTTTAGATCTGAAAAAGAGTTAAAAATAAGCAGACGTGTTTAAAATCGTTCCCAAGTTGACATTCCTCTCTATCCTAAAAACATCTACTGTCTTTAAGACACAGTCCTCTAGGCTGTTTAAGAAAAGACACCACCAATCCGGTAATTGTTTGGGTAAAGTCTTCTATGCAGGCAGGAGATGAACTGAATGTCCTTAAAAGATTCCTCTAATGCCTCAATTCTTTGGGTCCAAGAACAGCACAAGCAAACATCTGCTACTGAGCTAAACTCCCAGGTTTCCCTGTGACTTTCATCCCTTTATCATCAAAACTCAGAAGAGTTCCTGGAACACAAGAGAGTAATCAATGAACGTTGGCTGAAGTCAGTGATCTGACAGATTCTGACTCAGAGCAGAGAGGACTCTTGAGAACTGAGTGCTCTACGAAGGGGTCCTATCACTGCATTATAAGAGCACAAGATCTGTCTGCAAATATTATTCTTATGGACTTACAAAAACTGCAGGGAGATGCCAGATTTCTTCAAGTTATGAATTATAATACCCAGCTGATCTCTGCTGAATGGGCTGCTGAGGTCAGTGAACACTTCAATATGCCTCTTCTCAAACTTCTTTCCTCTAGAAGAGAGAGTTAGCATGTTAAGAAATCGTTCTCCTGAGTTATTTCCTAAACTTCAAATGTACTTGGTCACTAAGCAGAAAAAGGGTAAGGAATGAATCTAGCTCCAGCTAACAAAGGTGATTACATTCCAGAAGTCCGTGTGCTGCTGATGCTCAGCTAGGTTCCTATTAAACATATAACCAACCCAGTCATGACTCATGCTTTGAACATCTTAGGCAAAATTTCTGAGCATTATGGAAATAGTATGTCTCTGATTTCCTAACTTTAACTTCAGTTAAAGATGTGGTCACTACGATAAAAAAGGATCCCCTTCCAGCCTCCACAGAGGTACATACAAGCAACTCTCCTAGGTACTACAATTATAGCCTTGCAAGGGTTCATTTTCCAAATGGTCTGATTCCACACAGACAGGCTCATTTCCAGCTCTCTTCAGTTGAGATACTTACACAGTTTCTTGTTGAATCAAATCCATGCACACAATGAGGGCATCCAGGACTCAGCTAGTTAAGGGCAGAAGATAACACCAAACAGTCCCTTTATCCCAAGAACATGCCACTTTTTTCCAGTGAAATCTACAATGCTGGAAATTGTGGACACTGGGCTGACGGTGTGATGATTTAAAAGTACTTGCCCAAGTGCCCTTCTTCCAAGTCTATTTCACTAACATATATTCATATATGTTATAAATCAAAGTACACTTCCTGAAACATATAAACAGGAAAAATGAAATAAACCAAAAGGTAATCTGACATATTCTGCTCATTTAATGAAAAATTATGATGCCATCTTACAGTATCTAGAACCCATTTTCTGTGATTACAGTCCATTCTTACACATGAAGCGAGCCATAATGTAGCATTTGTAAGTCACTCCCAGCACAGCAGCACCTCCCAGTGACCAGGGATGGCACCACTGTTTAGAAAAATAAGAGGAACCCCTTAAAACCAGGGCAGCTATGGAAGGAACTGTTAGTCTCACAGTTTGGGTATCAGTCTGATTTTTGGCATACAATTATCCTCCATCCAGGAAGGCTAGGAGAATGCTAATGCTATACTCTTCTAAAAATAGCTTCTCTACGTCCAAACATTTCCAACCATCACCACCACCAAACCCTCTACACATAGTCAATACATATACCTCCTTCTGATACCTCCCAACCTCTCAATGTCACTAGTGCAGAGGAGCAAGTTACTGCAGGGCGTGGAGTCCAGGCACCCAACCCAACCTAGTTAATTTCACATTCAGTCCTAACACACATCACCTCCGTGTCCTCAGAGCCAAAAACATCCACATACTCAGAGCTAGGACTCTTAGAAAACCTCACCAAACTAGATTACAATTCCCCAGATTCAAGGAAATTTCTTAAGAGTCTTCTCTGGTTCAAAAAGGATACAGTCAGCTTGTTGAGAACCTGGTTGGATTTTGCTTTCAATGTCCTCCAGCAAGTCAAAATCTGGTAGCATCAGGTGTCTGTGCACTGTGATGTTCTGATACTGGCCCTCACCAGCAAGAGCGTTCTCAGTGCCATCTGTACCAAAAAGGACTAACGCAATTTCATCCTTGCTCTCAGCAAACACCTAGAGAAGCAGGTTAGAAGGTTGAAATCATACAATATCACCTGGAAACCATTAGATATCTAACCTTCAGGGGGCAAGACAACCATACCTCCCTATGGCAGGTCCCTGGGGCCACCGTCAACAACAGAATATTGGGCTAACCGGTCCATGGGACTGATAAGCAATGATAATTCCTAGGTTCTAAGCAGACTTTTTCATTGACTACAGTTCCCATCCTTTCAGCACAATTTGTGGTGGAGGAATGGGAGGGCAGTAGCTACTCTTGATTAGTTTCTTTGATTTGCTTCCACCCAAATCAGACTCTAATTCCCAGTGAAAACTAATTATGTATCATTTGAAACGATTTTAGTCTGTCTTTCTGGAATGACTATACAAAGTTTAAATTTTACAGAGATTAAAAATAAATTGCTGATTCATATTCTATATCCCAGCAATTTCACTTACAGGTATATATACTGCAGAGAAGTTCCTGCACATGTACACAAAGAGACAAGAGACAAGAAAGTTCCAGTTCACTTCAGCACTGTTTATAACAGGGCAAATCTGAAAACTAACTATCCATCAACTGAAGAATGCAAAAGCACACTGAAAAATATTTATACAATGGAATATTACACTCTAGTAAAAGAAAAAAAGAATGAATAAATTTGTTCAATGTTTACCAACATGAATAAATCTCAAAAACAAAAGACTGAGAAAAATAAGTTGTGGAATTATATGTACTGAATAATACTATTACATACACTTTTGAGAGCTTCATACAATACTAAATACTATTTATAGATACACTGAGATCCAAGGTATAACGTATGTGCAGTAATAACTATGAAAATTCTGAGGAAAGGAGGGGAAGAAGAGGAAAGAAAAGAGTTGGGAGGGGATACACAAGGAGCTTTAAGTTAACATTTTATTTTTTAAGAAAAAAAAAGAAAAAGAAATCAAACAAATATAGTAAAACTTTAGGGCTGTTGTAGTTCTAGACAATGGGAAAACCGCTTTCCATCATATTATTCTCAGTTTGCTTCTTTTATGAAGCATTCCATAATGAAATATGAAAACAAGAAATAGCATG
Source organism: Globicephala melas (assembly GCF_963455315.2). Classification (NCBI taxonomy): domain Eukaryota; kingdom Metazoa; phylum Chordata; class Mammalia; order Artiodactyla; family Delphinidae; genus Globicephala; species Globicephala melas. The sequence goes on from NC_083320.1 coordinate 21,221,673, forward strand.
CGACACAAAAGGCAGCCCTGTTCCCACCTACTTATTAACAGAAGCCTTCTGTATCAGTAAAAAGAACACTGCATGGGCAGAGGATGGAATTCTGTCATTCTTCACCTGTTTGGTCTGTTAAATTCCCCAGTCTGTTAACAACTCCAGCTGCAACTGCCAGTTGTACATGGAGGGAAGGTCCCAGCTGCTGGGGTTCAAATATTTCCAGCACACCAGTGCGGCAGGCCAGCTAGAATTCTAGCCGCCTCCCGCACAAGACTTCATCTTAAGGCAAGGTAATCTTGTTCGACAACAAAACCTCAGTCAGGAGAGGGGAGGAAATTTGAATGCAGCATGGGAGCGGCACCAGGTTTTGTCTCCCGGCCTTCCAGATTTCACTTCAACTCCCATGCGAGGGGCAGAGCCAAAAATAAAAACTGAAAGCACTGTTTCCCTTTTTTAAAAAAATCTATACTACGTTCGGGCACAGCAGCACTACTTGAATACAGCCAACACAAATTACGATAACCAAGCATGGGGTTAGAAGCATCCTCATTTTCTTCGAGATGTTAAGGACTCCAGGTTATCAGAACTTGTAAAAATCTAGGATGACAGGTGGGAGGTAACAGTGCCCAGTAGAAAAGGCAACACCCAGAAAAAACAGCAGACGTGGCCAGAGGAGTAGTGAATGAAGGACTTCATGGACTTCGCAAAAGTAGCAGTCAGACCAGGTAGAAAGGGCAGAAATTAATAATAATGGTAGTAGTAGTAGTGATGATAATAAAAACACATACAGCATTTACAATACGTCAAGTACTAAGTACTTTATCTTAGAGATATTCACTGAGGCACCGTGGTAGAGAGTCTTCAAGACGGCCTCCATCTATTCCTTCTCTCCCTGTATTTGGTGGCTACCCCTTAAAACAATAGAGGACTCTAATTCCCGCCCCCTCCCCACCCCACTGAATGTGAGATAGCTTAGCGACCTGATTGACTAATAGAAGGCAGTGGAAATGACCTTCTGGCATTTCTAGAGGTAGGTCATAAAAAGCCACATAAGCAGGTCTCTTAGAATACCCACTCTTGGAACACACCTTTTTAGAACCAACTGCTATACTGTGAGCATCCCAAGCTACATGGAGAGGCCGCAGTTAAGTGTTCTGGGCGACAGCCCCAGCTGAGCTCACAGCCCCCAGAAGGCATAACTACCAGCTCCAGGGGTGAGCCACCTTGGATGTACGTATAGCCCCACCGAGCCCTCAGGTGACTCAGCGCCAGCCACCGAGTGAGCACACCTGCACAAGAGGCCTCAGAGAGAACCACCCAATCACACGCCCAGTCATCTCACAGAACCGTGAGATGATTTTTTTAAGGTCATTTAAGACACTAAGTTTGGGGAGGGTAGTTTGTAACCAGTAAACGATAACTGGAATAGGCACAAAGTAGTTGAAAGACTTATTCAAGATTGCAAAGTTAGTCAGTATCATGGCAGAGCAAGGATTCAAACCCAGGCCATCTGGCTCTAGAGTTTACATACTTAAACATCACATTGCCTCTCGCTTCTGATAAAAGTTGTAATATCCAGTGGAGGAGCCAAAACGAGAAAAGATAAACATATCAGCCTCCAGTGGTAGCATGTGAGTACATGTAAGAATAACCCCTCAGCTTCCCCAGAACACTGAGGGTGGACAACATAAAGAGGCTGGCATCTTGCATTATTAAGTGGAAGCAACAAGCAGTTAAACCACGAGTTACAAGCTCAAGACCAATGTGAATCTTACCTGTCGCTGCACAAACATGGTCACCACCTTCTTTGCTAGTTCAAATGGGGATTCTTCACCAGGAACCGAGTTACTCATGGCAAAACGCACATCCATACACAACACCACAGCTGCCTGGAAAAAAAGTCCCAAAGAACATGTGAGAAAATGTTATTAATGGTCATTAAAAGAAGAAAAAGAGATGTCGTTTACTTATTTCACCCATAGACATTCAGGGTATGCATGATAAAGGGAAGGGAGGTGTTCTACTTAGAGAGTGTATGTAAGGCACATAAATTTTCACTATGGAGAAATTTAAAATAGTCCTGATATTTCCTGAAAGCTAGAAAGTATCTGCCAGGACAGGAGCATGCTCCAATAGCTGCTGTTCCTCTGGCCTGAGCCTGAGCACAAATCCATGGGGAGTAGATCTGAAAACAATCTGCAGGCTAGAGCTAAGTCCAACCCAGCTGAGCCCAAAATATTCTACATCAAACCAAATGCAACTGATATGCTGACCCACAGTATGAATACAGATGCTTTTGTTGTAAGCCACTGACTTGGGGTGTAGTCTGTTATAAAGCATTTTGGTGGCAATAGGTGACTGTCACAATCTATATATGCTAAAATGATACACTCCAATAATTTGAATCAGTTTGTAAACTGGGAATCTAAAGTGAAGACTAAGACACCAAATCCATTCTAGTAGGGGACACAGACACATAAATGATACCAGCACAATATTCCATGACCGAGGTATACAGTGGACACTAAGAGAGCACACAGGAGGGGCATCCACCCAAGGCTGGTGGAAGGGAGAGAGGACGGATAAGGAGGCTAAAAAAGCCTCCTGGATATGATCCTTGGGTGAACCTTAAAGAATGAGTAGGCAGAATGGGAGAAAATACTTGCAAATGAAGCAACTGATAAAGGATTAACCTCCAAAATATACAAGCAGCTCACGGAGCTCAATACCAAAACACCAAACAACCCAATCCAAAAATGGGCAGAAGACCTCAACAGACATTTCTCCAAAGAAGACATACAGAGTGCCAATAAACACATGAAAAGATGTTCAACATCACTAATCATCAGAGAAATGCAAATCAAAACCACAATGGTCATTATCAAAAAAATCTACAAACAATAAATGCCGGAGAGGGTGTGGAGAAAAGGGAACCTTCCTGCACTGTTGGTGGGAATGTAAATTGATAGAGCCACTTTGGAGAACAGTATGGAGTTTCCTTAAAAAAACTAAAAATAGAGCTACCACATGACCCAGCAATCCCACCACTGGCCAAATACCCTGAGAAAACCATAATTCAAAAAGACACATGTGGGCTTCCCTGGTGGTGCAGTGGTTAAGAATCCGCCTGCCAATGCAGGGGACACGGGTTCGAGCCCTGGTCCAGGAAGATCCCACAAGCCACGGAGCAACTAAGCCCGTGCGCCACAACTACTGAGCCTGCTCTCTAGAGCCTGTGAGACACAACTACTGAGCCCGTATGCCACAACTACTGAAGCCCTCGTGCCTAGAGCCCGTGCTCTGCAATAAGAGAAGCCACTGCAATGAGAAGGCTGCGCACTGCAACGAAAGAGTAGCCCCCCTCGCCGCAACTAGAGAAAGCCCACACACAGTAACGAAGACCCAATGCAGCCAAAAATAAATAACTAAATAAATTTATTTTTTTAAAAAAAGGTACATGTACCACAATGTTCATTGCAGCACTATTTACAATAACCAGGACATGGAAGCAGCCTAAGTGTCCATCGACAGATGAATGGATAAAGAAGATGTGGCACATATATACAATGGAATATTACTCAGCCATAAAAAGGAACATCACTGAGTTATTTGTAACGAAGTAGATGGACCTAGAGTCTGTCATACAGAGTGAAGTAAGTCAGAAAGAGAAAAAGAAATACCATATGCTAACACACATATATGGAATCTAAAAAACGGTACTGATGAACCTAGTGGCAGGGCAGGAATAAAGATGAAGATGTAGAGAATGGACTTGAGGACATGGTCGGGGGTGGGGAAGCTGGGATGAAGTGAGAAAGTAGCACTGACATATATACACTACCAAATATAGAATGGATGGCTAGTGGGAAGCTGCCGCATAGCACCGGGAGATCAGCTCGGTGCTTCGTGACGACCTAGAGGGGTGGGATAGGGAGGGTGGGAGGAAGGCTCAAAAAGGAGGGGATATAGGGATATATGTATACATATAGCTGATTCACTTTGTTGTACAGCAGAAACTAACACAACATATAAAGCAATTATGCTCCAATAAAGATGTTAAAAAAAAAAGAATGAGTAGGAGTCCGTCATGTAAACAAGGGCAGTTTTAGGCAGAGGAAACCACATAAATACAGACACCTGGTCACTGGCTAGCAATCATGTATGTAGGGGACTAAGGAAATAGGGCAAACGTAAACTAAAAGTAAAATGGATACATGTAAAGTTTTGTATTTGGCAACCAAGGTTTAACTGAATTGGGTTGGAGACCTGAACAAATAGCAGTCAATTTCAGGGTGGATTATAAAATGACATTATAAAATGTCACCAGTACGACATGGCTACAGGAGTACATTCCCCACACCTACCCCATTCCATCCTCCAAAATATTTTCAGTCCTATCAATGGTGTAGTAAATTTAAGGAAGGAAAAGACAGGTTTTATGGTTTAAAAAGAAAACAAAACTAAACTAGATCCCAGGAGACCTGGGATCCAGTCCCACCTTTATCACCAAGTAGCTAAATTCTTGGGCATGTAACTTAAATTCACTGTTAATTTGTGGAGGCAGGAAGCAGTTGTTGGACTAGATGAGATCTAAGATATTTTCCAGAGTTAACATTCTTTGACATTGACTGACAGTCTCACCTGTGCTTTGTACTGATCAGACCACACTTAACAAACGGTGAGCAGTTCTGATCATCACATCTTATGAGAAACACTAATTACAACTGAACGTGAAATGAGCAGATTAGAGAAGGATCTGGAGAATACGTGACCTAAGGAACAGGTAGGAAAAACTGGTTATTTGAACCAGACGAGAAGATTTAGAGGAACCTGACTGTTATCCTCAAATAGTTGACAGCTGTGTTATAAAAAGCTCCACGAGATAATAGGATCAACAGATGGAAGCTATAGAGATTGATCTGACACCATATTAAGGGAGAAAAAATAATATTTAGAAGTAATAAATGAAAGAACTACTGTTTTCTGAAGCAATGATCTCCTGAGCCTAAAACTGTTTGAAAAACCTAGATGAGCTCCTATCAGGGACGTTATAGATGATCTCTAATTTGGTTACATCTCAGGCAAGGCAAAACACGGAAAGGAAAGACTATTTAAGTTTTCCCCTAGTTTACAAAGAATTAAACATAATGCATTAATATTAAGAGAGTTCTAGATTATAAATAGTATGTTTGAAGAAAGGGTGGTAAAAAACTACAAAATTCCTTTGAGAATAAAATTTACATCCCATAGTTTCAATGCTCTGAGCATAAGAACCTTTAAAAAGTTAAGAGTCCCCAAATACGCTGCTGCACCTATTTAATATATGTTCATAAAAGCTACTTTTATGAACAAAAAACTCTAAATCAGAGGACTAAAGGTCCTTTGCCAGGAATCAGGTATCCAAAAAAATGGCATCAAAGGGTTTCACAGTATGGAAGTTCTTATCTGGAAGCAGAAGAATGGTCTACGTAATACCGCAAGCTCCCTTCTGGTAGCAGGAAGAAAACCAGGAGAAAGAAATTGAGCAGCATGGCAACCCTTCATTTAAACACCGAAGCAATACAGGCTATTAGAATTCTGCTGCAAGTCCACCTGCCATAAATAGCTGCTTCATTAGCGCTGAAAGTTTTCAGCAGCTGAAAGGAATAAAGGAGGTGAGTGGCATATGTTCATAATCATTTTAATCAGCATTTCCCTATGGGGAGTGGAGAAGACTAGGGATCAGCTGCTCCAACTCCTATCTTGTTTATCTGTATACCAAATGCCTAATAAAGGGCCTAGTTTTGAATAGATGGATGGATAGACCGATGGATGGATGAATGAATGAACAAGTCCTTGGAACACACCTCCCTCTAGAGACCCTTCAGAGACAACTACCACGCTCTGCCTATATTGAAAATGCCATTTTAAAAATTGATCATGTTATTAACCTGGGTCACTGAGGGTCATAGATTCCTAGCAAGAGAGACATTCTCCCGGACTCTGAAAGCTGAAAGCCTGTGTTCAAATTCAGATTCTACCATTTGTGGACTGGGTGACCTTGGGCTAATCACTTCACTTTCTTTAGGTCTCGGTTTTCTCACCTGTAAATTGGGCATAAAAGTTTTCAACTCATGGGCTTGTTGTGAAGATTAAATGAGACCGGAATAAAGCGTTAGATCAGTGCCTCACCAGAGTAAGCTTTCGCAATAAATGCGAAATATTAGATTATTATAGAGGTAATAAGACGTTTTACATTTCAAGTTATTTTACTCAATCCTTCTCTTAAGTTTTACAGGCCTCTGGGATTGGTTCGTTTCGTGGCTAACTTCCATTCTCACAGATTTTAAAAACCCAGATTCAGAAGTAATGGAGGAGTCGGGGGTAGGCTGGGATAGAGAGGTACGGAGGGGAGGTCCGAGTGGGATGCAAAGCAGGATGAGGACCGGTGGAGAGGAAGTGGGAGGATGGAAGGGCTGAGTAGGCGACGGGGGTGGGGAGTGCGCGAGGCTCAAATTCCCGCCTTAAGACACCAAATCGCCAGCTTTTCTCACAGCGCAACCCTCGACCCCGGCCCTACTGATCCAGCCCACCACCGGGATCTCTCTTCCTCACTCCTTGGCACCGCCGTGATCCCATGATTCCTGCTTCTGGACCCCCGGCACAGGCAAGGCCCAAGCCTACAGATGTTCCTACCTTATTCCCCGACCGCGCCATGTTGACATTCCGCAAGCGCCTTGGTCGCCTCTTCCGAGCGGGAACCTGCGGCGCCGAAGCTCAGTTCCGCCGGACGCGGAGCTGGAGGGCCGCAGGAAGAGCCGCTTTCCGTTGAGGCCGGAAGGGGCGGGGAAACTGTACGTCGACATTCTGAGCATGCGCAGAGCCCCTGCGTTGCTCCCCTTGTTGAGGAGCTGTGTGGTCTTCGGGCTTTCCAAATCGCTAGAGGTAGGAATCATTTCTCGGAAAGGTTCATTCCCCTTTTCTCACACTGAGAATAATGCCTACAGCGTTTTATGTCAGATATCTGGAGTTAGATTTCCCTGAATATGAGCATGAATCCAAAAAGTCACTTAACTTCCCTAAAATTCTGTTTCTTCTTCTAAAAATAATGAAAGACGACAGATGCGATGACCTTAGATCCAACTCCTGGAGGAAAAGTAGTTTTCCAGGCAATCAAAGTGGAAAGAAGATTCTTCCTTGGAAAGGAGATGGAATGTAAAAAGGCCTGGAGGCATGAAACACCGTCTGCTAATGATCTCCCAATACTTAGAAGCGTCGCTAGGTTGGAAAGGAAGAAGTGAGGTTTAATTCCAGAAAACGAATCTAGGGAGATGTTCTAGAAATGGCAACTATCAATTTCGGTGCCTGACAGTCGCTCCACCCCCTTTCAAAGGAAACTGTCCAGCCTGCAGCCCTTGACTCTTTGAGGGAGGCAGGTCCAAGTTGAACCTTACACAGAAAAGGCTCTTTTCTGTACCAGATGACCCTCAAGCTGAGAGCTGACTGGACGAAGGGTCTGGGAACCTGCAAAGTGTCTGCCAGCCTAGAACATTAAGTCCAATCAGCTTCTGTCCCTCTTGAAAATCAGACCTGGGTAAAGCAGGCCTGCAGCTGGAAAGATGTGGAGGGGCCATGAGGAGGGAGGGGTCTTGAGGGAGCCTAAGTTATAAACACACTGAAGCCAGGAGAGTCAGACACTTTCAGACGGTGCTTTCAGAGCCTAGAGGGTTCATCCAGTTTTCGAATCAAGGAGTTCTTTTAAGGCTGAAATATTATTTTTAAAGTATTTTTCATATGACAGGTAAATAGAATTACTGGAGACTCACCATGGTGAAGGCAATGTCTATGCTTTATGCCCATGATTTTATCTTGTGTTTAGTCTCTATTTCCTTCCCTTTTTTTCTCTTCCTCTTGTACTTTCTCTGTCCCCTCCCCCCTCTCTTTCTCACACTACACACCCTCCAATACAGATTTGTTTCCTGGGAAAAATTTTTAAAATTCTAGTGCGTGTGCTTGTTTGCATCTCTCCACTGTCCTTATAGAAGTCTTTAGGATCATACACTTCCAGACAGCTAGGCAGCGATGGTGTTGAGAATGGATATGGACTTTAAGCACTACTTCTCCTGGCAAAGGGCCTCCATTAATCAAGGGTGAGGGACAAACATTACCAATGTGACAGTGTAAATGGCGACTCCCTTCTTCCTCCACAACGAAAGGATTCTGACTTTTTTGGTTCCATTTCAGCCTGTCAGTTCAGGATCGGTTTAGATTTGTGTGATAAAGAATTAGGTGGAAAGGGTAAAGATAAGAGGTGATGGGCTATGGCTAGTAGAGGAGAAGGGGCATTTTGGACAGAAAGAGAAGTGCATGGGAGCCACTGTGGCATATGAGGGAAATGGATGAAATAAGAAAAGGAAAATCATTATTTGGATGGCCCCCAATAGCCATGCCTCCCAGCATCCACATCCTTATACAGTCCCTTTCCCTTGAATCTGGGCTGGCTTTAGGACCTGCTTAAAATGCAATAAAATGTGGTGGAAGTGACACTGGGCCAGTTTTGGACCAAAGCTTTCAGAGTACCTGGCAGATTTGGTTTTTGCACTCTAGTGGGAGCCAGATACCATATATAAAGACTGACTACCATAAGACTACATGCTATGAAAGCCCAACCTAGCCATGTGGGAAGCCACACGGAGGAGCACTATTAGGGGTTATGTGTTTGTGTCCTCTCCAAATTCATATTTTGAGGCCCTAACCCCCAATGTGATGGTATGTGGAAATGGGGCCTCTGGGAGGTACTTAGAGTTAGTAGAGGTCATGAGAGTGGGGCCTATATGATGGCATTAGTGCCACTATAAAGAGAGTTAGTGTGCTTGCACTGACTCCCTGCTCACCAACCCCACCAGCCATTTGCACAAAGAAGAGGTCATATGAATATGCAGAAGGCAGCCATCTGAAAACCAAGGGGAGAGCTCTCCTCAGGCTCAATTCAACTGTGCTGGCACCCTGATCTCAAACTTGCAGCCTCCAGAAATATAAGAAAATTAATTTCTGTTGTTTAAGCCACCTAGTCTATGGTATTTGTTATGGCAGCCTTAGCAAACTGATACCAGCACTGAGCACCAATGCCCCAGGGGCCCACCCAGATGACAGCCAGCACCACTTTGGCAGAAATGCAAGTGAGGCCATCTTGAGAGTAGGTGCTGCATCCCCAAGGGAGCTGTCCCAGCATTAGAGAGATATTGAGTAGAGACCAGTCATCTCCATCAAGCTCTGCGCAAATCGCAGAATTACCAGCAAATAAGTCAAATGACGGTTATTTTAATCCAGTAAGTTTTACGTGTTACGCAACTAGAGATAACTGGAACAATAGGGATATTTTAAACTCTTGCTGTAGTGTAGAATATGCATCTCTTAAGAGTAGTTAACAAAAGCAAGTAAAGAATTTTATTTTGAAATTACAATTGAAGTTGCTGAAGTGTGTTTGAGTTTGATATTGCTCTGAGAGTGAACTACATAAGTGATGAATTCATGAACATTATACAAAATAAAAATGTGCAGGCTTTATGTTCTGACAGAGGTGTAACAATGTTTATATGGGCAATTGGAAAAATTAGTTTAAAATCTTAATGTGGTACAAATATGAAATAAAAGTTTATATCCCAGAAAGATGTGAGTGGTGATGTACCATATTCTATGTGATTTTAAAATACCATTAAAAAAACATGTAAAATGCTTGTTAGAAATGATTAAAGAAGACAATTTCAACGATACAAATTTTATTTAACACTTTATGAAACAGACTGTTTCCATTCAAAGGACAACAAAATGAGACAAAGGCAGGAAGCTTTTACAGGATAGATAATAACGAATAAGGAAGAGAAAAATAGAAAATATCGGATTGGCTGCGGCCACATAGTCAGCCTTGTTTGGAGCAAGAAGGAACAAGGAAAGAAGTATAGAGCCCGAGCTGCCTTGCTGTTTGGGGGTTGGCTGACTGGACATACAGTCGGCCCACCATATGCATGGGTTGGGCAACCACAGGTTCAACCGACTGCAGGTCAAATTCAACCCCTGGTTCATTGAATTTGAGGATGGAGAACACAGATATGGAGGGCCGGCTGTACTACCATTTTATGTAAGGCACTTGAGCATCCCTGTGGATTTTGGTCTCCACAGGGGTCCTAGAACCAATCCACCACTGATGGCAGGGACGATTGTACTACATTTCTGGTCAAGCAGAACATGTAAAGGGATGCAAAAGTGACCTAAGTTTTGGTTTGCTGATGCGGCACCTAAGCAGGAGTGGCTTCATCTTGGGCCTAGAATGTATTTCAACAGGCTCATGTTAGTAATTAAATTAATCGAAGAGGGGAAATTTTCTTTTTTTTAAATTAATTTTTCTTGGAATATAGTTGCTTTACAATGTTGTGTTAGTTTCTACCGTACAGCAAAGTGAATCGGCATTATGTGTACACATATATCCCCTCTTTTTTGGATTTCCTTCCCATTTAGGTCACCACAGAGCATTGAGTAGAGTTCCCTGAGCTATACAGTAGGTTCTCATTAGTTATCTATTTTATGCATAGTATCAATAGTGTATATACGTCAACCCCAATCTCCCAATTCATCCCACCGCCCCCCCTTTCCTCGTTGGTATCCATGTTTGTTCTCTATGTCTGTCTCTATTTCTGCTTTGCAAATATCATCTATACCATTCTTCTAGATTACACATATATGCGTTAATATGAGATATTTGTTTTTCTCTTACTTCACTCTGTATGACAGTCTCTAGGTCCATCCACATCTCTGCAAATGACCCAATTTCATTCCTTTTATGGCTGAGTAATATGCCATTGTATATATGTACCACATCTTTTTTATCCATTCCGCTATTGATGGACATTTAGGTTGCTTTCATGTCCTGGCTATTGTAAATAGTGTTGCAATGAACATTGGGGTGCATGTGTCTTTTTGAATTATGGTTTTCTCTGGATATATGCCCAGTAGTGGGATTGCTGGGTCATATGGTAGTTCTATTTTTCGTTTTTTTATTTTATTTTTTTTTATTTTTCGTTTTTTGAGGAACCTCCATATTGTTCTCCATAGTGGCTGCACCAATTTACATTCAAGGAGGGTAAAATTTCTGATGTTGGCCTCTAATCATTTGCAACACTGTAAAACTTAAGCCCTAGGTGGCCTGGTATCAATGACACAATGAAACTTTCAAGTCATCTAAAATTAGTTCTTCTTAAGATTTAGAACCTTGTTTTATTAGAAATCATGGATAACAGGGGTTTTGGTCCCCTTGGACTTGAAATGAAGAGCGCTGCCTAATGTCGATGGACAAGATGGCTTGGGAACATTGGCATTATCATACTGGATCAGACATGGTTTACCAAGCTCAGAATATTATGGCTACAGAGCAATTGGAAAGCATAGTCCTCCTTCCTGATATTCACCATGAAGAGTAGGTAACTATGAGCTAACAGAATGTTCAAGTATGGCATTTAACTCTCTAATTTCTCCTCTAAAATTCTCTAGGTATTTGCTGACAGCAAGGATGAGATTGCTTTAGGTCTGTTTGGTTAAGTTTTCCTTCCTCAGGTCTAGGCTTTTACATACCTCTCTGAGCCCTTTTGAAATGATTTTATTTTATGAGCCTATTTCTTCCACTAGGTGGCGAGCCCAATTAGGGTGAGGGTTACATCAACTTCACCTAGGTATCCCACGCTCCTTACCCTGACCCCACCCTCCTTCATTCTGCCAGGGACATCTTATCCTTGTCCTAATCATGACTGTTTTTCGCCTTGGCCATTTGTTTCCTTAACCCCCGAAAAAAATGTGACAAATGTGGCTGCAACTTCCTAATGTAAGCTTAGGTAAATCTGTGATCTGTGGAAAAAATCCAGCTAAACAGAATCCTCATAAATTGGTGGTCTATTGGAAGAGTCAAGACATAAGGACCCATATTAAGATCATTATACATATATAAAATAGTCACCACGCTCAACCTTTTCTGAAAACTGAAGCGTTCAAAGCAATTTTGGAGAAACTCAAAGACAAAGTGAGCAAACGTTAATCTGATTTTATTTTTATTTTCTTTGTCTTCATTTCAATTGTTTATATCTCTGTAAAAGCACCAGAGAGCACCAACATTATCTTCAAACGTGTTAGACACAGTTGTTGTTTTTTTTCTCAAACTAATAATAGTTATTTTTAAAAAGGAGGGGTTTCCTCTGAAGGTGGAGTACAGCACCGTGCATCAGGCAAATGTCCTGGCCTTCTGTGGGACAGCATTGCTTGACCCATCTGGTTTGATTCACAGCAGTTCTTTCAACAGCTTCTTCCTGAGACATGAACCATGAATAGGGCACCAGCTATTCTTATAAGGACTCAAACCTCCAAAATCTGCTTGACCTCTTAGGATTTGATTTTTTTGAAACTGGAAAGAGACCCTCAGGAATATTTTTTGAAAGTTCAGAATCTATTGATCTGGATCCACCTGGTTTACACCCTCAGCGTCCATGAAGACCCAAGCTTTTCAGCACAGCAAAGACTGTGTTTGCTGTGAGAAGAAAGTTCTGAGTGAGTGAGGCTCTGAGTGAGCTTTGACAAACCACACAAAGCTAACTGTCTTCTTGTGCTTGGGGCTGCTGACCTTGCTGGGGGAAAGTCTGACATATGCAATGCCTCCCTTTGCAGTCTTTCATCTGTACATTAAACTAAACATCACCACACAGGCCCACCTTCACTACCGGGAAGAAAGCTATGCTACTATGATATAATTGTATTCAACTATTCACTCTTCCTTTCTAAAAAACCTGAAATCACATGGCATTATAGATATTTAATTGCAACATACATGAGTTGCTAATATCTACGTGTGGTTTATGCATAGTATATGTAGCTAGTATCTATGTATAAATTCTCTGTGTAATATTTAGGCTTAAATAAATAAATAAATACATACATAAATAAAACTGTACTCGCAGTTTTGGATCTGAATGTATTTAAATAATTACTGTGAGCCAGAGATTCTTACTTGCCTACCAAAATAGCCATTATTTCCTTGTCTCTTAAATTAGCAGAACCCAAACATTTAGAATATAGCTGCCCGGCCAAAAGACTACATTTCCCAGCCTTTCTTGCTTGTGAGGTCATGTGACTACCGTCTGGCCAATGAGATACAAGAAGTGTTGAGGGGGCCTTCTGAGAAGCCGCCTTAGTCTAGGAGGGTGTATGTGCTCTTCGTTGCCCTTTCCTCTGTTCTATCCGAAACAGGGATGTGATGACTGGAGATGTAGTCAGCACTGGGTGTTGAGGATAAAGGCAGTGAGGGTTGGTGAATAAAAAAAGCCTGGGATTCTGATGACTTCATCAATTTCCCTGATGGTCTGCCTCCAGACTTCTTCTATACAGGAAAGAAACAGACCTCTAGCTTGTTTAAACTACTGATATTTGGATTTTAATTATATTTAATATATAAATCAAAATCTAAGTGATACACACATATCTTTACATTCTGCTACACTGTTGCAGCCTGCTTCTTAAATATTTCACTCCATCCCTATCTATTATCTTATTGGTGGACTTGGGTCTCCCGTGAGCCTCCTTATTCTCCCTGTCACATTTAGTCACATCTCCCCTGGGTTCCAGGCACCAGGAACACCTCCAAGCTCCTGAACTGACACACACCTGAGCTCCCTTGTCTCAGAAAAATGGTCATCTTAGGTCAAGGAATGAAGAAGAGTTTATCCACTGGATGGACTATCTGGGCACAGATTGCTTTTCTGTTTTCCGCCTTCCTGGAAACCAACAAGATGGTAGGACAGATCAGTGTGAGCTAAAATTTTCCAGAAGAACTGTGTACGGGGGAAGGCGGGGGAGGAATAATTTAAAGAAGGAATATTCTGAAATTGGAAGATGATATACAGGCTACTGAGACCAGAGAATCAAGTAAGTTGTTGGGAGATTAGACAGTGGATGTTTCTACCTCCTGGGTGGCATCCTTGTTGGACAGATTGCCTGAGATATTGTCAGATTCAAGCAGCTCCACAATGCTGTAGGGAGAACAGTCTTCCAGACCCAGTTTGCTGCACAGCCAGCCACAGAAGCCTTTCTCCATGTCCCGGGCAGCTTGCCACCATGCTCCCCAGGACCATGAGAGCTGGACCACGGCAGCATAGAGGCCCAGGGAAGAGGCCATGGCCATGATGAGCACTGGATAGAAGAGAATGAGGCAGGGGCAACATGAGATCTTGTGCCAGAAGGTCCTCTCCTCGTTGTACACAAGAAAGATATTGTACCAGGTGATGGTGCCATAGTAGAAAGAGACCACGAAGGAGAGGATGAAAACCACAGGCAGGCAGACCAGCGTCCAGAGGACCACGTGGGGCCCACGGTCTGCTCCCAGCTGGCAGGCCTTTCTGCCTTCAGGTGCCATTTCCCTTGAAGACACTTTAGGCTTGGTGAGTTCCTGCAGCTCCTTCTCTGTCAACGTGACATGGATATCCACCATCTGCCCCTTTTTCTTCCCTCGGGTGATGGTCCCAGTTAATGTGACATAGCGGCTGTCCACAGGCATGTTCCACATACCTGCAGGGCATAAAAAGGGGAAAGTCAAGATCAGAAGAGTAGACATTTCATCAGAGCGTCATCCTCTGAGACTGGAGCTGAGTACAAGAATGTCCATTATTATAGCCCCTGACACGGTACACCCTGACATGGTACGAAATCAGTGTTTCCACGATGGACTGAATGGGTCTCCCTCAGGGGAGGGGTTAGTACTCCCATGGTAAACTCTCACATCAGGGCCCTGAAGCAGGTTAAACTTGTTTCTCATTCTCTCTCCACTTTTCTGGGCCTCTATCATGTCTGTGATATGGAGGGGAGTGAGGAACTCTACCACAGACACTACTTCATAGTGACCTTATTTCTAGTTTACAAGTGCTGTGAAAATACTGTTTCTGAGTATCAGCTACTGTGTGTAAAGGTGGTGCTGTGTGTGTGTTATACTGATGAGCAGCCCACCCCTCTTCTCTCCTCATTCCTAACCCCATGCTTCTCTGAGAGGGTCCTCCTCATATGCTGGTGGACATCCCAGCCTTCATATCCAAATTCTGTACACACACAGGCACCACACATACACACGCACAACATACACACATTCCCCAACAAAAATACACCAGCATCATCACCAGCATCACCACCAGCATCACCACCACCAGCATCACCAGCATCACCACAACCAGCATCACCATCATCACCACCACCACCAGCATCACCACCATCACCACCACCATCATCACCATCATCACCACCACCAGCATTACCATCACCACCACCAGCGTCACCACCACCACCACCAGCATCACCACCACCAGCATCACCATCATCACCACCACCATCACCACCACCAGCATCACTATCATCACCACCACTACCACCAGCATCACCGCCACTACCACCAGCATCACCACCACCAGCATCACCAGCATCACCACCACCACCACCAGCATCACCACCATCACCACCACCATCATCACCATCGTCACCACCACCAGCATCACCATCGTCACCACCACTACCATCACTACCATCACCACCATCACCACCACCCTCACCAAACAGCCACTCTTTGGCCATCCCAGCAGTGAGATTGCAGGTAGTGAAACAGCAAAGTCCACAGTCCTTAGTATGTGAAGTGTAGTCTAGAAGTGGAGGATGGGAGGAGGGTATAGGCTTTCGGTTGGCATGTCCCCCAGGCCCTGTGGACTCCTAGCCCCCTGGCTGGTAGATGGACAGAATGGGCCTGCCTCAAGAGCAAACGTCCCTTCCTCCGAGAGGCATCCCCAACCACGCAATCTTTCCTTCCACCCGCCTCCCTCACTTGCTCATCTTCCCATCACTGAGGTTTACTGTCTTTGGAACCCATACCACTACCTGTAATTGTCTCTTATCTGCTGACTTTTTGCTGTCTTCCCCTGACTGGAAGGTAAACTGCATGAAGGCAGGGGCATTGCTCATCTTGTTCACCGTGGGCGTATGTCTTAGGGGTGACCATCGACACAGAGATCTACCTCATCCATCTATTGCTGTGTAGTGACACTTAATATGGACACTCCACAGTTTCCTTAAGAGCAACAAACATTCTTATACATGCTTCCTTACGCACATGGGCATGAGGTAGATACTGAGAATTTCTTGGACATAGCTATGCATATTTTGAATTTTAAATTTAATAGATATTGACAGATTTCCCTGAAGCGGATTCCTCTTCCACATGAGGTATACGAGAATATATCCATTTCCACACATTGATGTTATCATGTTTTACCCAATTTTTGGCCATCCTACATGTGAAGGATTACTATAACTCGTTGTTATAATTTGCATTTTCCTGATTATTATGAAAGTCAAATATTAGTTTCTTTATCTTACATGTATTAAATAGTTAGCATGGTTGTCTTGTATTACTATTTTTTGTGTATAAATCGGTCTCTTCCATTACACAAGGAGTTCCAAAAGGGCAGAGATCTCTTCTGTATCACCTAGAAGAGAACATAATAAATGCTCAACAAATACTATCGATTTGTTGAATGAAGGCTGCAACACTGCGAGAAGAAATGTATCAATAAGAAGTACGTCAGTGAGCAAATGCCTGTCTGTCTTCTGGAGGATCCTCATTTGGTTTCCTTCCTGTGGCTTTAAGTAGGTGGCCCCAGAGAGACTTACCATCATCCACAGGATAGTCTAGGAAATCATCTCCCTCCTCCTCTTTAGGCTGATCTCCACCTTCTAATTCCCCAGGCTCCTCATCCAGTTTCTCACTCTCTGACCGGTAGATGATAATAGATTCTGGGCGGGACTCTTTCTTCTTCTTTTTCCTGCGACCCAGTGTGGATTCCCCATCAAGGGCCAGGGCAGCTGCCATGGCTTTCCTCAGAGAGCCCTGGTGGGGGCTTGGGAGCTGGCCCTGGCCTTCCACTGGTGCTGGCTCTTCCATCCTAGTCTTCAAATCTAGCTATTCCTTGTAAAGAGTCCAATTTGCTTGAGCAAACTCACGATCCACACATCACAGAGCTTCTTCCAGGATGGGGCTACGCAAAGACGTTCCAACGATGAGTTGCACCTGAAAGATAGGAAAGCAAAATCATCAACAGGGAATGAACAGGGTGAGCTGGAGAGGGGTTTAGGAAGTGGTCCTCAACTTGGCAGAAGCCTTGCCCCCCTTTATTTCTCATAAAAGTTTATTTTGGGAGTGCTATGGAAATACTTTTACAGGAATGAATCATTGTTAATAAAATATTATTTGTGTTGCCATATTTTGTGTTGCATATATTATGCAAAACTCATCAATCTAGCTGGGGGATGCCAAGTATAAGGAAGTTGGGTGAGGAAGCCTTACAGACAGATTAAGGACCATTCTTCCTCTCACCATAGATGGAGATTGCTATGGCGGGCACCAGCACTCCAGGCTTCTGGCTGTTGGGTCAGCCGTTACAACTATACTCAAATGGTTGAATGCAACTTTGAACAAGCCATCCAACAATGGCACAACTCCACTAACCATGCCTTCTCTGATATTCTATAAAGACACTTGTCTCCTGGCTTCTTGTTGGCCCAAGATCCCAGAATGGCTGGGATCCGTACTATCGCCTTCTGGGAGACCAGTGGAAAGAATGCACACTTTTCTCCTCTTTTGTTCTCCAGGTAAAAAGAGGTGGGAGAGAAGAGAGTCTATACAACATCTTTTAAGGAAGAAGCTGATCGGTCTGTGTTTTTGGTACATGGAGCCATTAAGAGGAACGGAATGTTTTGAGTGCTATTGCTAAAAAGGTGCCACTTAGCAAATACCCAGCCAGTCGCATTTAAACAGGTAGCTGCGGGACTTCCCTGGTGGTGTAGTGGTTAAGAATCTGCCTGCCAGTGCAGGGGACGTGGGTTTGATTCCTGGTCTGGGAAGATCCCACATGCCACGGAGCAACTAAGCCCGTGCGCCACAACTACTGAAGCCTGTGAGCCTAGAGCCCGCGAGCCATAACTACTGAGTCTGCTGCCACAACTACTGAAGCCTGTGCACCTAGAGCCTGTGCTCCACAACATGAGAAGCCACCGCAATGAGAAGCCTACGCACTGCCGCAAAGAGTAGCCCCCACTCGCCGCAACTAGTGAAAGTCCACGCATAGCAACGAAGATCCAACACAGCCAAAATAACAGGTAACTGCTTGTCTGCTTCTTTTAAAAAATGTTATTATATTATGGAACGTTCCAAACATGTAAAATGAGAACATTTTTATTAGGGAAAGTGGCAAACATTTATAAAAGCAAAGAGAATAATTCGAATGAATCGTTACTGTACCTCTCACCCAATTTCAACAATAATCAAAATATTAGTAGCCAATTTTGTTTTATCTCCTCATATTATTTAAAAGCAAATGTCAGGGCTTCCCTGGTGGCGCAGTGGTTGAGAGTCCGCCTGCCGATGCAGGGGACACAGGTTCGTGCCCGGGTTCGGGAAGATCCCACATGCCGCGGAGTGGCTGGGCCCGTGAGCCACGGCTGCTGAGCCTGCGTGTCCGGAACGGAGCCTGTGCTCCGCAACGGGAGAGGCCACAACAGTGAGAGGCCCGCGTACCGCAAAAAAAAAAAAAAAAAAAAAGCAAATGTCAGATATCATTTCATTTCATCTGTATCTCTTTCAGCATGTACCTCTTACATATAAGAACTCTCTTTTTAAAAAATGATTATCACCATACCATTATCGCACCTAATTATTTAAACGATTCTTTAATATCATTAAATATCTGGTCAGTTCAAATTTCCCTGTTTAAAACTTTAAATTCTATTTTCTTGAATTAGGATTCAAATAAGATCTATGCAATGGAAACAGATCGCACACCTCTGTCTATAGCAGCGCTGTCCAATAGAACTTTCTGCCATTGCACCTGAAATGAGTCTAGTACAACTGAGGAAATGATTTTTATTTTTATTATTATTATTTTTTTGGACACGCTGAGCAGCTTGTGGGATCTCAGTTCCCCGACCAGGGATTGAACCTGGGCCCTCGGCAGTGAAAGTGTGCAGTCCTAACCACTGGACCTCCAGGGAATTCCCCAGGAAATGCATCTTAAATTTTATTGAATTCTAACCAATTTAAATTTAAATAGCCACATGTGGCTACTGGCTACTATATTGGACGGAACAGGTCCATATGTTCCGCAACCAATTTTTTTTTCCTTTTCCTTTCTATTTATTTGTTAGAGAAAGGTCATTTACCTTGCAGATTCTCATAGCCTAGATCTTGAGGATTGCAACCCCCATAGTATGTTCCTCTGAACCACATATTTCCTATAAATTGGTAGCTAAATAAAGAGGCTTACTCAGATTTGGGTTAGAATTTTTTTTGGTTGGTTGGTTGTTTTGGCAAGATGTTATAGATGGTGTTTTGTATTTCCATCAGAAGGTAGCTAATATCTGCTTGACTCCGTGAAATTAGTAGCCATTGACGACTATCGGCCAGACCCATTCGTTCATTAGGTGTTACAAAAATGATGACATTCTATTTCTCTCATTTCTTCTTTATTTATTAGCCAGAATACTCTCATGGGCCTTTTTTAAAAAAAAAAAATTTATTTATTTATGGCTGTGTTGGGTCTTCGTTGACGCCCACGGTCTTTCTCTAGTTGCAGAGAGTGGGGGCTACTCTTCACTGCAGTGCGTGGGCTTCTCATTGCAGTGGCTTCTCTTGTTGCGGAGCACGGGCTCTAGGCGTGCACGTTCAGTAGTTGTGGCGCACGGGATTAGTTGCTTCGCGGCATGTGGGATCTTCCCGGACCAGGGATCGAACCCATGTCCCCTGCACTGGCAAGCAGATTCACCACTGCGCTACCAGGGAAGTCCCTCATGTGCTTTTAACAAACCCAGTTTTAAACTTAGTGGAGGAGGCAAGTGGCGCCATTGTTATATAACATTATTGTCAATTATACTGTTAAATACCTTTCTTTAATGAGAACTGTGGCAGCTTCTACTGATATGAAAAGTTTTTGAATTATTTACCAAACAAATGTCCTAATTTCCAAATAACTGTATTTATAATTGAGAATTGTAGTAGACTGTAAGTAGACTCTACTCACAGTTCTGTTGCCCCAGGCACCCGGAGACTGTTTACCCTCAGTAACTCCAGGGTGCCAGCTTTTTGTTACTTTTGTTCCCAATTCTCAAATCTTCATTTTGTTTCAGTGCTCTCTGAGTACTTCCTTCCTTTCAAGGCCACATGCACACTCTTTCGTGTTTCTGTATCCCAAACAATAAAACTTCTCCTCTTATTTGTATTAAATGGCCCCAACGTTTAGTGGACTGGCCCAGTCAGGGCAGGGTGGGGAATGAGGAGGATTATGAAACAGACAAAAATCTAACTAGGCGCTAAATGCCACTCAATTTGAAGCAAATTCCATGTCTTAATACGATGCACCTTCTGTATTACCAGGTACCAAGACTGACTCTATCACATTTCTTTGAATGCCAAAACTCCCCAAAGTCTGAGCAACCTTCTCAGCAGGTAGCTCTCCTCCATTGTCCAAGTATCACCTAAATACTTCTCCTTCATCCTTTAATTGTTAATTTTCTTTCCTGTTTCCCCACTGGATGGAAGGTGGGTACTGGGTCTTATCACCTTTGTATCTTGGGCACATAGCCCAGTGACTGAAACAAATGAGGTGCTCAGCCACAGAACTGAAAACGCCCACAGGTGGAATTAAGGTTTCACTAAATCTTCACAGCCTGACTTTGCCTGTTTGAACAAAATAAGTACCATTACCTTCACATTCTTATGCATGGAGCTTGTTGGACTATGAAATTCATTTGGTGACGTCTCTAAGAGCACATGATGTTCTAAAAATGGGAAGATCCAGAATACAGGAGCTTTCTGTGATAAAGTAGGTTCTAATGTCCTCACTTGACGTTATTAAGCTCTTCCATGTTAAATAAAGAAGTGAGAGAACTGGATTTAAGCCTAACTTGCACAATTCCTAACAGAACAAGCACTATTTTGCAATGAGGACATCTGGACTTAATAATAGTAATACCTAAAACTGACTGGATGTTGACTGTGTGCTAGGTGCTGTTCTAAGTGCTTTTCAATAATCATTATTGTGTAATCCTCACAGCAAACCAAGGAAGGAGGTACTATTATTATCCCCATGCAGAGGAGTAATTTGCTCAAGGTTACATAGTAATGGTGCTGTGACTCACACTCAGCTTTGCTAATTTCAGAGCCCATGTTTTATTCACCATGCTTTGCTGCCTGCCAACATTTACCCCAGATTTTATACTTAAACCTCTAGGGCTGTCTTTGATGAATCCATCTCCTATATTAAGGATATATTCCTATGTCCCTATTACTAATCAGTCTCTAAGTCCTGCCACTCATTCCTATGGAATCGCTTTGGTAATGTGTTCATTTCAATTTCTACTACCATCATATGCTAGAATACAGCCCCTACACTGCTTCCTCCACGTAAGTTCCTCTGCCTTCCATTTCAGAATTCTTCCTCTACCGTTTTAAACGGTGATTAATGACACAAGATATTTTTATGTTGTCCAGTAATCATCACTATCTTGCCATTTCTGACTAAAATATATCTCAAGGGTCTGCCTGGTGTTTGAGGCTCTCCATATTCATGCTCCATCCTAAGGTTCCACAGCAGTTTCTCCCATTCCCCATAACATGACTAGTTGACACATTTACTTATGTCGGTTCCTTCACCTTCTTCACTCTTCTCCACCTCTTTCAAGCCTGGCTCAAGAGACTCACTCACTCATGTTCCCTTCTGTGACCATCCCAGCCTACATGTCTCTCCCCGACCCCAATCCTGTTGTTGTAGGAGGGAGGTGAGAATGACATGAGTGTTCGAGCGTCCAATGCCTAGTATGAGTTGATGCTTCATAGATGTTAGTTTCCAATCCCTTTCTTCTGCCTTCTCCTACTCTGTATTCCAGTAATATTTGTCATCTGTACCATACTCTCTTAGTGCTTAATTATGCAGCATTTCATATCATCTTGAACCGATTATGAATGGCTTCATGATTTTTCATTCATCTCCCCACTGAAGATTATAAAATTTTAGAAGTCAGGAACTGTCTTACACTTCTTTACCTCTAATGGGAAGATCCCAGGGCTGGACATGTAGCAGATACTCAGTACGTACTTGTTGACCCGGTAAGGCAAAGGGGAAGGGAAAATGCCTATTTGTAAATATGATGTGAACAAGGGTTAAGAGAGGAAGGCTTAATTATTTTCCTCATTTCTGTACACTTTATTATGCTGTTAGCATTTGAGCTGCGAAGCAGGTTTTGAACATTTCTCCTTTCTTTTACATATCATAAGAGAGAGGGTAGGAAGAAAATTTCTCTAGTTTCCAAGGTTTTAGTCAATAGAATTAAGAGAAGACACAGAAATCTGCTCTTTTTCTTGGAAGGTAGGCTTCGCCCATCCTCCACCTCCACCCCCAGTCCAAAGATTATTAACGAATGTGATACTGCAGACTGTTAAACTCAATCCACCATTAGCTCTGACTCCTCAGTCATTCTGGGGGGGAAAAATAGGTTTTAAAGTATATACTCAGACTCTGGAACTTACGCATAAAATAACTGGTTTTAAGCCACCCTTGAAGAAAATTCTCCAGATAATTCTTAAATGCATCCACCACTTTTCCCCATCTTCATTGCTACCACTCTGGTCTAAGAGGCCATCATCTCTTACTAAGGTTCTAAAAATGCTCCATATCTTCTGGCTTCTACTCTTGCTGTCTTCAAATCAATTCTCCACTTAGCAGTTAGAAAGATCTTTTGAAAACATACATAAAATCAGGCCGTTTTCTGCTTAAAATCCTCCAGTGACTTCCCATTGGTATAAAATGAAATCCAAACTTTTCATGTGGCCTAAGGACTTGTGTGATCTGGCCTCTCCCTGTCCTGCCATCCTAGGCTATACCATCTCCCTCATGAATAACTCCAACGCTTCAATCACACTAGCTGCCTGTGTACTCCTCTAGAGTTTTATTAAAAGAAACCCAACAGGTCTTAAGCAGTCAGTGAACACCCCCAAGCTCACAACACCACAAAATGAACTTACCTACCCAGGTGTAGTGCCTTGGTAGAGCTGAGTCATCAGCAGGAAGTCTGGTCATTGCTCCCATCCTGTCACTTGGTCACTAACTCCCACTCCCACCTCCACAGTGGTGGCTCACTGCTG
Organism: Globicephala melas; assembly: GCF_963455315.2. NCBI lineage: Eukaryota > Metazoa > Chordata > Mammalia > Artiodactyla > Delphinidae > Globicephala > Globicephala melas. The sequence goes on from NC_083320.1 coordinate 21,244,894, forward strand.
CTTCATGGACCTCTCAGCATCAGGCATGATTTCCCTGGAGTCTGTTCATGATTCTCTGTTCCTAGGTGGTCACTGAAGCACACCTGATCCAGGGCCTTCTCCAAACCCACCCAGATACTCAGCAGAACTTGTGGGCTTGGTAGGTGGAGAAGCCAGGAAGTTTTGAAGCCTCTGCTCTCAGATTAATTGCAGGGAAGCAAGTAACATATATGGATGAAGAGTGGCTGGAAAAAGCTAATAAATGGCAATGACACCAAGCCTTAGCAACTGGACACAGGGAATGGTGGGGGCTGTGGTAAACATAAAGCTCACTCAGGTCTCATCTGAAATAGCAAGTTACTGTTCTCCTCTCTTCTTCCCACCAAGCCAACTGCTTTCATAGAGAAATTCAGGTCCATTTGGTATGGGTTGCCTGAAATTTCATGAGAAAGTTCCTGATTTTAATTACTGCAATTAGTCCAAATTTAAATAAATTACCACGTGGACAAACAACCAAAACAAATCATAGATAGGCTGCCATTCTGCTGTCTCTGGCTTATAATGCTTCCAAATTAGGGTGCCCTGCTCCACTGGTTTAACTAAGTACAATTAGGAATTGACTTTTTGCACCTTCACTGCTATTAACACATCTGCCTCTTCCAGGGCACCTGAACCGGGGCTAAGTGGGTAAAGAATCATCATTTTCAAGTTCATTTACGATTACTACAGTGAGCTGTGCCTTGCTCCAGCCCTGCTGTTCTTCCAGTTCTTTTCTGACTTGTGTATCTGTCACTCAGAGGGCTACACATCACCTGTCTGGGGTGGCCAAACTCCCCCATTAGCATCTTGGTTTGCCACCATTAGAGGTGCTAGGCCAACCAGGAAATAAAATGTTTGCCATTTTACCACTGAAAATTACTATTAGCCACTCCCAGAGAGACCGTCTCACCAATGCAAAGATGAAAGGAAATTTGGTTCAGACCAGTATCGAGTGATTGGAACGATGATGGGACGGCAGCTTAGAAGTCGCAGCTTCCAGCCCGTTGCTGTGGCTGACTGTGAGCACAGTCAGGCTGCAGCCTTTTCCTCTGTGGTCCTGTGAGCAGCATTTCTCTCGTCTCCTGGTCCTGAAAGGCTCCCGCACTGAGGCTGGTTCATCATCTCGGGGGCATCTGACTGTCTACAGAGGAAATACTTCCCGATGGTGAAGGTAGCTGGGTATAAGGAGCTTGAGCAACTTTAGTGTAAGGGCGGTTAGATCTGACCTTTATTGTCTGATCTTTATTTATTGTCCTACCTCTCATGGCACACATACTCCTTCCACCCCCAACTACCAACATGTGTACATCCTAGAACATAAACTCTACCAAGGCAGGGACACCTAACCGTCTTGTCCACTGTACCGTAACCCCCATGTCTAGACACGTGCTCAATAAATATTGGCTGAATATTGTGAACTGGTTAAGAATCTTACTTATATAAGTTGGCTCAGGACTGCTTTTACATCAAGGCAGGCGGGGCTAGATATGCCTCACTGATATTCCTTCAGCACCGAGATTCTGTCTCAATGTTGAGAATCCCACAGGCCCCTGTCAGTCTGAGCCAGCAGCTGCTTCGTGAAGGGGAGAAAATGAAGTTACTAGGCAGATGGGGTGGGGGAGGGGTGGAAGATGGGTGAGAAGCAAGAGCATCTCAGAAGATGAACGGAGGGAGTGCTAAGGGGTATGACAGAGTGGGAATGTGGCAAGATCATAGCCATGGTGATGCCTTTTTCCCCAGGACAAAGGGGGCAGGGATGCAGAGTGCCAGGTAGCATTTGATTTGGCCAAAGGGACAGTCATTGCAGCGGGGCACGGATGCCCTGAGAAGAGAGGGCTCAACCAAGAGTGAGAGCTAAAATCTGGAAACAAAGAGCCTTCGAGAGGCAGAACTACTCCTGTGCCTCCAGGCCTTTCGGGGTTAGCAGACATTCAAACCCTGACTGAGGTCAGAGGCAGGGGCAGAGAGGACACGCCTTTTTCTTTTTAACAAAAGATCTCTTGAAGAGACTCCACATCTCCCTTAATCACAGGCTCTCTTTGGACTGTGAAAATGAGCTTTCTGACTGCTCATAGCTTCCCTGAGGCTGAGGAATGGCTCCTTGCCATCCTCAGCAAGCAAAACTGGCTTGAAGCCAGTCCAGTCACCTTTTCACTGGAGGACTGCAGAATCCCTCTCTGAGGCCACTCAGCCACCACACAGAGGCTGCAGTACAGCCAGGCCCATGGTGACCCGCCCTGGCAGAGTTCCATAAATCCCCAAGTCCAGACCAGGTCACAAATCACATTTAATTAGATCTTCAATAAAAGTACCTTTGAAAGAAATTTAAATTGTTCCTTCCTCCCAAGAAAGCAAGCCTGGAATTTTTCGGAATAAGAAACCTCTTAGAACTGAGTTAGTAGAAGTGATTCCTTGATAAACTATCCAGCAAATGAGAAGTGGAAGAGATAGCTTCCCTTCTTTAAGCAGTGTTGATTGGAATCTGTCAGCAACAAAGACAGAGGGGGAGGTGTTTCTCAGGGGAGGTCAGAGGAGGGCAGGGGGATGGAGGAACAGGGAGGAAGTGATGTTTGATTCCACTCTCAACCAGATCCATTTCCAATTCACTCTAACTCAGTGGTGGACCCAACAAAAGAATGATGGCATTTGTTTGTTTTTACATTATTTTAATACCTTGCTGGGGAAAATACAGTACTCTTGTTAGGGGAACCACTGACTGAAACCACCCACCCTGGCCAGGCCCAAGAGTAACCATTTGCATGAGTTATCTTAAACAGGAGGTCCTGGTAAGGAACGCGGAACTAACAAGCTGCCGCCAACTGGAAGAATTCAGGAAAGGTCAAAACGAGAGAGGAGACATCGGTCCATATGTCCTACCAACCTCCCAGATTCCTTCTCGCTGGAATCCATCTTGGCTGAGTGATGTGGAAGCCACCAGGAAGGACCCTGAGTCAGAATGATTGGCCAGGGACAACCTGGAAACTAACCCCATCACCGTAAAACCCTGAGACTGTGAGCCACGTGGTAGAGCAGTCCTCCTGGATTCCCTTACCCTACTGGTCTCTGCCCGGGCACCCCTTCCCGATAAAATCTCTTTCTTTGTCAGCACATGTGTCTCCTCCAACAATTCTTTTCCGAGTGTTAGACAAGAGCCCACTCTCAGGCCCTGGAAAGGTTCCCCCTTCCTGCAACACTCTGACAACAGACTTAGAAACATGATCCTGCCTGGATTGTTAAGACCACAGCACCTGACATATTCCCTAGATTTGTCAAGTTCTCAGGAAAAGTCTCCCCAGGCTAGTCCAGGTGTAATCCCACTCTGGTGGGTTGACAGCAGGAAGCAAGATGGAGAATTTGAATAATAAATCACTGTTAATGGGCACCAAAACACGGATGAGAAATTTCCCCCATCCTCAGGAGGCTCGCTCCCCTGCATAAGGAATGAACTAGAGGGTAGGATCTCAAACACACACCTACAGATGCATTCTTGCAGGAAGCATACACCCTTCGAGGAAAGATCTTTTGGACTCATCAATTTATGCAGCCCAGCAGAAATGTATCAAATCTCAAATCTGGTAAAGTTTCCTTCTTCCCTTCATTCCTCAGTGAGGAGAGGGAGATGAGGTGGAGGTGGGCTTGAGTTTTTTCTAAAAATCATTTATTATCTTGGTTCTCTGGATAACTACAATTGTATTTCCCCTCTCCCCCTCTCATTCCCATCCCTTCCGGAGGATGAAGCCGGATTTCTCCGCCCTCAGCTAAGGTTGCCCCTTTCCTTCCCAGCCAGCTGCACACAGCAGCTGGAGCCAGAGCATCGCTGGACTTCCAATGCGGGCGGGCGCAGCAAGGAAGGAGGCAATACGGGAGGCTCCCGAGCTGCAGCCTCTCTTTACCCAGATGCACTGGAGATTTAATTTTAATTAACCGTGAGAGCTATAGCACTGAGGATTGAATTTTTCAAATAGAGCACAATCCCGCTTTTTGTCTTCCTCCCTTTCCCAAAAGCATCGAAATAACACGCACACACACACACATACACTCACTCACACACACACACAAGGAACAAAGAATCTCACCTACACGTGCCGGGGAGATAGGCAGGCGGACAGTTTGAACGGTAAGGACGCCGCCTTGGGGGAGCGGTTCTGCGCTGGGAGAATAGAGAGCCCCTGAGGCGGCCGCGCGGGGTGGGGCGGGGCTATGGAGAGGGGCGGGGCGACGCGAGGCAGCGCGAGTGGACGGGGCCGGGCGGGGCGGGGCGGGGCGGGGCGGGGCCCGGGCGGTCACGTCGGCGTGAGCCCTATGTCCGGCATATTTATAAGGCGGCGTGGGCCCATTGACTTAACCTGGCCTACGCTTTATCACTCAAATGTCCCGTGGCCGTGAGTTTGCCTGGCAGCAGGCTTGATGCAGCACCAAGTGGCCATCGTCACCGGCGGGGGTACGGGCATCGGAAAGGCCATCGCGACCGAGCTCCTGCATCTAGGTGCGTGAGCAGGCCTCTGGGCTAGGTTACTCAGAGCGAGAGAGCCTTAGAAGCTGGCGGAACCTGGGGTCGGGAGCCAGGGGGCCAGAGGCGGGCTTAGGAGAGCGTGAAGTTGCAAAGCAAAGGAAGTGTAGCTGTGGGCGAAATTTAAACCGCGAGGGAGAGTGGAGAGAGGGGAGTTCTAAGAAAAGTTGTGGAGAAGCGGTGGATGATGAACCACTATTTGTAAACTAAAGGGAAAATTTAGAGCCAAAGATACTGTGTCCGAGGTGGGGATTAAGGAGACGTGTGGAATCATGCTATGGAACTAATTATGGATGTGAATTTAAAATTAATTCTTTCTAGGGAATTCCCTGGCGATCTAGTGGTTAGGACTCAGGGCTTTCCTGCCGGTGGGCCTGGGCTGGATCCCTGGGCGGGGAACTAAGATCCCACAAGCCGTGCTGCTGGGCCAAATAAATAAATAAATTCTATTTATTGCCTAATGAATGATTAGGAAACATGGGAAGACTTCATTTAACTGGAAAAGGTAAAAGTCTCCCATCATATAATCTTCTCGAATCTCTTGTAATATTTACCTTAACTTGGGTGAAGGGAGGACTTGATAAGCAATAAACAAGGAAAGAAACCACAAAAGGGAAAATAGATAAATATGAAGGTGTATATCCTCATTGAATTAAAAAATATATGTGAATAAAGTTTGAAGGAACATGAAGAAAAACATTTACAATGTACAATAAATTTATTATATAAAGAGATCTCATAAATAAATAAGGAAAAGATCTAACAACTGATAGAAAGATAGGCTTCTGATATGGGCCAAGCATTTTAAATCAAGAACTAAAAAAAAAGCAGTAAGTATATGAAAAGATAGTCAACTTTTTTGGCAATGAAATGCAAAATATAGCAATAAAAAGGTGCCATTGGTTTTTTAACAGAATTTTAAAACATTGGGGAAAATGAAAGTGTTGATGAGGAAGTGAGAAGGGAGGCAAGAATGTAAATTATTACAAGCTTTCTAGAGGTCAGTTTGGGAAAAAAAATCCAAAAGTATTAACAGTATTTGTGCTGTATGACCTAGTAATTCCTCTCTCAGGAATTTACTCTTCGGAAATAATCAGGGACAAGCACGGATTTGTGTACAAGAATGTAGTGTTGAATAGTGAAACATGATAAGGGAAAAGACTAAATCAGTAACAATGAAATATGCTGCTATTTAAACATCTTGCTATTGAAGATTTTGTTGTCAAATGCATACCATATAATTGAAAAAATCAGAATTCTAAACAAAATAGAGCATTCCAATTTAATTGTTAATGAAAAATATATATGCAGAAGAAGACTGAAAAGAAGTTTGTAATATTGTTATCAGCAACTACTTTTTCTGGAAATGATTTGAATGATGAGTCGTTAAACTGTACTCATTTTTCAAATTTTTTTTAATGAACATGTAAGTTGTCTTTGCTTACCATTGTGTTTCTCATGCCTGGCACAGCATATGAACTTAAAAAAAGTATGTTGAAAAAAAGGAAAAAATACATCTTAATAAGAAAAAAAAAGAAAATTAGCATTTCTTAATCTGACCCTGGTGTAGCTTCATCACCATTACTACCCACTTTACTTCCAACACCAAAACTCTAACCCTGTTCAGGAAAATCCATTAGAAAAGTAGAATCGGTTATCATTTTCTGTGAAGGTCAGATACCAGGCTTCACAGCAGATTGGTCAGATCCTGGTTCAACCTTCCAATGTACTTAAAAAAAAAGTAATGTATTGGAAATGCATTTCCTTCAGTGAAAGAGTATACAAATAATTTTTACTCTGACTTGCTCAGCTTTATTTTTTTATTCCAGGATTAATGGCTGTTTCCTGAAAATTGTTATAGAAACCTAAATTGGGCAAATAAAATAAAATGTTAGCCAATTCAGTTTCCAGTGAGAAGGCTCCTATTTTTTGGTGTGAATTACAAGTTGGATTTTGAGGCATGCTTTTTAAAAATAAATTTATTTATTTTATTTATTTATTTTTGGCTGCGTTGGGTCTTCGTTAATGTGCGCAGGCTTTCTCTAGTGGTGGCGAGCGGGGGCTACTCTTTGCGCGCTGCAGTGCGTGGTCTTCTCACTGCGGTGGCTTCTCTTGTTGCGGAGCATGGGCTCTAGGCATGTGGGCTTAAGTAGTTGTGGCGCGCGGGCTCAGTAGTTGTGGCTCGCGGGCTCTAGAGTGTAGGCTCCGTAGCTGTGATGCACAGGCTTAGTTGCTCTGCGGCATGTGGGATCTTCCCAGACCAGGGCTCGAACCCGTGTCCCCTGCCTTGGCAGGCGGATTCTTAACCACTGCGCCACCAGGGAAGTCCGAGGCATGCTTTTTTGTTTGTTTGTTTTGTTTTTGTTTTTGCTGTACCTGGGCCTCTCACTGTTGCGGCCTCTCCCGTTGCGGAGCCTGTGCTCCGGACGCGCAGACTCAGCGGCGGTGGCTCATGGGCCCAGCCGCTCCGCAGCATGTTGGATCTTTCCGGACCGGGGCACGAACCTGTGTGGACTCTCAACCACTGCGCCACCAGGGAACCCCCCGAGGCATGCTTTTTAAAGTGATTATTGTGTTGTCTTTCACATCCAAATGATTTTGACTGTCCCTTTTCTGAGAGGATGCTGAAAGCCCTAGCTCACAAGGGCAGGATGTAGGGAACAGAATTGAAACCCTCTTCCTCTATTTGACAGATGCTCTTAGACCAGAGGAGTCCTGATTCCATCAAAGAATATTGAACCTAAGACCATTCACATTGAATTCAAGCTAAATCCTTGTCTCTGTCCTCAAGTTAGTCATTCTCTTTCTGTTGACAGTGGGTGAAATGAAAGTAGGAATTGCAAGTGGAAATTGTGAGGCAAGACAGCACTCTTTCTTGCTCTGGTGACTAGGCTCTTATCAACACCAGGGACCTAGAAGGTGCTTACATATAGCACTCTGAGTTGAAGATTGAAAGGAATCAGTATCAGCCCAAGCAGAAAAGCAATATATTTGGCTACAAATGCCTCTGATGTGGAAATAACTCATTATTTGCTAGTTACTTCTGTACCTTGTTCTAAGTAAGTTTATCAAGCTTTCTGAATTTCTCTAGCAACTCATATAAACAACAAAAAAAGTCCATCTAAATCATTTAGCGTAAGGGTGAGGAGAAGGATATCGTCTAATAATTTTCTAGTTTATTATAAAATAAGAGCATTGCAATAAATTCGGGTAGTATGGAAGTATATAAAAGAAAAAAATGAGCTTTCCCATTCTGCCCATCTCCTAAATCCCTTTCCTGGTGATTTTCTATGAGTCACCCACATGCACACATATACACTTGTGTGTATTTTGTTATTTACAAAACTGTGACTGTAGTATTCTTACTGTTCTGTAATTTTTTCTTTCCATGCTAGTGCATATAGTAGTACTTCATTCTTCTCAAAGTTATATAGTATTCTATTGTATGGATATGTAACAACTTATTTAACCATTCCTTTAATGGAAATTTAGGTTTCTGGTTCTACCCAGCACTGCAGCATTCCGCCTTGTAATACTTTTGCCCCCTGGTTCAAGTTTATATAGCAGTTAAAATAAATAGCCTTTTAAAGTTGTGTCCCAGTATAGCTCTGCTAATATTAGATAACTTTCCTGAAGCCTTCAGGGTTTAGATAGTAATTAGTGATAATTTAGTAAGCTTCTAATTCGATAATTCCTGTGAATAATCCTATTTATATTTTCATTATATCTCTTATTTGAGGCCTTGGACAAAGTCAGGCATTAATCACCTTAGCATTCTTGAGGATTTTTTTTTTTTAATGAGGCTTAACTTCTTAATGTGGATTCAGGAAGAGTTGTAGATGTCAGATTTCCCTGCCTTGTCAGCCTGTGCTCTGCTCTGGGAACTAGAGCAGTTAATGCCCATCTTTAAGGCAGAAAGATCGGAGAAAAGAAGGTGATGGGCAGAGGCAGTGGCTAATCCAGGGGACCTTGTTTCTCCTTTCCGTTTTATTAATGAGATTAGCTATTCCTCCTAATTCAGGGAAACCTGGCTGAGGGTTGGACCTGGGCTAGAAATGTGTATTTCAATTCTTTCCCCACCTGGGAGTAGAAGCTTCCTCCTGGAAACAGAAGAAGAAAGGAATAACGGTTCTCCTAACAGTATAATATATGCTTTGTTGAAAATTATACATCAATTTTTAAAAATAAATTTATTTATTTATTTTTGGCTGCGTTTGGTCTTCGTTGCTGCGCACTTCTCTAGTTGTGGCGAGGGGGCTACTCTTTGTTGAGGTGCATGGGCTCCTCATTGCGGTGGCTTCTCTTGTGCGGAGCACAGGCTCTAGGCACGCGGGCCTCAGTAGTTGTGGCATGCCAGTTCAGTAGTTGTGGCTCACGGGCTCTAGAGCTCAGGCTCAGTAGTTGTGGCACATGGGCTTAGTTGCTCCATGGCATGTGGAATCTTCCCAGACCAGGGCTTGATCCTGTGTCCCCTGCATTGGCAGGAGGAGTCTTAACCACTGCACCACCAGGAAAGTCCTATACACCAATTTTGATAAGTTGAATTCTATTTTAAAGTTAGTCTTGTCTTGCAAGGAATTCATGGTGAATCTTTTTAATATTTGCTTTATAAAGCTCTCAGATTGCCTATCAGAATTTCCAAAAGTTGTCTGCATTTGTAACTCACTAAATTATAACCTAATCTTGAAAAATAGTTTTTTAAAGTGCCTTATTTTAATATGCAGAAGCTACCTCATCACGTACAACTAGAAAGGTTGTGGTCAAACAGAGAGCCATTTTTCTCTTTACCTTTCTAAGTGTCATTTATTCCATACATGAATATTGAATGTGGACTGTTTGTGAGTGTAATAATTACAATGACAGGGTCCCAGTCCTCCAGGAGATGATGGTGAGTGGGGGGAGACTTAACTATCATACAATACTGGTTTAAATGCTGTATTAGAGTGAGGTCAGGGATATGGGAGCATGTAGAAGGAGCTGCCAATCTGGGCTCAGTGAGGGAGAGGAAGGAGGGTCGTCAACATAGTTGTGATTATCAATATAGTTCGCTTTAAATCTGCCATATACATCTGGGCTTCCCAGAGGTGGTGAGGCTCTTCCCTCTCTCTGTTTCAAGGCTGTCTTGGCACGTATTTCTGCCTTTTATATTTGTACATGAAAAGAAGGAAGCATTCTCTTTAGGATAAACTAACATGTGAGGCAACAATGAGCAATAAGGTTCAGGATTACTTAGTAAGATAAATGAATAGTCCAGTGTCTCATAGCTTAATATTTTTACTTAAGGAAAGCACTGGTGGAGTGTCAGCATTCCCATGGGTAGCTCTTCCTTTTATAACTCCATTTACGTACAATTCTAATTTCACTTTCAGTGTTACCAATTTTTATTTCTTTGTTGCACTTTCATCTTTGTTGGCCAGTCTCTCCTTCAGTCATTGGTTTTTGTAAAATGTCACATGGGTTTATCATTGGGAGACAAGGAGGCAACACAGCTGCATTCTTTGCCGTCTGTACACAATTGAAGAACAGATGCACAGTGGCCAATCACAATTAGTCACTGACAGTGATGTGCATCTGTTATTCGCATGCTGGTCTGTGGATTTGTACTGGTGGTACAGTTTATATTTTATGCAATTACTCACAGTTAATCTGCCATGGTAACTGGAATCTGAACAGTGTTGTTGGGGGTCTGGTGTTATTTAAACTAAGGTAACTGAAATTAGCGTGTATTAGAGCCGAGCAAAACAAGGACTGCGGATACTTCTACTTCACCCTTCCTGGACATTGTGTAACAATGAAATGCTCATACATTTTATTTCTACATATGTTATAAAGCCTACAATACACTGATATCATTTTTACTTTAAACAATCACTACCTTTTAGAGAGATTGAATAGAAATAAGAAAAGACTTCATATTTACTTTATTTACTCACATAATTACCATTTCCAGTTCTCTTCTTTTGTAGATTTAGATTTTCATCTGGTATCATTGTCCTTCTGTTTGAAGACCTTCCTTTAATCTTTTTGTAGTGCAAGTCTACTTTAATGAATTCTTCTGGATATCATATGTGTGAATAAGTCTTTAATTTGCCATTACTTTTTTTTTTTTTTTTTTTGCTGTACGCGGGCCTCTCACTGTTGTGGCCTCTCCATTGCGGAGCACAGGCTCCGGACGCGCAGGCTCAATGGCCATGGCTCACAGGCCCAGCCGTTCTGCAGCACGTGGGATCTTCCCGGACCGGGGCACGAACCCGCGTTCCCTGCATCGGCAGGCAGACTCTCAACCACTGCGCCACCAGGGAAGCCCTGCCATTACTTTTGAAAGCTATTTTCACTGGGTAAGAGTTCTAGGTTCCAAAACTCCCACCGCCACCCGCATCCCCAGTACTTGCAAGATATTCCACTATCTTCTGGCTTGCATTGTTTCTGAAAAGAAGTGTTCTGTCTTCCTTGTCTTTTTTGTGTTCTTTTCCTCTGGCTGCTTTTAATATTTTTCTCTTTATCATTGGTTTATTTAATTATGTCATCAGTCCATTCCTGGGCCTGTTTTTATTAATTTGCTTTTCTCCTCATTCTGGGTTGTATTTCCCTGCTCCTTTGTATGCCTTGTGGCTTTTTGTTGGATGCTAGACATTTGAATTTTACCTTGTTGCAGGCTAGTTTTTTTTGTATTCTTATAAATATTGCTGAACTTTGTTCTGTGATGCAATTAAGTTACTTGGAAACAGTTTGAAAATTTTTAGAGCTTGGGAACAAACTTCCCCCAGCCTCAGATTGTTTCCTTACTCGTATGTACTGATCAGTGCTCAGCTGAAGATCTGAGGGAACTCTACGGATCTCTGGAGTTCTCCCCCTGTGTACCTCCTTTCTCTCTGTGCCCTGTGTAATCTAGCTGTCTTGGCCTCCCTGGACTCCCAACTTCATCTCTTCTACCCAGGAGACTGCTGGGCTCTGAATGGGTTCCTCCTCCCTATGTTGCAGCCTGAAGACTCTCTCTAGGCAGCAATCTGGAATAATAATAGGGCTCACATTGTTTGTGTTCACTCTCTGGGATCACTAGCCTGTGCTACTTGATATCCAGTGCCTGGAAATCATTATTGCGTATATTTTGTTCAGTTTTTTAGTTGTTTTGGGCTGGAGGGTAAGTTCAGTTCCTATTACTCCATCTTGACCATATGCAGAAGTCCTAATTCATCTGTTTTTACAAGAACATATGAAACATTTTCTAAACATTATTACTTTCAGAACTTGGACAACCAGTGAAAACATATTTAGTTGTTCTTTGGCTGTTGTCTCCTCAGGGTTTAATGTGGTCATTGCATCCCATGAGTCTGATAGATTAAAATCTGCTGCAGATGAACTGAAGGCCTGTCTGCCTCCTACCAGCCAGGCTCAAGTCACTCCCATAAAATGGAACATCTGTAATGACAAGGAGGTAAAGCAAATCTATCTTTGTTTTTTTTAATTTTATTGTAGTATAGTTGATTTACGACGTTGTGTTTAATTTCTGCTGTCAGCAAAGTGACAGTTATACAGATACATATTCTTTTTCATTTTCTTTTCCATTGTGGTTTATCACAGGATATTGAATATAGTTCCCTGTGCTATACAGTAGGACCTTGTTGTTTATCCATTTTATATGTAATAGCTTGCATCTGCTAATCCCAAACTCCCAATCCTTCCCTCCCCCTTGGCAACTACAAATCTGTTCTCTATATCTGTGAGTCTGTTTTTGTTTCATAGATATATTGATTAGTGTTTTATTTTAGATTCCACATATATGTGATGTCATATGGTATTTGTCTCTCTTTCTTAGTTCACTTAGTATGATAATCTCTAGATCCATCCATGTTGCTGCAAATGGCATTATTTCATTCTTTTTTTTTTTTTTTTTTTTTGCGGTATGCAGGCCTCTCACTGTTGTGGCCTCTCCCACTGCAGAGCACAGGCTCTGTACGCGCAGGCTCAGTGGCCATGGCTCACGGGCCCAGCCGCTCCGCGGCATGTGGGATCTTCCCGGACCGGGGCACGAACCCGTGTCCCCTGCATCAGCAGGCGGACTCTCAACCACTGCGCCACCAGGGAAGCCCCATGGCTTTATATTCTTAGTATCTCTAAATCAAAGGTCTTGCAGACACTTCCAGCCTCATCTTTGTTCAACTGGTCGTATACAGTTCTGTATTAATTGTGATACAGGATGAGCTGCTGAAGTGTAGAGATCCATAAGAAAGAGGAGCTTGAATAAGATAGTTGACTTCTCCCTCACATAAAAACTCAAGGTATATAGTCCAGGGATAGTATGGTAGTTCCATAATCATTAGGGAATAAGGATCCTACTTCTTGCTTTACTATCTTTGACATATGGTTTCCATCCCATGGTCCAAAATGGCTGCTCCAGTTCCTGTCATTGTAACTGCATTCCAGACAGTAGGAATGAGGAAAAATGTAATACTCACTCTTTCTTTTTAACAGCACCATCTGGAAGTGGCACCATTACATTCACTGACATTCATCATCAGCTAGAACTCAGTTAAACGATCATACCTACCTATAAGGGATACTGGGAAATAGAATCTTTAGGTGAGTAGCTATGTGCCTAAGTACAAATTCAATTTCTATGTAAGAAGAGGAGAATGAGTGTTAGGAGGTAGCTTGTAGTCTCTAACCCACCCTTCATAGCTCAGCACTTCAACACTTTCCAGCACTCAAGTCAACAGTCTCTTACCAACCTGAGGTTCCTTGCCAACAGCCATTAATTAGAAATCTGCAGAGTCTAGATTCAGTTATGATTTTTATTAGCCAGAATTGAATTAAAGAATACAGGGCCTCGAGTTTTTGTTTTGTTTTGTTTTTACTTTAAACAATGGGACTTAGCTTTTGGTTTTGAAAACAAGGAATATGAAACATACATTTTTCTGTACCATAATAATAACAGTGAAAAACTGAAAACCATTTAAATATCCTAGAGTAAAATATTAGTTGAGTGAAGTTTTATACATCTACAGGATAGAGTACTATGCAGCCACTAAAAATATAGGTATAAAAATATACTTCTCAATATGAAAAGATATTCCCAGACATCGAGTGAAAAGCAGGTTATAAAACATTCTATCCAGCATGATCACATTTCTGCAAAAAACAGTATATACTTATATATGGCTGTATATGAATAGACATAATTCTGAAGGAGTTTATACCAAAATACTGACATATTATCTCTGGGAGGTAAAATTACATATTATTTTCATCTTTTTGCGTATCTGCTTTTTCTAGTTTTTCTAAAATGAACATGTATTTTTTATGTAATTAAAATGATTTAAGTCATGACTACCCTGAAGTTCCAGGTTTTTCAACTTGTACTCTTTGACACAATATGCTATTGTTAAAGACTTGTGGGAACATCCACATATAAATTACTGGTGAATTTAGACTTTCCTATAGCCTTTAATTATTCATTTTACTAATATAGGAATTTCTTTCTCCCAGTTTATTTTTGGAAACCTCTTGAATGTGTGAAAAAGTTAAAGAAATAATACAATGAACTCCTATTAGGCATACCTCGTTTTATTATGTTTTGCTTTATTGCACATCGAGCAAGTCTGCCAGCACTGTTTTTCTAACAGCATTTGCTTACTTTGTGTCTCTGTGTCACATTTAGGTAATTATGGCAATATTTCAAATTTTTATTATATTTGTTATGATGATTTGTGGTCAGTGATCTTTGATGTTACTATTGCAAAAAGATTACGACTTGCTGAAGGCTCAAATGATGGTTAGCACTTTTTAGCAATAAAATATTTAAAAATTAAGGTTGTACATTATTTTTTTATACATAATGCTATCGCACATTTAATAGACTATAGTTTAGTGTAAACATGATTTTCATATGCACTGGGAAACAAAAAAATTTTCTTAATTCACTGTATTGCAATATTGCTTTATTGTGGTGGTCTGGAACTGAACCTGCCGAAATCTCCAAGCTGTGTCTGTATACCTTTCATTTAGATTCACCAAGTGCTAACATTTTGCTGCATTTGCATTCTCTCTCTCTGTCTTTCCTCCCTTTCTTCCTCCCTCCCATCTCTGGAGCTCGTTTAGGCGGTGCTCTGAATCCCCTCTCCTCACGCACCCCGAAACAATTGTCTTCTTGCCTCTTTGGCAGGTCCAGACTTTCCCAGACTCCCTCCCGGCCAGCTGTGGCGCACTAGCCCCTTCAGGCTGTGTTCACGCCGCCAACCCCAGTCCTCTCCCTGCGCTCCGACCTCCGAAGCCCGAGCCTCAGCTCCCAGCCCCTGCCCGTCCCGGTGGGCGAGCAGACAAGCCTCTCGGGCTGGTGAGTGCTGGTAGGCACAGGTCCTCTGTGCGGGAATCTCTCGGCTTTGCCCTCCGAACCCCTGCGGCTGTGCTCTCCTCTGCGGCCCGAAGCTTCCCCCTCCGCCACCCGCAGTCTCCGCCCGCGAAGGGGCTTCCTAGTGTGTGGAGATCTTTCCTCCTTCACAGCTCCCTCCCACTGGTGCAGGTCCCGTCCCTATTCTTTTGTGTCTGTTTTTTCTTTTTTCTTTTGCCCTACCCAGGTACGTGGGGAATTTCTTGCCTTTTGGGAAGTCTGAGGTCTTCTGCCAGCATTCAGTAGGTGTTCTGTAGGAGTTATTCCACATGTAGATGTATTTCTGATGTATTTGTGGGGAGGAAGGTGATCTCCACGTCTTACTTCTCCGCCATCTTGAAGGTCCCCCCATCCCCGAAAGTCCCACTTCTATGTTTTTTAGCTGATACTCTTCCATAAAAAGACTTTTGGTTACACCACAACCATCACTTCTCCCTATATATGTTATTACTATTATGAACTTTTTTAGTATACCACTATGGAATCAAGGATTTCTTTTCAAATTCATTGTTTCAAATGCACACATTGTTTCACATTTAATAGAAATTTGTGTTTCTGTGTTTCGCTATTACAAATAATTCTGTAATGAATAACACTGTAAATATTTGTTTCATATTTGTGGAGGTATATATTTAGGGTATATCCGGGAAGTTGGACCGCTGGGTGAAGAGTAAATGCATCCTGTTAGGCATTTGCAAGTTTCTTTGTTTTTCGGCTGCGCTGTGTGGCATGCGGGATATTAGTTCCCCAACCAGGGATGGAACCCATGCCCCCTGCACTGGGAGTGTGGAGTCTTAACCACTGGACTGCTGGGGAGGTCCCTGCAAGTTTCTTTGCATTTTGCACTCCATCGTCAATGAATGAGAATGCCTGTTACTCACAGCCTCACCAAAAATGTGTCATGTCAATTTCTGGACAACTCTGATGGGCAAGAAATGATATCCCAGTGCAGCATCTTTTCATTTGTTGAAAGGCTACCTGGATATCTCTTGTGTGTGTGTGTTTGAATTGTATTGCTGTCTTTGCACGTGTTTCTCTGGGGTCCTGATCATTTTCTGACATTGTCAGTGTCGTCTAAGAATAGTCCAATTTCCATTACAATCTGTGCAGAGGAGCTTAGACTGACCTGCTGATCTTTTGGGTCATTGTCAATAATTACAAGGGCAAGAGATGGGCCAAAAAGCAACTCATATCTCCCATGGAGAGAGAATTCATGGCCCAAATGCCTATCAGTGAGTGAATGAATAAACAGATCATGGTATATATGTATAATGTGCTACTCAGAAATGAAAAGGAGTGAACTGTTGATTCATGCAGCAATGTGGATAAATCTGAAAATAATTATTCTGAGTGAAAGAAGCCAGATAGAAAAGAGCATGTATGTATGATTTCATTTATATGTTTAAGTCCTAGAAGCATTGAAAAAAAATTGTTAGTGCTAGATTCACTGAGAGTTAAATATTATTCTGCCTCCTATTCATAAATTACGGGAAGAAAATGAAGCAGTGTGACAGCCTTTAGGGTGGTTTATCGCTCATAATCTCTTCCTTCACACAGTGTAAGACATTTCAAATCATATCTGATACACAAATAAGGCCTTAGTATTTCAGAAGATTTTCTCAGTGAAAGAATGGCTGTGAGACGTTATTCAGATGGCAAAATGAAATCTCATGGAACTCCTAGTCTAGATAAATGCCCTTCCTTCTCTTCTGGGCTTTTGCTTCAGAAAAGTGGCTGGAACAATGCCTCATGCGACATAGTCACCATCCTGCCACTGAATCGTCCACCATCTGTTCTGTTTTGATGGGGGTCACTTTTTTCTCCTGGAAGGGGAGTTTTTACAAACCTTGTGGTCCATTCAGGCATCTCATCCACCTGGATCTCCCAGTAATGCTAGCCGGAATCAAATCCTTCAGAACCCAGGACTACTGGATAAGCCGTAAATCTCTCTGGATAAACTCTCTGCTTTTTCCTCACAAATGTCCCCAATTTTTTTTTAATCCTCAGAGACAGAGAGATTAGGATGTGCTGTTTCAAGATCCAGAGTAACTTTCAGTTTCTGTGTAATTCTCTGCAGTGCCAAATACTGCAGAGGAAGGCCGTCTCCTTCCTTATGGAACGAACAGAGAGCTGGGCGCTTCAGGCTTTCACACCTGTCATGGGTGGTCTCGACATCCAGCAGCACTTTCCCTTCTGACATCACACTCTTCTCTGCCAACTTCTTTAGTAGATCTTTGAGTGTGGAGATGTAGTCTGAAAATGTTATTGTGTCTGCATTGAGTTTGTATTAAATGTCCTTCTCGGCTAACCTTGAGAACTGTGTAGGGGAGGATAAATAATTTTCCCTCTGCCCTTCTGAGCTCTTAGCTGAGACTCCTGTAATAAAAGACAGATGAACAGGAGAAAAACAAATGGAAGTTTATTCACACGTATACCTCATGTATACATGGGAGGTACCCAGGGAAAAATGAGCAACTGCCTGTCGTGGCTTCCAATTCAGGATTAAATACTATCTTAATAGGGAAAGGGGAGAGGGGATATAGGCCTCTTGGGGTGGGGAGTATATGATTTTTAGGAAAGATGAATGGGTCCTTTGAAGAACGGATGGAGGTATGAGAGTTGGTGACAAAGTTTGTCCGCATGTGGTGTCGACATCTAGTCTCCCATCATGTGACAACAGTCAGCCTTCCCTGGTTGATGAGACTCCCAGGGAGGGGATTTATGGCACTGCGTTCCTTTTAGCCGATGAGGGGGGTTCAGAGAAAGCCTCTCTCTGCATTTGCTGTGTTTCAAGTGCCCACAGCTGAAAATAATCAATATACCATCGCAGCAGCACATTCGGGTGGCATCCCACTCCGTTCAACGGCCTCTCGCTCACATTCAACAAACTGGTCCAGGTGCTCAAATTCAGAGAGTAATTTCTGTCTCTGATTTTCCAACTCCCTCTCTCTCCTCCTCCCTCCATCCCCCCCCCCACCCCAATCCTAGTAGTTTTCTTTCTTGGGTGGCTGTTTCTGAACACCTGCCACTTTCTTCAGGGGCTCTAGGTCACTGCTGAGCCTTTTCCTATGATGAGAGGCAGGACCTCATATGGTGGCCCTGGTGGTCAGGGGATGAGTGCAAGGGGACAAACACCTCTAGGTTCTCCTCACAGAAAATTGTCCAAACTCGACTATGTTTCCTGCATATGCTCATCTGTTCTGCCCCCGCCTCTTGCTCCTGGTGATGTGAAGCTGTGTGTTCACCATCGTGTCATCCTGTCCAGCTGGGCATTACTCCAGAAGGGCCCCTCCTAGCATTGGTGGCAAGCAAGGAAACCTGTCCTATAAATCCACCCGGGACTGTTGGATGCAGAGTGGCACAAGTGGTGGCCACGTTTGATGGTGATGAGGTTGCCCAGGTAATTCTGGCAGATGGAGCGGTTGGTTTCTGCCTGGAGTCCTGCCAGGGCTTTTGCAGCCAACATGGGGACTGAGGGGGACTTTCTTCAGGAACATGGGGCTATGGAGGTACTCTCTAGTGAGGAGTGGGTACACCCCCAGATCTCACGTACTTGGTTCTGAGGACCTTTTAATTAGAAATTCTAAGCCATAGTATGTCTATACCTTTTTGCACCATATGGATACAGACCTAAGTATTTTTTTTTTTTTTTTTTGTGGTACACGGGCCTCTCACTGTTGTGGCCTCTCCCGTTGTGGAGCACAGGCTCTGGACGCGCAGGCTCAGCGGCCATGGCTCACGGGCCCAGCCGCTCCACGGCATGTGGGATCTTCCCGGACCAGGGCACGAACCCGTGTCCCCTGCAATGGCAGGCGGACTCTCAACCACTGCGCCACCAGGGAAGCCCCAGACATAAATATTTGAACCTCTTCTCTGGAAACATATTAAAATTAATTTAAATTTTTTTATGTCTAGAAATTCTGTTGATACTATTGCTAGCCTGAAGTATGAATTTCATATCCCTTATTATCTAAAATTGATTAAAAAAATAACCACACTTGTAACCCTCAAAATTACCAGTTTGTTTGTTTTCTTCCGTAATTAGAAGTTCTTCAAAATATTCCTCTTATGCACATGATGATTTGGGGGATCTTATGTGGGCCTTGACTTATGTGAGATTTGTTTGACTGTCAGATAGTTGTGGTTTTGCTTTAATATTGAAGGACCTGGTTCTTTCTTATGGTTCAGACAGGGACTCATAACAAGAACATTGTTGTGGGACTCTGACAGGTCATTGGTACACCTATCAATTTAGTTAAGGGAGACATACTCAACAGAAGCTGATTGTCACGTTTGTATTTTGTCTTTTAAAGGCATAGTGGAGCTGCCAGAGAAGGTGTTTACAACCTCACCAAATCCTTAGCGGTGGAATGGGCCAGCAGTGGAATAAGGATCAATTGTGTTGCCCCTGTAGGTAAATGTTCAATATGAAAGCTGTTGACAAATTGTGTTCTTCTGATTCCATTTGTGTTGTTAATAGAGGTATTTGTTAATATGCATGTATACTAGAAAAGATTGGCTTTTAAAAATAGATAAAACCAGAAAGAAGTATTCTTTGATTTACAACCAGATTGTCAAGAAGGTTAAGTTAAGCCAATGATTCTCACTCCTGGCTGTGTATTAGAATCATCTGTGAAATAAAAAAATAGTGGTATATAAGCTTGACTCCAAACTATGGAATCCAGGTGTTGGTATTTTTTTAAGCTGATTCAATTGCACAGAGAAGGAAATTCAAGTTCACCGTGAAGGTTGAGAATCGCTGCCTTGAATGAATTTTTCTAGATTATCTTGTTATTTCTTGGTATATCATTAATCCTTTATTAGGAGAGAGAGAAACTTAAAGTCAAAGTTCTAGGAAGGAATTTCCAGTTGAAGATCAACTATAAGTCAAGGGGAAATTTCTCTGAAACATAATGTAAATGATAGGGAAAAAAATAACAATTTGTTCAGCTTTAAACACTGTCATATTATGTGAAGTAAGACATAGCTTAAGCTTCCTTGGGGATTACATATTGGCCGTGTACTCCAAGAGAGATAATAAATGAAACATCTCACACATCCTGCAAAACTCAGCTCAAATTCATTTCTCTGTGATGATTCCTGGTCATTGCTAAGATAGTAATCATCCCTGAATCTGAAACTCTGTAATATCTGGGGGGTATTACCTATGATCTATCTATATAGTATCCATAGATATTGTTATCTATGCTACTCAGTGGGAACTAAGCATGAACTGACTTGTAGATGTTAGAGAAATCTCATCTCTAACAAATGCAGGTTCCTAGCCAGAAACTTCACATACCTTCAATGCTTTGGGGCTGACATTACCTTATCTACCTTACTCTCAAATATTTATAGAGTAAATTAGATATAGTTCCATTCTGAATGTTGATACTTCGGAATACTGGCCTCCAAATGTGTATTTCTTGATAACCTTTAATGATGTGTTTGTGTTATAAGCACAATACTAAAGTCAGGTTTGTCCTCCACAGATGTTTTTAGGTTTAATGTCTAAACCTTAATACTACTGGAAGATTCCATCCTCTTTATTTATTTATTTTAAAAATTTATTTATTTATTTTTGGCTTTGTTGTGTCTTCGTTGCTGTGTGCGGGCTTTCTCTAGTGGTGGCGAGCAGTGGTTATTACTCTTTATTGCAGTGCGTGGGCTTCTCATTGTGGTGGCTTCTCTTGTTGCAGAACACCAGCTCTAGGTGCGCAGGCTTCATTGGTTGTGGCTCGTGGGCTCAGTAGTTGTGGCTCGCGTGCTCTAGAGCTCAGGCTCAGTAGTTGTGGTGCACGGGCTTAGTTGCTCTGCGGCATGTGGGATCTTCCCAGACCAGGGATCAAACCCGTTTCCCCTGCATTGGCAGGCGGATTCTTAACCATTGTGCCACTAGGGAAGTCCCAATTCTATCCTCTTAATAAAAGGTTACAAATTGTTTAATTGGAAACCGGTATATTACCCCAGTATTGTTTGGAGTAATTAATACTGCCAAGTTTCTACATCTTACTCTCATCCCTCCTGTTTCCTCCCCTTCTGATAACCTCTGCTGTATATAATTATAAGCCAGTAATAAATAGCTTTATCCTGTGTTAAACAGTTTGTGAGTAATTTTTTTGGCTTTATAAACCATTGAAAGCTACTGAAAGCTGAATAAAAGAATTCTTAAACAATTAAAATTTAAATTTATTTGTATTGGATTTAAGTTTTTTATTTGTGATTTTTCTCTAGGTAAGAAGCCATGAAAATATTGCATTTTCGAAGTCCTGTTTAACCATAGGCCAGTTTTCCATTGTAAAACATAGAAGCCTTAGTGGAAGGTAAAATAGACTCCCCTGACCCATTGTTCCCAGTTAAGGGCTTCTCTGATCTACTCGTATGATTATGCTTTCAGAAACCAAGTCTTTTATGAAAAAATCTCGAGCTTGGCTGGTTATTATGCGAGGGGAGGTCATAAAGCGAGCATTCAGATAATCCTTTTGAGTAGTGGTTGACTGTACTTCTTTGACCATTTTGAGAAAAATTAATATTAGAAATGTTAACTTTTCTATTAAACTTAAACAACTTGGTATTGGATGACAGACTGCCTTGTTGTCTTTACAATTAAAATTTAATTTTATGTACTTTATTTTTTCCTGTTTTATTTTAAACATAGGGAATCATTTATTCCCAGACTACTTTTAACAACCATGGTCATTTGGCAAAAGACTTATTTGAAGGGTACTTTCAGAAAATCCCAGCTAAAAAACTTGGAGTTCTTGAGGAGGTGATGTATATATCTAACATTGGTTGGAGTTACTTTGTTTTATACTTTGGAGACTGGTAATATTTTGGTGTCCTTTTTAAATAGTCTGGTTGGCTAATAGAGAAGATTGCTCCCATGCTATGAAGCCATTTCCACTGTTCCTTCTGGCTCCCAGGAATCCTATCCTGACGGTGCTTTGAATACTCACAGTAGCATTTATTCAGGAGTGAATGCAGTGTGGATTAAGAGCAGCATGTTTTTATTGTTTCATTGTACTTTTCAGCTACTTTGTTTTATCATGTGGCATTTATGATACACAGAAACGTAAGCAAGTCAGACAATTATGACAAAATGAAGTTCCATACACGATTTCTGTAAGGTGGCCAGTTTTAAGTATGTAAAAATCAATAGCTTTCTTAAATGCCAGCAAGATCAGTCTTAAATTGTAATTTTTTTTAAAAAAAGGAGATCTTTTCCACAATAATAATAAAAATGAAAATACCCAGAGTAAACTTAACTCTAAATGAAAAAATGTTTTTTACTGAAGAACAGAAAAAAAAGACCAGAATAAACACAGACATGTTACATTCCTCAATGGAGAGGCTCAATTTGACTAAAAACAAGTTTCCTTAAATCAGTGTATACATTTAATATATTTTTGGAATTAATATACTGATTCTAAAGTTTGTCTTGAAAAATATTTATGCCAAAACTGCCAAAAATGTTTCGAAAAAGAATAATGAGGGGATATGACCCTCCTGCTACCAAAACATACTATAAAACTATACTTATTTACCACATCGGGGGCTGGTACTAGAAGAGGTTAAAATTAGTGGAATAGAATGGACTCTCGTATCAGTACCATATATATACGGGGAGTTTATAGGAAAAGTAGCATTTCAAATCTGCAAGGAAAGGATAGACCATTCAGCAAAAGTCTTGCAGCAATTGGCTGTTCCTTTAGAAATAGAGCCCCCTATCTCATATCACACGCAAAATGATTTTCAGATATATTTAAGTGCTAAATATAAAAGCAAAGCCATAAAACTCTTAGAGGAAAATGTGTTCTAATTCCTAGAGCTAGCTTTCATTATCAGTTTGATGTATATCTTTCCAAAATTTTACTGTGCATGCTCAAAAATATTTTTATTTACAGACTTTTTTACGAAAGTGGGATTCTACATACGTTTTCTGCCACTCACTATGGATGTAGCATAGTATATTTAATTAGACTCTATTGTTGCACATTGCGATTCTATTTATATTTTTTATACTTCAGTAATTCTGCAGTGAACATCCTTCAATGTAGTCATGCACTCTTGGGTGAGGAGGTAACTTTCTAGAAGCGGGATTCCTGAACTAAAATTGACTTGTATATTAAATTTTAGAAGATACTGTTAAATCCAACATTTGATGAGCGATTTTGAGCAAGGTGCTTGGATTTTTATCCTGAAAACTGAGAGTGATTTTTAAAGACTTTTAATCAAGGGAATGATCTAACTAAATTTTTGTTTTGGAGAGAACACTCCTTCTATTTTATGAACTATATTGCCTATATTTACTGTATTAAAAATTGAAATTGAGAAATTTAAGAAATATTTATGAATTCATTTAAAATCATCTTAATAAAGGCATTACATGCTATGAATAATATTTTTACTGAAAAATAGCTACATTTTAAAATACAAAAGCAAACTTTGTTTTGCATTTGTTTTACACTTTTTACAAATGGCTTAATAGAAAACAGCTAGACTCACATCTGCTTCTGCATTCAGTCTGTTGCAATATGTTGTTTTGGTTAAAGCATGTGAAGCAAATCTGGCTTTGTGCCAGTTGGAGAAGGGAGGAGTATTTCAATAGCCTTTTTGGGTAATTGTGGATATTCTTCTTTGATACTCAACAAGTGGCAGTTTCTTTTTTTTTTTTTGCGGTATGCGGGCCTCTCACTGTTGTGGCCTCTCTCGTTGCAGAGCACAGGCTCCGGACGCGCAGGCTCAGCAGCAATGGCTCACGGGCCCAGCTGCTCCGCGGCATGTGGGATCCTCCCGGACCGGGGCACGAACCCGTGTCCCCTGCATCAGCAGGCGGACTCCCAACCACTGTGCCACCAGGGAAGCCCCAAGTGGCAGTTTCTTAAAGATTAATTGCAATGTGGAATCTGAAACCATGTCAGTGAACTTTTTTACTCTGTTACATTAAAATTCCTTGGTATTCCTTGCACTTTTACTGGGTCTTTCACCCATAGATGATTTTGTAACATCAGACATTGGTCTTTTGGAAAATATGCGTTCACTGAATTACAGACATCTTCTAAATGTTGACACACAATTCATGATACAGTATCAAAAGTTCACATTTGTTAATATCACCACCAATCTCTTCTGAAAAATCTTCAAGTATTAGAAAACTGTCAAACTCACAGTGACATGTACAACTTTTCCAAAATTCTAGTTTTTACTTGAAAGCTCAAATTTTGTCATTGACAAACACTGTCAGTTGTTTTCAGCTGCTTGAAGTGGCAGTCTCGGTTCATTTTTTGGAAAAAATGTCTGCCAAATACCCAAGTGTGAATAACTATAGCTTGTTAGTCATTCTTTCAAGTAAAAAATGATGTTTCGTAAAAAAAGTGACTAGTTCGGTTCGTACCTCAAGCACACGTTCTTTCCCCTGAGACAACCTTTATCCTTCCATGTGCAGCACAAGAGCTGAAGGTGTGATTCTCACCTCGTCACACAGGATATTAAAAAGACGTGTACTCAGTAGTTGAGATTAATATGATTAATAATTTTCAGTGCTCATCGAGGACATCTGAAAGTGAAAGAGACTTCCTCCCACCGGGAGTGCTTGCTGGTGACGTATATCATGACTGCTAGTATAATGATCACCACTTCACGTTCGTGCTGAGGCTGCAGCCATTTTTCCCATCACGGCTTTGGCACCATTAGGACAAATGTCAATACAGTGAAAAAGATAGATAAGGACTCAGTATGGTTATGAAAACAGTTTTGACGTCGCAAATCCCCTGAAAAGTTCTTAGATATGCCCAGGGTTTTGCCAACCGTGCTGTGACTAACGTAGGTAATACCTTCAAAAAGTTTGCTTGTAAGGGGAAGAAGAGGTGATGAATTGCCATGAGTTGCAGAATAAGGAGAGCGTTTCAGCCTCTGCTTGACAGGGTCCTAGCATCCCGAGGTCATGTTTCCAAGCTACTCTGATTGCCCCAGCTAATCACTAATGCCCTTTTTGGGGGCAGAACTTTCACAACAGGCTATTGGTGAACTGCTTATCAGTGAGTTGTCTTCTTTTCAGTGACAGTTCCTGGGACTGAGTCAGGAGGGTCAGTGTAGCTGTAGTGTTAAAAGGAACTGCCAGGACTTCTGCGGTGCCCTCAACGTCTCTTAGAAGGGAGCGCAGCACTTGGCAGGCCCTTCAGACGGCTTATACTTACCCTGTACACTCATTTTACAAATTAAGAAATCAAGAGCCAGTGAGGTTCAGTAATTTGCCTAAGGCCATACTCAGGTCATGGTACTAGGATTCAAACCCAAGTCTACTTATTATTGCAGCCCTATTTACAATAGCCAGGACATGGAAACAACTTAAATGTCAATGACAGATGAATGGATAAAGAAGATGTGGTACATATATACAATAGAATATCACTCAGACATAAAAAGGAACGAAATTGGGTCATTTGTAGAGACGTGGATGGACCTAGAGTCTGTCACACTGAGTGAAGTAAGTCAGAAAGAGAAAAACAAATATTGTATGTTAACGCATATATGTGGAATCTAGAAAAACGGTAGAGATGAACCTATTTGCAGGGCAGGAATAGAGACATAGATGTAGAGAACGGACATGTGGACACGGGGGTGGGGGGAAGAGGAGGGTGGGACGAATTGGGAGATTAGAATTGATGTATGTACACTACCAAGCATGAAATAGATAGCTAGCGGGAACATGCTATAAAGCACAGGAAGCTCAGCTTGGTGCTCTGTGACGACCTAGATGGGTGAGATTGGGGTGGGGGTGGGTGGGAGGGAGGTCCAAGAGGGAGGGGATATAGGTATACATACAGCTGATTCACTTCATTGTACAGCAAAAATGAACAGCAATTGTAAAGCAATTATACTCCAATAAAAATAAATAAATAATAAAATAAAACCCCTGTGATCTTTAATAAACAGAGCTGAAAGTAAACAGATAACTGAGCTAAAAGGTGTTACCCACATAGATGATGTGGATACAAGTTGCTAGGCTCCTGTAGTGTTTATTGATTGATAACATGCCCGATTTAGTACTTCAAGTTCATCTGTCAAATGGATTTCATTAAAATGAAAGTTAGGAAGAATCTATCTGAAGGTATTATAATAGTGCTCAATTTGGTAATTATAAAATTTTTTTTAGTTCATTTTACCTGCATGTTGAGTTCCAAAAGTAAATCAGGTGTCATGAATATTTATGTCTTTTATTAATACCTCCCAGGTACTTTCAGTCCAATTCAGTATTATTTAATGGTGCCTAGTCTGTTGGCAAAACACTGTATTGAGAGCTAGGCAATGAAAAATCCCTTTATTTGAGGGGGAGAGGTGCAAAAAGATTCTTTCCCTGTGTCAGCATTTATTAAGTAGTTATTTTATGCTAAACACTGCCAAAGGATGGAGCCACTGCTCAATATTGAAACAAAACTCAGCACAAAACCACATTTATTGCTGGTCAGCCACAGTCTCTTGGAGTAGACTCTTGAGGCTTTTTATTCCCCCCC